>NW_022103922.1:14954980-15004126 GCF_000313985.2 Echinops telfairi | reverse complement strand
GTCCCCAGTCCATGCTACAAAGGATGGTGTTTGATTTCTAGTATAGGCTTCTGCACAATGGGACATGCCTATTCTTTTTCTTTGTGCTACTGTAATCACTTCAAATTGTTCTCTAGCTGTTGACATAATCGAATAGTCTAAATAGTATCCCACAATTTAGGGTCCTAGGGTGCCACATTCTCGCCTTCATGTTGTTCACAATCAGAAAGGGATGGCCTCAACGTGGGGGACTCCATGGAGATCAGAGAGTGACCACATGGGAAGACTCAGAGCCATAAAAGGGACTGAAAGTTAAAGTGGGACTGAGGTATTGACAGGGTGCAGGACTCTGGATGGCATCCTAAGACACGAGGCGTTTCCCTTGTCTTTGTGCAGGATACGTCAGAGGGTCATAGTGCAGAAGGGACTGGATCGGTTTGGGGTATCCAAAGGAGTGCTTTCGTAGTGATGGGATACAGACTAGAGAAGTGTGGGACTGGAGCATTGTCCACTGCCCTTTTCCCGGCCTCACTCTCTCTCATATCTTCTATGATATGCCCTTGCCCAACTTGCTGGGAAAAAGGAATCCTTCTCATTTGATGTATACCAATTTATATACCATTAACAGTATATTAAGGTTTTGTGTGTGTGTGTGTGTGTGTGTACATTTCTGTCTTTTTGGCTAGCCTGTGAACTCCCAGAGGCATAGAATGTATATTTTTCATTCTCTTTTTAAAAGAAAAAGATCAAAGGCCATTAGTTTATGTAAATACACATTTATAGATCACCGAAACCTATTGCTGTTGACTTGGTTTTGACCCATAGCCACACACACACACACACACACACACACACACACACACACACAAGCAGATAGCCTCATCATTCTCCTAAAGAGGGCTGTTGGGTAAGAACCACTGACCTTGTGGGTCGCAGCCCAATGCTTAACCCCCTATGCCAACAGGGCTCCTTAGAATATAGTAGGTGTTCCATAAACATTACTGCTTTGCATTTAATTGATACTTATATGAATGACTTTCAAAAACACCTTACGGTTTTGATGTTAAACCCACTCCAGACCATTATAGTTTATCCTCCCAAAAATTTAGTACCCAGCAAGCAACATTTAACAGGCCATTATTCATTTACAGTCAGATATGTTTAGCAAACATTTTTTTGACCTTCTACCAGATTGTCAGTAAAGGGAGTGGGTAGGAGGATGAGTAAGGACGAGAGAGAGAGAGAGACAGAGAGAGAGAGAGAAATGAATATGAATTTTGCTTGTCTAACTGAGAGAATCCAAACCAAATTGAATTTAGAGTTGACCTCTTTTTAAAGCAATGACTATATGGAGTTCAGTGATAGCATTATTTATTTCCCACTTAGAGAGAACAGCTAGCTTGTTTGTTTGTTTGTTATTTAATTTCTGTAAGAGGATTTGAATGAATTGGTAAATTGTGGGAAGGAGGAGGGTGGTTGGGGAAAGTCAAGTTCCCAGAAGCATTTAATCTCCTGCAAGATCATTTTGGCTTTGATGATTTTAAGATTGTATCATAACCTTTCAGGAGTCCCTGTGTCGGAATGGGTGGCTCATAGAGAGAGCATAACTTTGAGTAGTTGCTGTGGAACTTTGGACAAGCCATTTCATCATACGACTATCCCAGAGTTCTCCATAAAATTCGGTCATTGGGGGAAATCTGGTCCTCTTTAGGTAAATTTCAGAAAAATCTTGGAAGATTGGCTGTTTTCTAAAAGACGTGAGGGGATTAGAGCAAAGGGCCATGCAGGGGTAGTGGTGGTGGTGTGAATCTTTTTTTTTTCCTTCCTGGAGAATCTTTATCCTTGGATAGGATAACTTGATTGAGTTACAAGAGTCATAGTTTAGAAATCATCTCATTTGTTTTCTTTTCCCTCAGAGGAAGAAATACAATATTTTTAAATCACCGTCTTTAATAATAAAGCATAGAGAATATGAGATCTTAATAAGTATGTAATACAAAACAGAGTTCAGTTCTGCATTATAGTCTGATTAAGCCAGAGAGAGACCAATGAAGAAATGTGGAAAATACCGACTGATAGCGGGGGAGAGACGATCGATGAGAAGTGAAGGGAGGGAGGGAGGGCTGGTACCTTCAAGCCTCGCTGCCCCTTACCTTTTCCCCATTTCCTCAAACTCTTTCTTCTAACCCCAATTACAATGACATCGTTGGGGGGGGGGGGTGCAAAAAAAAAAGATATTGTGGCTACAGGTGGGTGGAGGGTTAAAGACCACATGAGACCTGATATTCATTGGCCCCAATCAAAGAGGGCGGGTTGGGTTCAACTTATCCTGTTAAGATTAGCCAATGGTTGATCTCCTATTCTCCTCTTTCCTCTTCTGTCTACATTGAGCCTTAAAAAGAAAGAAAGTTATAGTCGTGTCCTTGTAAACACACAGAGTAACTGCTTCTATTAAAACTGATGTTTCAATTTCAAAACTATGTTTTAGAGACTCAAGGCCCACTGTATTGGGCAACCCACAACGCGATGATGACCTGGCTTCCTCTTGGTAGATAGGAGTTTCCGGAAGGTAGTTTTTATCAACTGGCTGCTATCTGGAGCCTCTTGTGTGTGGCAGTTCCTGAAGGCCTCCTTGAAGTGGCACTCTTTCTTTCTGGGCTCTCACTCTCTGCCATCCAGTCAGTTCTGACTCATAGCGATCCTATAAAAGGGGCTCCTAGCTTTCTGGGATGGTGTGAGGAATGCATTCATCACCGGAATTCTTCAATGGATGCACACATCCACCTCGCTCCTGGCATACCTTTTGTAGATAAGTACACTAAGATGGACAGAGTTTGGTCTCTCTTTGTTCCCAATAGATCATTACAAATATTAATCATTTTTTTTATTGTCGGCCCTGTGACCAATTCTCACTGCCACCCGGTCAATTCTGACTTATACTACAGACAAAGTAGAACTGCCCTTGTGGGTTTCTGAAGCTATAAATCTTTATGGGAACAGAAAGCCTCATGTTTGCTCTATGGCTCACCTGGTGGTTTTGAACTGCTGACCTTGTGGTTAGCAGCTCAACATAGAACCCACTACACCACCAGGGCTCTTTGTGATCAAGAGCGCCTTATATTTTCATTGAATTGTGAGATGTATGTGGCCCAGTGCTTGGTAATAGAATCTTTGCAAGAATTCCGTGAGGTAGACAGTATGTCTGCACCTCTGAAGACCAAGACTGCAAGACTCTAAGAACGAAATCGTTTTGACCAAGATTGTACCACTCACGAGAGACCGAGCCAGAGTTCACTCTAACACACTATGTCCTCAAAAAAAAAAACAAAAAAAAAAAGGAATTTGGTGCAAGCGATGGAAGTGGTTCAATAAAACCATTGGGTATGAAGTAATTTGACCGAGGTGGTGACTTGGAAGGGTTTTAGATGTGGTCTGCGTAATTCCTTCTCTGAAGTCAGCCACAGCCCCAGTTCCTGTTGGGTTTCTCGGCCAACAGCGTCTCCTTGGTGACTTCCTTTTCCTGGAGTTAGAATTAAGTGACCAACAGAAGGTGACATAAGGGTTCATCGTCGATTGTATTGCTGGAGTTTACAGTTTGAAAAGTGCATGTTCTCTTGTGTGCTCCCGAGGGGTCCTCTTCTGTGTGTCTGACTTGTAGAATATGTATGTGAGAGGACACAGGCTTTGACGTTTGAGGGGGCTCCTGCCTTGTGCTTTGTGTGCCTTTAACCATCAGCTCAGTTTAGAAAGTGGAATTACTGTAAAGAACAAATGGGTGACTCAAATTAAGGCTAAATTCAGTTTTCCCTCCAAAACTGTGTGTGTGTGTGTGTGTGTGTGTGTGTGTGTGTGCTTTAGTAAGTATATGTTTTTAAATGGAGGAACTTGGTCTGCATTGTGAGAAATAGGAGAAAAAGTAATTTGCAGCAGAAGAGAATAGTGTTTCCTAAAGTGGAAGGTTGCGGTAATATGAGAGGGCCATTATTCTAACTGGACACGCCCTCAGGAGTAGAAGGAGCCTTCATTCTGAACTCTACTGGACCCACCTTTTAGAAAACACATGGTGGGAGTTGGTCGTGCCACTTTATGGCTGATATAACTATGTTTTTGTGCAGAGTCTACAATTCCAAAAATGAAGTTGTTAGTGTAGCTTGTGGCTCGTCATGAGTGTGGCATTAGCAACCTGACATAGCAACCCTATGTATGTCTGTTGTTGGTCAATGCTGTCTCTCTTTTTTTTTTTAAACAGGAATTTATGTCAACATTGTCTACAAAGTAATTTAAGTCTATGAGTTTGGCCTCAATCTTAGAAAAAGTGATAGATGAATTCATGGAAGACAACATTTTAGAGCATGCTCAGCTATCTTTGTTGTTGTTGTTAGGTGTGATTGAGCCCATTCCAGCCCATAGTGACCTTATGTACAATAGGATGAAACAGTGCTCGGTCCACTGCTCTTATATTTGAGCCCATTGTTCCAGCCATTGTGTCCATCCATCTTGATGAGGGCCATCGTCTTTTTCGCTTCCTCTCCACTTTGCCAATATTGATGGCTTCTTCTGCGGACCGGTCTCTCCTGATAACATGTCTGGAGTACCTGACATGGAGTCTCGCAGTCCTGGCTCTTACGGAGCATTCAGGCTGTGCTTCTTTGACCCACGGTACTCCCAGCAGTCGTCTTCATCAACACCATCGTTGAAATGCATCAGTCCTCCTTCGATCTTCCTATTCACCGCACAACTTTCACAGGCACATGAGGCAATTAAAAGGACTTTGCTTTTGGCTCAGGTCCCAAAGTAAGTAACCTTTTTGGTTTCCAACACTTTAAAGAGATCTTGTGAAGCAGATTTACCAAAGAAATGTGCCATTTGATCCCTTGAGTTCTGTTCTATGAACATTGGTTGTGAATCTACCATAATGTTGTCTACTTATCCAGTTAGGAGGATCTTGATTTTCTTTACAGCGAGTTGTAGTCCATACTGAAGGCTGTAATCTTGATCTCCATCAACAAAGGCTTCAAGTTTTCCTCATATACAGCTAGCAACTTTGTGTCATTTGCATATTGCAAGTTGTTAATAAGCCTTCTTTCAATCCTGACGCCACACGTTTCTCCATATAATCCAGTTTCTCTGATTATTTGCTCAGCATACAGATTGAATAAGTATGGTGAGAAGATACCACACCTTTTTTGATTTTCAACCATGCAGTCTTCCCTTGCTCTGTTTGCACAACTGTCTCTTGATTCATGTACAGAT
Source organism: Echinops telfairi (assembly GCF_000313985.2). Lineage (NCBI taxonomy): Eukaryota > Metazoa > Chordata > Mammalia > Afrosoricida > Tenrecidae > Echinops > Echinops telfairi. Next base: position 14,998,894 of record NW_022103922.1, on the reverse strand, counting down.
TCCGCATGAGCATAATGAATGTTCTGGAATTCCCATTCTTCTCAATGCTGCCCATAGTTAGTCGTGATCCACACAGGCAAATGCCTACGAAACACCGGTACACATCTTTTTGGTATTCTCTGCTTTCAGCCAAAATACACCTGACATCAACAATGATATCCCTTGTTCTGTGTCCTCATCTGAGTCCTGACTGGACTTCTGGCTGATCCCTGCCCATGTGCTGCTGTAGCCATTGCGGAATGATCGTCAGCAAAATTTCCCTTGCCTGCCCTATCAGTCAGACCGTTCTATAGTTTGAGCATTCTGTTGGGTCACCTTTCTCTGGAATGGGTACAGATATGGACCTCTTCCAGTCAGTGGGTTAAGTGGTCGTCATCCAGATTTCCTGGTATAAACAAATGAGTGCTTCCAGTGCTTCTCACTGGTATATGCCACCCATTTGGCTAGCTTTAACAGTTGGAAACTCGTGCCAGAATCCAGATTGTATTTATTTCCATTTTGGGGACTCCTGCATGACTGTGAGGGGACTATGGAACCCCTAACTGTATTTTGAAGATGTCCTGGCTACCTACCGCCCCAGGACAAAAGGAACCTGGGTGGTGAAGTCTGGTGTTCGCAGCCACGGAGGAATGGTTGGTGGTGGGAACCAGCAGCCGCTCTGCGGGAGAAAGGGCACAGCTTCACAAACCCGATGAGGCTGTTCTGTGGTGTCCTGTGGGGTAGTTACCCCTCGGGATGGATTCAGGATGAAAAGAAGTAGACAGGTTAGGAAATGAGAGGAAAGAGGAACACACTGATCTCACTACTAAATCAAGCTGGCAGATGTGACAAAGAGAAGGAATAACTCAGCTGACCGTAGAAAGAAACGAGCTGGCTGGCCTTGCGTTTCATAGCAGAGGCAGTGACGGCAGTAGGTTACTCTCCCACATGGGCCTGCGTAATAATCCTGCCGAAAAACCAGCACGAGATTCCCGCCCGCCCCCCTCTCTTAAGACGGCATCCCTTTCTTGGCGTCAGTACAATGGCAGGATTTCAGGGAGGAGACGCTTGGTGTGTGACTGTTCATGCCAGAGCCCTCGTCTGTGCCCTCCTAGCACGCAATCGTGTTGAAATCCACTATCAAACACGAAAGGGCCTTTTCGCCAGGCCAGCAAGGCTGCAGAATCCAACCCATCGGTTCCTCCGGCATTGACTGGAAGCCCGGTGCACTCGCAGCCGTGAACTGCCCCCGGAGGGAAGCTCAGGACAAGTAGACAGTAGCTCTGCCTTTGCCTTCTGGAGCGTGCAATTTAGTTGGGGAGACAAAACTTAAGTACTAGAACCAATAAAAGAAGATTACAAAGCAACCGGCAAGTAAGTGCCTAATAACATAGGGCCAACGACACGGATAAATGCAGGGGGGACATGGAAGAAGGAGGAGCGCTCAAAACACAGCCGAGCTGGAGAAGGCCTGGGAGGCGGCGGCTGCCGCAGTCGCAGCGGGAGCACCTCTGTGCCTCGTGGCCGCTCGCAGGAGGAATAACGTGGGCCACGGATTTCCCCATCTCCCCATCCACCTCTCCGGGCTCACCGGCAACCTCTGTCCGACGATCACAGATGGAAATTAAATTGATTCCACCATGTGCTCCCCACAAAGCCATGTTGGTTTCTGCCCAGTAATTTATGCTCTTCTTGGTGTTTGCAAATCGATTGCTATTATGGGATGTAGACAAATCTGGGCCTGGATCCAGTAGGTTGGGGGATTATTGGAGTGGATATGTATGTGTGTGTGCATGTGGAATCCTGGAAAAGCAGACCCTCATTTCTATGTATTTTACTCACTGAATAAAAACATATTTTCAGGGTTTACATTTTTAAAATATATATATTTTTAGTGTAGCGTGTGTTTAATTACCTCCAATTGCATTTCCACGGACTGATTTCATTTCATATTGCTCGGGATAGCCTTTGGTATTTGCCCAACCTTCAAACCACCTTCTGCGGCTTTGTTGCCAGACCCTTTGTTTCAAAAAAGCTTGCTTCATCCCAAGACTATTACAGATGACTGGTTTTCGTTTCATTCCATTTTATTTATTTATTTTTCGACACAGGAATATATTTATAGATACTCGTCTAGTTGGAGAAATAAAAAGTGTTGCTACCCAAAGGCTTGGGAAAGTAAACTTTATTTAAACACTTCACTTCATTGTACCTTATTATTATTTTTTTTGAAGTCCTTTAGAGGATTGTGAAAGTCTTTCAAAACAAATTAAAAAGAAAACATTTTCTGTGATTTCTTTTCAGATTCTGGACAATCAGGAAGTCCAAGCCACAATGATCCTGCCAAAAATCCTCCAGGTAAATACGTGTTCCAGGACGTTTGCAATCTGCCATTGTTAGAGAACAAAGGGCCCACTGTATAGATAAACAGCCCATAATTGGTCAGCTGCCTATTTTGTTCTGGCAGGCAGGTATGATCGGGACAAGATGTGATTCTGTTTCGGCCCTTTGCAGTGGCAAATACATCCACACTGGCGTCATCCGTGTTGACCTGACCCACCAGCATTTCCATCTTTGTGGGTGTTTCTTTGTAAACGAATAGGAGTGTGCTGTGGTGCCAGTCGTGGCAGTTTGAAAGTTCCTCTCCCAATAAAGCCTTTGCTTATTTATTTTTTTAAAGATTCCTACGAAAAACGCTTTCCCGTGCTCTTAGTTCAGCTTTCCAACTCTTGTTACTTTGAAAAGAGAGGGGTGGTTCGACTCCTATTTTACTTAGTTTTTTTTTCCAGAAAAGGATTTTTGCAAAAAGAATGTTCATCCCCCGGTTTGCGCTGGATCCCCAGGGGCACGCAGTCATGAAAGCAGGGTTTCCCTTTAGTCGGATGTACGCCCCAGACCCTCTCTATTTTCCGAAGTTGCTCAAGTTCTTGGGCTTGGCCGTCTCCACAGTTGTGTTGCTGCACAATCGGAGCAGGTAGCATTCGGCTTGCTTTTGATTTGGGAGTGCTCTCTTTTCTCTTGTGGGAAAACAAGCATAAAGAGGAATTTCTAATATCTCACGATCCTAAGATTTTTTTCTTCTTTTTTAAGCAAAAGGGAAGAAATTTATTGGAGCCCATATGGGACACCCTAGGGGAGCCCAGCATACCTACTGTGTAGACATGCCCAGCAAAGGGTCACACCACTCACTGTGCCCCCATGTCTCATAGGGACTCCCCTTGAGCCCAGCCCCAAAGCCCAGGACTGGCTGGGGGTGGGGACGAAGATTTTTTCATTACACTCACGACTGTGGTGAAAGCGTGCCCCACTAATAGGACAGCAAAATGCAAACCAATCAACCCGCAAACCCAAGTCAGCCTGTAGGCCCTAACCTCCTCCCACAATCGCTTCCATCTTGTCTTTGAAAACAGTCCAACAAGTTCATACAACGCCAGACGAGTGATTTCTCCAGGTAGACTTTGTTTTGCATTCTTACTGTCACAGTCCTTCGCTAATGTGAGGCTTCAGTACTTAAGGAGCCCCCCCCTCAAATTGTAGAAAAATGGGTCAGCCTGGGCTTGTTTTAAACTGACGTGAGAAAGGTGCAGCAAGCACAAATACGATACGTCACTACAAGATACATTTTTACTTTCGGAGTCTTCCGTCTGGCTTGGATTTTATTTGTAGCTTAAAAGAGCTTGCTCTCTTCCACTAGGTACTGCTTTATTCTGCACTGTAAAAAACCCCAAACAGTGTCCGTATCGCTTGACAAACGTTAATATGGGTGCCTCAGCTATAGGAGGTTCTAATTAGGAAGATTAAAATGTCAGTTAAGCCTATTTTAAATTGTTTTGTTCCAAAGAATCTAGTGTTCCTATGAATGGATAACAAAACATATCACCTGAAGTTTCAAAGGCAACTGCTCGTTGAATTGATTCTTCTGTTTCGGCTTGTGTCTGTATGACCAGCTGTCTTTCTGGAAAGAGGATCTATGTGGAATATGATGCATTTTGCCAGACATTTTTTGAAGTTGAGGAAATTTTTAAACTTAAAATAAGTCTTTAACTTTATATATTTTTTCCTTATAGCCATCTAATATTTTCTGTGTGCACACAATTGCCTAAAGGGAATTATTTCCAAACAGTTTATAAAAGCTTTTTCACTCCTGGTACAAAGGAAGTGGAGGGGGCGGGGGGTTGATTCAGTAGAAGAAAGAGTTGATAAGTATTTTAAGTCAGACTAAACAAAGGCTAGGCTCTTTGTCTTTGAATGACAGCTTGATTTGGAATTAATAAATCTGTTATTGTTTGAAATGCATTTCTGAACATGTACAGAAGGGAAATATGCTCACCTAAATATATTCTCTACTTGAGCGGAATGAATAATCTTTGATTAGTCATGTAATGCCAGAATTGGATTTTTCAATATTTGTCAAGAAGTTTAGTTAAATTTTCCTCTTGCTACTTCTGTCTCTTGAAAGATCGGTTGCCATATAACCTGGCAAACAGAAATAAACCTTAGGGCTGGTCTACTTTTTTTCTCTTCCGGGTGTTTCTTGGAAATCAAATCCTTTGGAGGATTACCTCTTAGAATTAGATGTTCTAGGTCCATAGATATCAGGGATGGTTGGAAATTGTACATACGCAAAGCAAACCTGAATTACCAGGTTTTTCAGATTTCAGATATGGAAAATTACATACTCAAAATTAGGTTTCATATGCCTATAGCATTTTCTGTGATGACTAAGTGGTGTTTTAGTCTGATGTGCTTTGCGTAGCATTGTATGGTGAGTTGAGCCATCGTGTGTCTTGGTAAGGAGCAAAGAGGGGTGAATTTGCCCTGCAATACTTTGCGATCAATGCAGTCATGAGGATTTTTCTCTCTCTTTGTAAAGGTGAAAAATCAGACATGATTAAGGCTTCTCTGGTGCAGTCCACTGGAATAAATTACACTCTAACATGGGCATAAGCATCTTTGGTATTTTGGAGTCTAATTAAACTTTAGCCGCCTCCCCCCCCCCCCCAAGCCACCATTTCGAACTCATAGCAACCTGATAAGGGGTCTCCGAGGCTGTCCATCTTGATGGGAGCAGATAGCATCCTGCTGGTGGGTTTGACCTGTCCACCTTGTTAGCAGTCTCCCCCCTGACCCAACGCCGCCCCCAGAGCGCTTTCAAATGCATCCGTCGAAGGCCACCATGTCTTCAGGACTGTTTTCTGGCCAAAACGTGAAATCTCCAAAGTTGGGATTCAGAGATTCGGTATCTCCAGAAGGCACACTCCATTTAGAGGAAAATTCAAATTCTCTGCCTTAAGTTTAATAATAATAATAATAAAGCCAGGTTGGTGGTTGGGCAGACTCAAATCACAATGCTGCTTGAAGTATAATGACTAGGAGCCGTTCAACATTTGCCAGAAGTTCCCCTGGATTCTCAGCACTGTTCCCCCTAGGAGGTATACGCCCATGAACATTGTCCCCACTGCCTCCAGTGGGCCCTTTCCTAACAGCTTGGGAAGCAATGGCAAACATTCAAGGTAGAGGCTCTTTAGAATCCATTCCTCACTGATGACGAGGGCGGAATCCCCTCCAGACAGCCCCGAAGTCCAGATGCTTATGTCTGCCTACATCCCCCTGGGCTTGGCTTTCCTCCGGCCCCAGACAGGACTGACTGATCGATTCCAGCCTCCTCACAGATTCAGGAAACTTCTGAAGGGCTGTTCTTCAAACATTTCACCCAAGTAACATTTGTCTCTTGATTAGAAGGAGAAAGCACAAGCACAATAATAAAAGCAACTCTTTTTTTTAAGCAGTGAGATATTAAGTATTTGTGATTTTTGAAGTAAAAAAGTAAATGATCCAGGTAATTTTGTTGTTGTTATTATCTTAAAAAGTGTTTAAGTAGGCTTATGTTCTTTTTAAAACCCTGTACATTGCAAATGGTTAATGGACTTGGCTGTTAACCAGAAACTAGAAGTTCATGGCCACCCAGGCCACCTGGAAATTTAATCGAGAAAAATCAGCCACTGAAAACTCTCCTCTGTCAGTCACGGGGAGTTGCCGGGGTCTCCTGAGCAGCAATTGATCTGCTGGTTATGATTTTTCAAAGCACTTAAGTGGTCTTTGTGGTATTCCCCCATACAGTTTATGATTGCATGTTTTGTTTTTGTTATCAGTGACAGGGTAGAGATGGGCCCAACAATATTTTCAGGACTATAATTCTGTAAAAGTCTGAGTCTGACCCATCATGGCCTTAGTATTTTGATCTAAAAGCAATGGTAAATTTCATTTTTTTAAAAATTATCCAAATTTCCCTAGTTTATAATGGAACTTACATGTTTGTATTCAGCTACTTTGTGAATATCAGATTGATTCCTTTTTTATCACAGTCAGAAATTACATGCTTATCTTCAATTGCTTTGATAATAACAAACTGATAGAATCACAAAGAGTTTCTCCTGAACTCTATCTGGCGGATCAAACTTAGGTGAAGCTAGGACTTTAGGGATTCAGACACAGCCATTTTTATCATTAAACATTCCAGTGCCACTTGGAGAAGTGTGTGCTTGGATTGTGATCTTGTAAAATTAGCTTCGGCTGGCTCTATTGTTTTGTTTCTCTGCTAGTTATTTATTTATTTTTAAGATTTCCCAACTTCCATCAATTGCCCGATGCTGGCATGGGTGCTACCCAAGGCAATTTAGTCGTACATTGACATTCCCTAGGTGTCGTTTGGTGTCCATAAAAATGGTCGTTCTAAGGGGAGCTTTTTCTTGTCTTTGTAAGGGGAGTCTCTTTTCTCAAAATTTAACGAAGAAATAGTGAGACCGTGACACTTTTTGGTAACCGTGATGATGCCATTAACCCAGAGCTTTCTCATGTGGAACCATGTGGACTCACCATTCGGCTTTTCCTTTTTGCATGCTTTATGGGGGGTTTATGCTAGTTTGTGGGTTGATGTTTGTATTATTCTGGGGAACCCTCAGGGAGGCCTCAGAATCCTACATTGGGTAGGCCTTCGGTAAGTCTCCTCAGATCTTCCTTGAAATAGGAACGGGCCAGATAAACCAATGTGTAAGTCATTAAGTGAGATAGCATTAAAATGCCCTCAAATACTTGCCTTGCATTTTAGAAACTCTTTAAATAAAAACAAAGTGAGGTCCATCTTTCCCCAGCCCCATTTTAATGATATTGAAATGGCAGCCAACAGAGGGTTATTATGAAACAAATAAAACCCAACCTCAACGCACCAGGAAGCCTAGTCCAGTACCTGCGGCTTTAGTTCTGCGCTGAGGGGTCACGGGGCCAGATTTCTTTGACTTTTCAGTTTACTTTTTCCAAATTTAGAATTGGGGACAAATTCAGTATTATAGTTAGAGGAACAGTAAAACGGTTTTCTTTGCTATTTGCATATGAAAGCAGATACATTTGCATTGGCCTTCCAGGACTTCAGAGAGCATGTTTTGTCTTAGAACATGGTGTTCAGCATCCAAGAAAAGAGAAGATTTACTCTGATCTATATTTTAATTGTAGCCTTTTCACTCTATAATGAATACATTCCATATTTACCTCTTCTTATATCCCATTTATTGTACCCATCCAAATCAAGACTTTTTTTGAATGGGAAAAATGAACTATTTCCTGGTACTGAGAAGTAATTTTAAAGGTTGGCACTGGATAATATACAGCGCACTATAAACAGGCTTTCTATTCATAAAAGTATAAATACAAAAAGAGACTAAAAGGACTGGTTAACGGTGCTAAGACCTGATGTCGTAGGTAAAGCTTTTAAGTAACTGGAGAAGGAGGTCCGTACAAGTCAGTTCTGAAATCAAAGGCATTGTTCATCACAGGCTTTGTTTCAGAAACATTTTTAGTTTTTATCCTCTGCCACTTTTGACGATGCCACGTTTGGTCAAGTTCACAAATGTTCAGATGTGGGCTAGCAGAGAAGAGGATAAAGGAAAGAGCTTTTTGTTCACCGATGCTTGTTTAAAAGCCAGAGGGGCGCAGGGCCGGCCCCCAGCTGCTTATTTTTTCAGGACGCATGGTGGGCATTGGCGCACAACATGCTTCTCAAAGCTTGATCGGCATAGCGGCTCTGTGTACCCTGCCCCCCTCTGCAAAGGCTCCACCTTCATTCCTGTGTTTCTTTTGAGGGGACTCCATGAAGACCATAGGGGGAGTGTCATATAAAGTTATAAAACAAGGAAATTTGCTCGCGTAGCTCCCAAATGACCTTCCTTCTGAGCAACAAATATTGCGTGGTCCCTGGCTGTTGAGGTCAACATTTGACATCAGGTCCCAAGGCATGATGTGAGTTGAATCAGCTCAAAAATAAGTAGACAGCTGTTTGCCCTCGGGCAGTTGGGAAGATACACCGGGCCATGTTTGGAAAACACACCAACTCAGAAAGAACTATCCTTAAGTGGAATTTTCAGGCTACATATATATATTGTATGGAACATCCATTATTTGTTCACGCCATTATGCTTTGTGCTCTAGTGGTAAAAAGTGAGTTATACATGAACCTTGCTCCACCCAGACCCTTCTCTGTCCACACATAGACACAGCACATGTACATGGAAATATGCACACACATAGAGATATACAAATAAATATATACACATGTGTGTTACATTCAAGTATATGCACACGGGGAGCCCCTATAGCCCTGGGATAAAATGCTCTGCTGCCAACTAAAAGATAGGTTGGTTGTTTGAATCCACCCAGAAAGACTTGGAGACCTGCTCCTGGTAGGTTAAGAACAAGGCCAAACCCTTTTGTCAATTCTGACACACAGCGACTTCATCAGGGGCTTCTTGAGATTCTAAATCTTAATGGGAGCTGAGAGTCTCATATTTCCCCCAAGGGGCAGCAGATGGGTTTGAACTGCCTGCTTGCAGTTAACAACCCAAAGCCTGCCACACAGCATAACCAGGGCCTAGGAAACCTTATGGGACAATTCTGTTCTGTCATGTTCTAGTCATATGTGTATGTATGTTAGGACGAGGAGCAAATGTGACTCAGTGCTATCCCCCAAGCATCCTTGGGAGTTCAAACATGTGACCTACTGTTTCCAACCATTGTTAGGAATTTGGTAGGACGGAAGGAACTTGGGCTTTGAACTTTTACCATGAGCATGAGCATGAGCAGGTCAGTCAACTCCTGTGGAAGTCAACACAGTCCTTGATGGGTTCTCCCCTGTCACCATCAGACAGGGCACTCCTGCTAGGAAGCAGGGACTCCAGGGCAGTGAGGGTGTTTCCAACCTACTTTCTTCCAGCTGGGTCCATGAAGAAGGTTTCATGTAAGGAGTATCATTTGAAATTTTTATTTGTTTTTTTTTTAACTGCAGTCTTCTGAAAGCTTTAAGGGGAGTACGCAAACATCATAGGGCAAGAGACAATGCATAAAAATAGAACGGCAGCAGCTATTACGTTTTTAAAATGGCAGAAAAATCCAGACATTTTCAAGTCGAAGGGTGGAATGGAGAATTGTAATTTTCAGACAGCCAATTTTTGCCCAAGTATTTTGGCATCAAAGACAAAGGCAGAATGCCGTTTTGTTACATAGTTTTAAATGCTGAAATGAGAACGAGCACAAATGTATCTTTTGAGATAGTTTCCCACCTCCTGGCAAGAGTTTATCTCGTGGGTCCTTGTATCAAACGGCTATAAACATTTCCCCACTTGTTTTTCCAGAACACTCCCGCTTTCGGAAACGACCAGCTTTTCTATCTCCACTGAAACTTTCCTCTGCCCCTGCTCTTCCGGGCCCCCTTTGTCTCCTTCCCTTATCCTCTCCGCTCTTCCCTAGCGACGTATTGCTTGTTTAAAAATTGAAAACAGCTCGCTTCTCATTCACACAACCGACCCCCTTCAACCAAGCGTCCCCCTGTGCGCCCCACCCCCTCCTTTTCTCTTGACAAGGCCTGGCAGGCCCTGGTGTTCCCTCAGGAGCCCTCCTGCAGGGGAGCCTGTGCCCCCAGGGGCACCAGTCTCCCTGAAGACTGCCTGCCGATGGTCTGAAGCCCGCTCTTCCTTTCCATGTTGGCTCCTAGTCCTGAGCATTTGCATGAAGGAGCTGACCACGTGCTACTTCCGGTTGCCTCTCGCCTTTGAAACGGACCCTCTGCTGGTTATTGGTGAATCTTGTTTTCTATCAGCTCTCTCTGGTGCCTTCTTCCCTCTCCTCAGCCAGTTTGCTTCTCAACCCCCTCAGGCGCTGGTTCTCAACCTTCCTCAGGCCGGGACCCTTTCATACAGCGCCTCAGGTTGTGGTGACGCCCCAACCATAAGATTATTTTCGTTGCTACTTCACTGTCATTTTGCTACTGTTATGAATCGTCATGTACGTATCTGATGTGCAGGATGCCTTTTCATTGTTACAAATAGAACATCATTAAAGCATGGTGATGAATCACAAAAACAATATGTAATTATAGATTGTCAAAGATTTATTTCTAAGGACACATAAATGAAAGTTTGTCTTGCAGTGTGGTGTAGCATGGGTAACAGTGTTCACGCCTGCATTCCCCACCTGGAGAAAAGAGGAGCGGTGTCTCAGTTCCGAAGACCATCGGAAATACGTGTTTTCCAATGGTCTTAGGCGACACCTGTGAAAGGGTTGGTCCACCCCCAAAGGGGTCACCACCCACAGGTTGAGAACCGCTGCCCTAAGGGTTTCTCAAACCCCTCAGAGATTCTTAACGACAATCTTCTCTCGTTCTTCCAAAACACGCCCCTTGGGAACAGAGAAATCAAAGTGTCAGGCCCAGGCCCAGGTGTCCAGCTCTACTTTGAACATGCTTCTCTAGATGTCCCATGAATTATACCAATTGAACATTTCCAAAATTATGTTGTTTCCCTTACCAGCCTCCCCTCCTCACCCTCGTAAGCTATCTTATGGCCACCCACATCTATTCATGTCCCCTTGCTTAGAATACCTCCTGAGTTTACCCTTAGCTGGTAACCATTCCCATTCCACGTTTCCAGGGCTCTTGAACGTATCCCTTCCTCTCACTTTCCACAGTGACCCTGTAGGACCGGGTAAAACCACCTCGGTGAGTTGCCGAGACTGTACGTCTTGGAGAGACTAGGAAGTCCTGTCTTGCTCCGTCGGGGTGGCTAGTGGTTTTGAATTGCTGACCCTGGAGATCGCAGCCTAACATGTGTCACTATGCTACCAGAGTTCCTTTAAAAGAAAAAAAAGAAAAGGTATAATTTTAATTCCTGTACCCCTTATTTGCATGTCACTCTGAAGAAGCGTTATAAGCATCCTTGTTCTCTCCCAATTCATTCTCTTATCGTCCATATAATTATACATTATAAAACATACATGTCTTGCTTAAAAGTTTCTGATGGCTCACAAATTAAGTGGCCATGTTCTCAGTCAGGGCTTTAGATGGTGTATGGCATCAGATACTGGGATCTCTTCTTGTCCCTTTCTTCTACCAGATACGGTCTTTCCCTGGCCCCGACAGCCTTAGCAACCCAACAAACTCCTATCGAGCCGTCAGGCCCAAACCAGTCCTTTCTCCCAGGTGGAACTGGCCACCTCTGCCTCCACCCTGATAGCTGTGTTGCCTGTAACCATCTGTGTGCACACAGCTCTCTTCTCATATTGTTACTATTTTCAAATGAGCAAATTCACTACTGAAATCCCATATCGCTTTTGCTTGACACGGTCTAATAAACATTACTCAAGAAAGCACTGGATGTAAGTGCTTGCAGACCACTAGTCCAACATTTTCCCTTCACTTATGAAAAATGAGGCAAAATGCAGTTAAGTGACTTACTCCAGGTCCCATTTGTTATAGGTAAATGTAGGTTAAAATCCACGCTTTTCATGGGTCAAAACCTTTAAGTAGTCCTGCTGCATTCTTAGTACTTTTCTCCTTGTCCTTTGTCTCCAACCCCAGCTGCCCGTAATAAGCAATGCAATTTATTATGGTGCATTACTTCTTGATAAAGTGAACCCCAAACGTGCCCTAGTCTTTACTTGACCTTAGTGCTCAAGTCTGCATTGAGATGCTTCACCAGGACCAAATCCAGATCTCCCTGCACAGTAGGTGCCGCCCAGCAGTCTCTAGCACAGCTGTGATGGCTGTTGGGAGAAGAGGCAGTGGGAGGCAGGTGGGGAGCTGCAGGAGGCATATCTCGAATGACTTCTGTCTTAGTGGGGATGGTGTCTGGGAGTGACGTGGGCTGAGCCTTTCTGAGGCCATGGGGCTAGGGAACTGATGAGGGAGGAGACTTCCTCTATTGCAAGTTCTTGCAATTGTTAGCGTTCAGTAGCCCCCAACTGTACCTAACTTCTCTCAAATATCGTGCGCTATGCATTTTGTACAGACCAGGGACCGACTTGCTACGCTGTCATAAGCATGGTGTAAAAACACACGGAATGGTCTCCTTTTACAAGGCTGCAGGAGAAAGGACTAGCTCTCGGTGATAGTCAGTCCCTTTTTTATTTTTCTCAACTTTCTACTCGTATTTCAGGGTCTTGGCATATCTGAAATGATGCTCTAAGAGAGCAGCAAATCCAAATGGACTTTCAATATATCCATGTAGACATTCCATTTATATTGCGCCTAGGTCGAGAAAACTTTTTGTGAGAACTTGTGTGGAAATAGGCTATCCTTGGTTCTCTTTTCATACACATTACTATGGTGCAGTTTTCCTCCCTTGTTGAATGTTTAGGGGTCCCCACAGGGACGGTCAGAATCCCCGTATGAAAAGAGGCCTGAGCTGTAAACACTACCAGATTGATCCGTGACTGACTGCACCCACTGCCCTGGGCAGCAGTTAGTGCGTGTCCTTTCACCAGAGGGCCTTGGATTCTTTTTACACTGACCTACGGGGGCTGGAGTTTCCTCTCAATTTACATTCTTCTCCCTCTCCACATTTATGAGGCCCACTTTTTGCAGCATACAGCTCCAATTTAATAATGCAAAGCATTTTCCTCCTCACAGCTGGAATGCTGGAATTGTTCTGTGTCTCAGGCTAGTTAAAACCACTGACCTCTGCAGAGGCTAAGCTTGTTGTACTTATTTTCCTGCATAAGGCTCCAAAGGGACTCCGTCTTGCATATTAGAGCATCATGCTTGGAAAGCGAGATCAATTGCATAGTAATATATTGCAAGCTGACTACACTACCAAGGAGGTAGAGATCTCGTGAGCTCCTTGATGCTTCATCTTTTCAAAGCTTGAAGAATACGCTGTGACGATAGTCGGAAAATCTTATACTAAAATCTCACTTCTATTTTTTTCTTCCTGTAATCACAAATGGGTATCGCAGTATCAAATGGTATAAACTCCAGTTCTTGCGTAACACGGTATGGGGAAACCTTCAGCATTATCCGATGATAAATTATGTTGGTGGTTGAACTTTTGTTGGCTCTGGCATATCAATGCAAGCGGTAGAAGACTTTCAGACCAGCTTCGGGGTGCAAAGTTAAAAGCCTCCTTGGGTCCTTTGATTTATATGTTGTTCCTCAAAGAATTTGCATTTTTAATTTTTGTTTACATTGTGGAACTGGGGTGAGACACCTACTGGATTGTGATAGTCATCATTGGTGACCCTTTAGAGGAAGTCCCTTATGGTCCCACTCTGGGCTCTGAGTAGATCCATGCGCTCGGCACTCGAGAGGAAGAAAGGGAGCAGGAGTGTACCTGACTCTCAGACTTGGTCGAGCGCTTGTGAAGACTATCGTGTATTTCTTCATGCCATAAAACAGGGTCATAATGTACTATCTTGTAAAAACCGACTGGATTTTAGTTTCAAAATTAGGTGTTTGGGGTTTTAGTCATTATTTAAAATGGACTACTTAGTCTTTCTTTAAAATTGGTGTTTTGGGTCTGAGTGTTTAAAATGAACTGCTTTATTTATGTTTCTAAATAAGTAAGCAAGGAATAAAAGATAATCGTTTCCATCATGACATAACGAAAGCTTATTATCTTTCTGGTATTTTATGATTAATATGTCTTCATTGATACCCAGAAAGAAACCACATCAATTATGTAATTCTACCTACTTTACTTAGGATGAAAAGACCACTGAGCTTTTTAGAGCGCACAGGTGAAGAGAAGAGGGGAAGGGTGTCAGGGCATTAATGGATCTGCTATTATAACGAAGAAGAGGAAGACAACTGTTTTTCAAAAAGAGAGTTGGTACAAAGCTGAGCTTTTTTTTGCCTCGTTTCAAAGAAATATTTACAATCCTTTCTCTTTAACTAGATCACCTAGATTATTTTGATAATTACCTCTCTCTGTAATTGATATTCTTGCTTCATGTCTTAATCCCTCTATCGGTCCATCACAGACGTGTGTTGATTTCAGTAATGTGCAAGTATCAGTTCATTCCTCTCCTTGTGTACTCAAATGGCTCCCACTCTAGGCTAACGCTTCACTTGCACATACACTATGGCACTTCCTGCTTTGGTTCCCGTTTAACCGCCTACCTGAACCTTGTGTTTCATCTTAGCCCTGTGCCTCATACCTTTCTGCCTTCACTCATCTTGCTCGCTGCCTGAGTGCCTGTATCCTTTCCCTACCGTATCAATTGAATGGCAATAGAGTTTCAACTGCTTAGCTCAGGGCTTGGTATTCAGTAGACACTTAATAAATGACACCATCATTACATCATCATCATTATGATCCTGATTATTGTGATGGTTTTTGTCGCTTTAATCGCGTTGGATAATTTATGTACAGTTCATAAGCATTCAGATCCAAGACTGCTGACTCTAGACCCCTTCTTCTCAATTCATCGTCTGCAGCCAGGAAGAGCCATAGACTGGGCCAAACCCTGAATCAAGACAGACTACCGTTTAAGTAAAAAGAGAATAGCTTCCACAGCTGTCTGTGCTCAGTGATAAGATGTTCAAGACCAAGAGGACTAGTATAGCATCAAGATGTGAGGACATACCGTTGACACTGACAAACCAGAAAGAAAAAAAAATAAGAGAGAGTAGTTTGTTTACTCAGGAAAAAAGAAAAACGTGGGGGAAAAAATGAGTAGCTCCAGTGAGCCAGTTGCTACAGAAGATGAAGCCGTGTTATCAGAAAACCAGTTACTGACAAACAGTTGGTATCTGCAGTGGAGGGAAATACCAGACTTGATCTCATGGACAGTAGTTCCTGATCTAGAAAACGGATATATACTTATATGGCACAGCGGATCCGAGGACGAAAGGAACACGTGGCAGGGCAGCCTGGAAAGCTGGGAGCTAATGTAAGTGTTCTGTGTGAGGGCGCAAGGCTCTTAGAGGGAAGCGAGTCAGACAACTAGCTATTGCTGTGAGCTAGAAAAGATCTAAATATGCAGGTCAAAAGGGGAAAACAATAGTAAGCCAATTGTAATGGATTGACCCGATGTCTAAATCTTTTTGAAATTTTTTTTATTTCAAGAATAAGAAACTGTTGTAAGCATCCCGGAGGCAAAACCAGTTGCTTATGTATTTCTCTTTGGCTTTCATTAAATACCGTTAGACAATTCTGTTGAAGTATAAGGGAGCTTCAAAACGTTCATGGAATACAGAATTAAAAGACAATGAAATATTTCTACAAACTTAAACATTTATGTGTGTATAGGTATGTATAGTATGTATAAATATACCTATACCTATACATATATATCCTAAGCAAAGGTAACATATATTGTGATACTTGTGACCTTAAAGAATAGGGTCTCTCATTTTTTTTCAGTAAAATTTTACTTGTCAACTTGTTCTAGCTGACAGAGTGATTGACTAAAAAAAATTACCCACAGGAAATCTGCATGTACGTATCTATGAGGTAGAAATACAGGCACGGGGCCTACAATATGTCCTAGGAAATAGGATGTTGTGTGGTTTAGATGTTGTATGAACCATATCCTGGTTGGGTCTTGATTTTTCTTTAAGCATTTCAAACAATCTTTATATTTTAGCATTTGGCACTCGATCCAAATAATTAGCCATCTCTGTATATCTGATACAAGTGCTGCTTCCATTTTCATTAGCCTTACAGCCTTGAGCTGTAATATTTTCATAGGGTGGAGAAACGGTTGTATTCTGATGATCATCCGGATTGTTGAGTGTGACCTTCTTCATAACAAGCAACCCAATAGCATTCCATGGTGTCCACTTTCCAGTTGAACATCCTTTAATTTCTCCTCTGCCTCTTGTTGCTGGTCTCACTAGCACTGGGCTTTTTGTGTAGCTGATTTTTTCTAGCGGTGATTTGGATGGAAGTTTACAGAGTGGACTGGGCTTCCCTTCAACAAGTCACACATGTTTTGTTTTGTGACATTGGTTTCCACACTGTAACAACACGGCCCTGACTTCCACCCTGTGCTTTCAGTTCTCCTTCCTTTTAGTAGATTCTTTCTGAACGTATTATTGTGAATTCAAGTGAAGATTTGCAGAGGAGATCACCAGTCTTATACTCAACAACCCTTAGACGTTTGTTTCAGCTCATCCATAGCAATCCCCTCAAGGTGTTATCACTTACTCTGCTTTCTCCCGGTGTTTCCCGTTTCCCTTTCTTCTTTCTCACCTTCTGCTGGTAGTGGTAGCAGGGCACCATCTAGTTCTTCCGGTCTCTGGACTGTGGAGATTAAAGCTTGTGACAAATACTGGTTTTGCCCATTTAAGAGCCATGGTGTACTTCTCCGTGATGTTCTTTTTTTTTCAGAGAAAATTAAAGGAGAGATAATGCTGCAATGCTGAAAGAGACATGTGACCCTAGAGATTGGATGTTGCTGGTTTCAGTTGGAGCATATACTGGTATACTGTGAACTTTTGGGGTAGAAAAGAATAGTACATACATAAACCAGTAACATAGATGTTTATTTTGAGTACCAAGACTGTATTATAGGTTATATATAAGGGAGCTTTAAAAAGTTCATGGAAAAATGGAGCTAAAAATCTAGCAGAATTTTTCCATGAGCCTTTTGGAACTCCCTCTTGTGTCCTTTACCACTGTATGCTCCGTAGTGCGATGGACTGTGCAACAAGCTGCGAGTTGTCTGTGTTCCATCCTCTGATCAGGATTTCTACATCATAACCATATGGTCCATGGAAGCGTGTGCGGTTGGACATTATCCCAATAGATGTTACAGAACATATAATTGGAGAGAAAAAGACTAAATGTGAGTTGTAACTACTTAAGCAGAGTTATGTCTACGTAATTATTGTAAATAAGGTGACAGACATAATGATCAATGTTCAAGGTAACTTGTGAAAAGATAGAAACAGAAATCTAGCAACAGTTAGTGGGGCCCCAGACACCGGTTATGTTTTTAGGGAGTGAAAAGAGAAGGTGACTGGGGGGGCTTGGGAAGCTCGGGATGGCAGGTTGTGTTTTTCCTTCTAATATATTTTGTTGTTGAATTTTAGTAACGAGTAGTTTTTCTCTTATTTCTGATTTTAGTTGGATTCACTCTCAGGGATATCTGCTACATAATGTTGAATATGTTTTCAGAATGAACTTTTGATTTTTTTCCATCATATTGTTTGATTTTTTTTTTCTATCGTATCGATAGATGTTCTGATAGCCAGTAGCTGTCATTCATGGAATGAACCCTACATGATAGTAGTGTATTGTTCTTTGGATAACAGCTAAATTTGATTGGATCCTATTTTATTCAAAATTTCTGATGCTGCATTTTGCATGTGCATTTGAATGTTTGCTTTCTTAATTTTGTTCGGGTTTGACAGGGGAGGTTGCAAGTTTAGATATTGATGTTTTGCTGGCCCCATCTTAAAGATGCAGGAGGGAATTTGTCATTATTTTCTAAGTCCTGGCAGGGTTGGGGGTGTGTGTGTGTAAATAACTGGAATTTTATATTCTTCCAAGTCAGGACACAGGAAAGCTAAAACCGGGTGTGAACCCATCTGGACCTGGTGCCTTTGCGGAGTCTCTTTAATCGCGCTAGGATTCACAAACTTTTAAGTGCTCACGATGAACCTGGAGTTCTTAGTAGCCTGCAGGTTCTGATTCTGAGAGCCCCCGGGGAGGAGGTTGAGATTCTCCCATTTCTACAAGGCGCCCAGCTTTTACTAGTGCTGTTGGTTTGGGGCCAAACTTTCAATAACAAGGTGTCAGGGTGGTGGTTCCCAAAACGTGCTGCACATTTGAATCACGTGAGGAGCTTGAAAAAATACTGCTTCACAGGTTCCACTCCATTCTGATTTCTGCTGAATGTCAAAAGGAAAGAACCAGGTGTCAATTGTTGTTCAAGAATCTTGGGTAGTTATAAAACTAAGCAAATTTTGAGAATCATTTTGCTTAAATAATTGGTCTTTTCAGGTTTCCCACCCTTTCCGGTCAATTTGTGTTACTTTTGTTTTACTGATTTCTCCAAGTTGTAGTGAATAAGGCGTATCCATTCTTCTGTTTAACTCTTTAAATTCAATGCATTCGGTTTCTCACCGTTAAGTGTTTTCCGTATTCTAGTACTTGTATATTTTTGCTTCTTCTATTGTCTCTTTTAATTCGATCAGGTTACAAGTGACTTTTCTTATTTTATTCTCAGAAGCTCTTATTTTTTGTACTTTTAGTTATTGCTTCGACTATTTCTTTTCTCCATTTTAATAACCCCAGCATTTATCTTTAATTCCATCTTGTACATTTTTCTTGGATTGTTCTTGTTTACTTTCCTATGGTAAGGAGTTGTTTGTTTTTGCTCCCCTTTTCCTTTTCATTGATCTTACAATGTCCAGTTTGGTTTTTCTTTGGGTACATGACAGTTTCTAAATTTCCAGGTAGTTTGGAAAATTTGTGCTCACTTTTTGTTCTTTATGCTTTATTTTATTTGCTGAAGATGAGATAGTATGGCCTGAAAAAGTCTCTGTTCTTAAGAATTTGTTAACTTTTCCTCTTTGGTGAAGGACAAGATCAATTTTTATAAAAGTTCTATGGACATATCAAAAGTAGATAATTTTTTATTCAATAGTTATTAACCTCTCTTGTGCCTACTAGATATGTTCCATTTTAACAGAGATTTATTTAAACTTTCACTGTCATCTGTTTTGTTGTCAAGTTTCCTGTACTTTGGTCATTTTTTGTCTCATGTTTTTCTCCACAGATCTTTCAGCAAGTGAGGGTTATGATTTATTTACTTTACCAACTGTGCCTTTTTTCACTCAAAAATATTGTGTGTTGAATTTCAACTTAAATGCTCTCTTGATTCCTACTAATGGGAACTGCTTTTTGTTTAAACTCTCCTTATTTCTCTTTGCATGTCTATTTCTTTTGAATTTTGAGTTCTACTTCTTATAGTTTTCATTTTGTCATGTGTTTCTAAAACAACAACAACAAGACTTTACTTTTCCAGTTAGTCTCGTATCTTTATGGGGAAAATTCAGTCCATTCTCATTTGTTGTCCTGACCAATGCACTTGATCTGGCCTTCTGCTCGACATTACTCTTTATTTTACATACTGTTTCCTCCTTGTTGCTATGCTGATGTAGTTCCTTGTCCCATTTCGTTCCTAATTTAGAAGTTCTACTCCTTTCTTTCAAAATGAAATGTGTGTCTCTTTATTGCTATTTGAAAACAATAAGTCATTTTAATATATTGACTTTTAGGGGCTATGACTGCATTTTTATTTGGGGAAGAGAAATTTACCTAAGGCGGATGTATTAATAGTAGCGGTCGCATGGCTCCAGAGTTATCCTCTCCCCACTGTGCTTTAGTGAATTTGGATGGAGTCACACCTTCCATATCCACAGACAAGATAAGAAGATGGACAGGCGTCTTTTATTACACCCTAAAACCAAATATATCCTGTATCAAATATCTATGCTAATAAATTTGAAAATCGCACAGAATTAATGATTTTTCATAGAATATAGATTTAAAAATGGCCTCTGAGGGATAAATAAAGATCATGAAAGACTCAAACTTGTTTAAGAATGTCCCTTCAAACAAAATTCTGGCATGATGATTTTACCAGTGAGGGTTGTTTTCTTGTTTCTCATATTCTCAAGAACTTTTCAAGAAATTCTATTTTATTTCCTCCCAGAGCATAAAGAATAATGGACAGCCACCTAAATCATTTTTTGAAGCAAGCATTTATCCCTGGTATGAAAACTTGACAAATAAAATACAAAAATTTCCCAATGGCAAATGGAACATTCCGAGGAAACTATTAGTAAGTCAGTTGAGTATTAATTACATAAATTATTGTCCACAGACAAGCAAAACTACTGTCAGAATCAAGTAATAAGTGATATGAATAAGTGATGTAAGGGAAACAAAGGAGATCATCTCTACTGATCATAAAACATTTGATAGCACTCAGTAATCATTCTGATCTGAAAATGTTTCACTTGCCTGAGATAAGTAGGGATAACCGTGTGTCCTTGAATGATTGGGGAGTGCTGGTAGGGGTGTGTGGCCATCAACCAGAAGATACGATGTTAACTGGCAAAAAAGCAAATTACACACTCATTTAAATTTGATCCTAATTTTGTGAAAAAATTATTTAGACACACACTTATTATTTATTTGTAGAAAAAAATTTAAACCAGAAAGAAATACTGAAAAACATAATTAGCTGTGAAATTCTAGAAATAATTTCAGTATTAGAAACACCATACTCCTGCTAGTCCAGTTTTTATATCATCTATTTCCAATGTTATAGTCAAAGAAATAATGCATATTTGTCTGTAAAATCCAACTTTAATGTAGTCAAATAAAGGAATACTATAACATTCATGCAATAGCATCTTTTCCCTAGTCAACTTGCCTCAATTCTAAAGTAATTCTTTAATACAGAATGCCGGCAGCAGGGTATTGAACGGACACTCTCATGACCTGCTTGAGGAAGTATAAATTGGCAAAAATATTTATGGAAAGTAGTTGACAATTTGTACCAAGAGTTCTAAAGACATTGATGTCCTTTGACCCACTAATTTCATTTCTGGGAACTCCAGCCTAAGGAAATCAGGAGGCTTGCTGACAGTGATTTGTGTGTGAGGATATTAGTTGCAGGGCTGTTTACAATATTTTGTAAAAATGGGAAACAACCTAAATTGCCACACAGTAAGAGAATGGTGACTACACATGGCATAGCTAGCCAATGTCATATTCTTGTTATTTAAATCATGCTTTTGGAAAAGATTTCATCGAAAAGAAAAGGTGCAGGAGAAGCTAGGAGAAAAAGCAGGATAGTACACATACAGATTTATACACATTATCTATTTGGGAAAAAATTTCTTAACTGGGACAAATACTGGACAAGACAGTACTTTATGAGTGCTTTAAATCAGGAAATTTCTGACTCTCTTACAGTTTACTTGATTCACTGGTATAGTTTTGCATTTTCAAACGAAGAACAAACGTAACTCCAAATTAAAACGAGAAACATACCCCTGGCTGTAGAGTGAGGTTCAATAACTCTTCTGAGAATCTTAATCTTTTCATTGGTTTGTATTTCTATATGCTAATCAAAGATTTTTAGCCATGGGTAGTTCAAGGATATTGAAAAGCTCTAGATATAACTCCACTTCATCAAACCACTCCTGGAAAATCATCAATGAGTCCCTTTTGGTCTCTGGAGTTAGGGGAAGATGAGCAAGGAGCCAGTGTGTAATAATCTTAATCTCGTCTCCTCCCCCTTTACCCCATAAGTAAATAGTGTATTGTGTTTGTTAGCTGCCATTGACGGGGTCTCCCAGTCGTGGTGCCCCTTTGATCCTCAGTGTGTTCTTTGGCTGGTGTTGCAGAAGTAATTCCCAACCTTTCCCTTCCTCTCCTGGAAGTTCAGCTGAAACCTCTTCCAGGTCACGGCAACATGAACACCTCCCCTGACAGAAGGGCGATGACTGGGCTTGAGATGTCTTTGTTGGGAGCAGAACCCAGGTCTTCCACATGGAAGGAAGGCGAGAATCCTTCCACCGAACTACCACTGCCCCAAATCAAGGGTTTGGGCCATTGTAGGTACACTATTGAAGGGCAGCAGCTAGAATTACAGTGCTGACAGCCACCTGCGAGGCACCCAGTGTCCGCCTCTACTTGTGCCATTTCAAGCAATGCATGAAAACCACTGTTAGCCAGCATGAGGTTCAGAGGTTCTCCTACCCAATTTCCTACCCGAAGTACAAATTTGTATCTCTTTCGCAGGTATTTTCCGCCATGAGGGAGCACATTGCTTCCGTGTGCACTGTCTTCTCATGTGTACAATGGCGACGAGACACTGCATAGATCATAGCACACTTGTGAGCGTGTGACATGAATTAATGTATGTGAAGGCTTACGTGCACTGCCTTACACATGCTGGTATTATTACCTTTACATACTTTCACATTTCTTGGTGGGGAGACTTTTATTATTGGCTCATAAAACGTTTATTGAGCTAGAAATCAGCTCCTGAAACTATGCAGAATAAGCTGAATCCACCATGTACATTAACAGCCATTCAGAATACTTGAAGACGACTCTCATGAATTTAATAACTGCTTTCTGTGGCTTTTTTTTAAATTTCAAGAATAGAACAGAGTAGACTTTTAAAATGAGTGTTATCAGTCTTCCATTGGATTTTCTATGTAAATGTTGTTTAACATTGAAATGGTACTGATTATAATTTGAGATATTAACAGTTAGATATGCCATTGTGTCCCTCTGTTATTGTTTGTAAAGAAGGTTAAACACTGTATTAACTTCTGAGTAGTGATTTACTGTGGCTTTTGTTAGGGAGAAAGGAAAAAGAGAGAAATAAAATAATGTAATTTTGAAATTGCCTTTGAGAATTTTCCGTTTGCAGAGGTCTTTATTTCCTCCTCAATTTCGCTTTTAAGAAAGCGTACATGTAGTGTAAATACAGCGCCACATAAATGCCCAGTTGTTCTTTTTTCCCTGGTTGAAGCTGGGGGGTAATCCTGCTGCGTAACCATCAAGCAGCTGCTCTGCCTCAGCAATGCTCGCGCTTTCTTCCCGAGATGAAGGGATTGCACCATCTGAATGTCTCCAAATTGCTCTAAGATCCTTGGCCCCTCATGTAAGCGGTTTAGATTCACAATGGGCTCCGTAACAAATGGAAAAATGAAGGGCCCCAGCAGCCTGAGAAGTACAGGTGGGTTGTGTTAATAGTAATAACATACTTTTTTGGAGTGAGCTTCCCCTGCAGTTTCTTGTGCAAATTCCTCATTCGTGACTCCTACATGCTTATGCGCAAACACCCCACCTATCTAAGTACTATGTGTCCACCATGACTTCTCTACTCCGCCTTGCCCGAGATAAGGCCGACTCAGTGTTGCATGAGTCCATTCAGTTGCATGCAAAAATTCAGTAACGTGGCTGCATCTGTTCCAGGGCCTCTGTCCATCTTGACTCCACTGCCTGATTCACTCCACTCCACTCCTATAGGGACTTACTTCTCACAAGCCCTCCGCTCACCAAAGACTCCCCATGCTCCAGGCAGAAGTGGAACTCAGTGGGACCTATGGGGTGGCATTTCCTCCAGTGAGGGTCACAGCGCTTCTCATGTTCATCCACTGCCTTTCAGACTTTTAGTAGAATAGCTCTTTCAACTTGCCTTGTGGATCTCCTTTCCTTAGAACGAGGGGGATTGGGGGTTGACGAAGGGGTGGGGGCACGAGTATACCTTGTTGCATTCTGAGTGGCCTTTCCTGTTCTGTGAGAGAGTCTTTGCATTTTGTGCATTCCAGGGCCTTACTCTCTTCCCACTGGTAGAAGGCACTTGGAGCTGACTCCTTGGTCTCCTTTCCGATCAGGCTCCCGACAAGCTCACCCACGCCTTCATCCGAGTGGGCACCGTATGCTCGTGTGAAAAGGGAACATTGGATCAGTACGGAAATGAACTTTAGATGATATCT
The DNA here is from genome assembly GCF_000313985.2 of Echinops telfairi. Classification (NCBI taxonomy): domain Eukaryota; kingdom Metazoa; phylum Chordata; class Mammalia; order Afrosoricida; family Tenrecidae; genus Echinops; species Echinops telfairi. The sequence continues at coordinate 14,975,115 of NW_022103922.1, read as the reverse complement.
ACATTCTGAGCTGTTAGGATGTGTAAATGTTAACCATGTATTTGCTCACGCATTCATTAATTTATTTCAGAAATATTTTTGAGCTCTTACTCTGTACACATGAAATACTCCCAATTCTTCTGTGGATATTTTGTACTGAATGCCTAAGACGACCCATTAGTATGCAATAGAATCACATTTGGTCCCAATCCTTACTACCTCTTATCCCACCCCAAAGCCCAAATCCTCAGCAGTGCGTTCCTGGGATCCACACGGATTGTCCTGGGCTTTCCTCATCTCAAACCATTGATCTCTGTGCGGTTATAAAATGACTGATCTGTCGTGACCTCATTTTCAAAGTTAAATTTTAAGTTTTTGTGTCCCTAGTGTGTATTTGACATAGAGGACACGGGGTTGTTGTTCGAGGTGCGGGGAGGAAAAGTCACCCCATAAATAAACGAGCCGAGCCTCTCCGCTAGGAGACAAGACCTGAAAGCAGAGCGCTCGCTCGGAGAACCTGGGCACACAACAGTGCTGCAACATCAGCACAAGCTAGTGCTAGCTGAGTGCAGGCGACAGATTCTTTCTGACCAGGACATGGGGTGAGAGAGGATGATGTGGGAAGGATTTATGGAGTAGGTGAGGTGTTGAGTTAAACCTGCAAAGAAAGCAGTGGGGATGAGGCTGGAGAGAGCTGCTGGAGCTGTGTCAGATTACCCACTAAAGCAAGACAGCCCTGTTATCTTTTCTTCCGACAGGGGGGGTGGGGGGGTAGGAAACTATGTTCAGACATACCCGGTTCCTCACTGCAATGAAGCATAGGCACTCGTTCGATTATTGGCTGCCTTTCCCTGCTTTGTGCAGTGACTTCTGCTCCGGGGAAATTTCTCAATAGAGGTTTGCAAAGAACCTCTGGTCTGGAGGCCAGGGTGTGTAATGTTGGTAGGCTGGTCGTGGTTCCATGGACTAATCTTAATTTATTGGGAACATCTAATCAGTGCTTCCCATCAGTTTTGCATTTTCATCTCCGTATTCAGAGCAACTCTGTGAAGGAGATCATTTTATTATCTCTACTTTAGAGGTGAGAAATCTACGGCCAAAGGGACTGTATAATGTGGCCAAGATTTCCCACAGCTAGTAAACTACGGTGCTGGAATTTAAGCCCAGTCCTCTCTTGAGGGCCCCACCGTCCCAGGTCTGGCTAATCCCTTTTTTGCATTCAGTCCTACAGCTGTATGGAAAATCCAACCGAATCATCCGTTCTTGGATACTAGAGTGTTCTTTCAGGAACTATTTCAATTCTGAAGACTGCCATACGGTTCCAATTCTTTCGCTGAAAAGCAGACTGTAAACCTGATCCCTTCTTTGTAAGGGAGTCTCCTTCCCTCCTCCGGGCAGTGTTTCCTTTTGTTGTGCGTAGGGTCGCCGTGGGTCAGAAAGCTCTCGATGGCACCCAGTCACAACAGCAACAAGTCCCTCCTCACCCTCCATGTACATCCTTTATATAGGTGAGGACTTGGCAGGTCTGCCTGGTATTCCTGACAGGCCTCAGCTCTTGTCCCGGGCACGACAACAAGGAGACCAGCTACCAAATGCATCTGAATTTACTCAGGCTCTGGAACTGTGTGCCATAGCCATTGTTGACCCTATGTCTTGATGTCCCCTAAGAGCCATGAGCGTCCACAGGGGCCTGCATTCACTACTACTTGCAAGAAGCATCCGATTCTTAAAGTGAAGTGTCCAGCCGAGCAGATATACACATGAGCAAAGCCCTAAGACCCTGAGGGGCTGATGGAAGATTCACAGGGGGGGGAGGAGGAGGCGGTCTGCTCCTGAGCAGATTTATAGTTTCAGTGGCAGCCTGTCCTGTACGAAAGGGTTACTGCAAGTCAGAATCAAAGGGAGGGTTGAGGGCTTGGGTTTGGTTTATTGAAGGTTCACGGAAATCATTGATGCCACATAGTTGCTGAGTACACAACTCCTGCTTTTGTGTGATTTCTACCCTCACACAAGTGGGTGGGAGCGCTGGTAACAGCAGCTGACTTTTCTTTAATCAGGGAAGGATTTGTGAAAGAACAGTGGTTTCAGGAGACCTTTGAAGTATTTCCAACAAGGTGTTAATTGTGGTTGTGGTTTTCCTTTTTTTTTTTTAATGGGTGGACTTTAGTCTACCAGGTGCGACTGAGCTGACTGCTTCCAGTGAGCAGCCCTGACCTTCATTCAGAGGACGTGGCACAGAAAACCCCACCAATCGCCCCCTTTAGGAAAGGAACTAGAACATTCTCCAGCAGATGGTTTGACATCGAAAGTTTTGCTTTTGTTTAAAGAGGCCCAGTTTGCGTTTAAGAGTTGCGAATTTACTCGTTCTTGTGCGTGCCTGCTTGGCTTTTGTTTCCTCCAGTGTTTAATTATTTATTGTGCTTCCTGCTCATGTTGATCTTTTCCCCCTTGATGTTTATTTTCAGGATACCTTGAGGATAGTTTTGTAAAATCTGGAGTCTTCAATGTGTCAGAACTTGTGAGGGTTTCCAGAAGTAAGTACACACTATTTTCTTATGATTTAATTGCTCACTGTGATTGAAAACCTTTTCTATTTTGAACGAGAAAACACAGAGTATGAAAAATGACCAACTATTAGGAGACTTAGACTTTTAAAGTCACAGACCTCTGGGTGATATTATCAAATAATCATATGAGGTCTGGTTTCCTAAAATATTCACATTTCAATCATCAAAACTTTCTATTGTGCAAACATTTTTTGGTGGGGCCGGGGGAAGTGTGTTCTGCTCGCTATGTGATTGGTGTTCAGGGTTCTCACTGTAACTATAGATGGCCATTTATATCAAAGGAAGTGTGATTAATTAAATGTGCTCCATGTTGTTATGATAACCCCCATAAGTTTCCTGCAGATAAGTGCTTTTGCATTTTCCTACATTTTGGTGGGGGCGAGAGATGTTCAGGATACACACGCTAGCATGCAGAGTGTAGAGTGAGACAGAGATTAACTTTGCAGATTTCAGCTGGATATAGATAGAAAGCATTGTTATCTAACACAATGCTCAATTGTTTCTCACTGGCCATTTCACCTGAGAAACCATTCTTGGCAGGCCAGGTCAGATCCTGCCCCCACCCCAACCCCCAACTGGGCTGAATTCACCTGCCTGGCTACCTTAGCAAAGGGGAAGTTCCCTTGGTTAACTCTTGTGCTGATGGCTAGCCTGTGCAAATGGACCTAAGATGCGGATGTTAGCACAGTTGTTATCTTAAAGGAGCTGACTCATTTCTTCTGCTTCTCGTCTCTGATTTGGCTTTATTTATATAGGTTTCCCCCTGACAGCTTGAGAGAAAGCATCCTAGTTTGGAACGATGCTCTTCAGATGATGGAGTGGCACTTTGGTCTTTGTTTAAGTTGGGTTTCTCATTTGGGTCAACTTCAGAGGGCACGGACAAGAATTATGATGTTTCAAAAGGAACAAAATGCAAGTGGAGGAATTGGCAGTGCTTGAGAGCTGCGTCCAATGGAAACCTCTCCTAGCCAGGAGGTGACTCTGTCTTTTGAACGATAGTTTCTCACACAGCACTGATTTCTCATGGAGTTCTGCCTCTCACAGGTCCCACGGTATGTCTGTTCTGCAGTAGGTAGGTTCTACTTCCACAGCTATGAGGCATTGTGAAATCATTTGCTGGGATCATTTGTTTGGAAAGATTAATTTAGTGCCGCTTTATGTATTACCATTGAAAGGAGCTTTGGTGGCATAGTGGTTAGGCGTTGGGTTGCTAACTATAGGGTCAGTAGTTCGAAACCATCAGCCTCTCTGAGGGAGAAAGATAAAGCTTCCCACTCCTTTGAAGAGGTAGTCTTGGAAACCCACAGGGGCAGTGCTGCCCTGTCCTGTAGGGGCGCTGTGAGTTGGAATTGACTCAATGGCAGTGAACTTGGTGGTTTTTAACACACAGTGTCATAGGAGATCTATGTGATTAGGTGCCATCAAGTTCCAACTTCCAGCAACTCTGTGCACAAAAGAATGAATTGTTGTTATGTTTGCGCCCATTGTGACAGCCACCAGTCCATCCAGCTCATTGAGGGTCTGCCTCTTTTTCACTGTCCCCGCATGCCTCCCTGTCACCAGCACGGAGTCCCTTTCTGGGAACTGGTGTCACCTTTTATGTCCAAAGTATGTGTGACTACATCTGGCCGTCTTCTTTGGGACAGAGCTTTGTGGCTGTACAGAGTCCACGACAGATATGTCTGTTCGGGTAGTCCGTGTACTTCCAATATTCTTCATCAGCACCACCATTGAAACGCACCATTTCTTCTTATTCACTGTCTAACTTTCACAAGCATAGGAGGCTATTGACGGCGCCTCACTATATGCGGTTTCATTTCTTGACTGCTGCTTCCATGCGGAGTGATTGTGGATTCAAGCAAGACACCATCCTTGACAGTTCCCATTTTGTTCTCCATTTGTCATGGGAGGATTTTGGTCTTCTTTGCATAGAGGGGTACTCCGGACTGATGGGTGCAATTGTTCATCTTCATCAGCAAGTACTTCAAGTCCTTGCTTTCAGCGAGCCAGGCTGTGCCATCTGCCCGGCGCAGGTTCTTCGCGAGCCTGCCCCCAATCCTGATGCCAAACTTCATCTCCGAGTTTCAGCTCCTCAGCTTGTTTGCTCAGCACACCGACTGAATACATGTGGTGAGAGGATGCAACCCTGAGCACACCTTTCCTGGTTCGAGACCACGCAGCATTTCCTTCACATAGCATTTCCTTGTTCGATTTGAATAAACATTAGAACCGTCAAACGGCTAGGCACTTCTGGGGGGAAAAAATCTGGGTTTCATTTTTCAAAAATGTGTGCAAACAGAAATATGACATGCCTAACACACTCCACGCCCCCTTTTTTGGTTTCCTTTTTGTTATTTTGTCCTTAACAAGCAACTTTACCGTCTTACATTTTGGGGGGCTGCAAATCGTTTCAGGGTGTAGGCTTTGGGAAGGCGGGATGTGTCTGTGGGCTGTGTGTGTGTCAGTCTGTCTGTGTGTCCTTTAGGAGAAGGTTCTCTCTTCTCTGCCTCTTTCCCTTTCTCTCTGCCCATGAGGGGATCCACCCTTGGGAAAGGTTCTCTCTCTTCTCTCTGATTGTATCCATCCTAGGAGAAGGTTCTCGATTCCTTTTCAGTTCGACTCCTCATGTCCTCAGTGCTCCTTATCTACCCTCTTCTCTGCTAACTTCACCCACTCTTTTATATCTCAGAAGAGACTGATGTTAGACACACTCTACACTAATAATGCCACATTAAAATAACAAAGTTAACCGATTCTCAAATAGTTTAAACCACAAGTATAAAAATCAAACCATATCCACGATTTCTCCTCAGAGTACCACTGCTCTGTAGGGCTTGCAGGCCTTATCATCTTTGTGGAAGCCAGCCATTGTGTCTCAGATGACTGATCACAAGCTTTTAAGACACCAAGCGTCAGTCACCAAACTTGGTTGTCGAGCATTGTCTTTATTAACTAATTGAGCCAGTTGATGTAGTTGTCCCAGGAAACTGTGGTCCTGAGCCTTCATACCCAATAAATAAATCGTTAAGGTGTTTTTATATGACAAGAAAATATCAACAACTGTGCTCCTATGCTCTTTATGGTTTATATGAATATATATGTATAGCATATGCAAACATGTATATACTTATACCCACAAATATACAGCTTTGTGTACACATGTATCTTCCACTTCCCCATACCCTTATAGCACACTCATCTACTTGTGTAACCACTCATACGCTTTTTGCTTGGGCTACTCCTGTTGCAAAACTGTACGTGATAGCATTTACTCCCATTGTCCTTTGTTCAGGCATACCCCCAGTCTTCGTTTTCTTTGGCCAAATTGGGCTGATTTCTCCTGTATTGCCTTTCTCATCCCCAGAATGAATAAGCACCTACAGTCTATGAAGTGATTCCCCTTTCCTCCTCTCTCCACACTGGTTCCCATCAAAGCACATTGCTCTCCACGTCCATTTGAGTGCACTCAAGCGTGCTTGTGCTTTTACTTTTGACTGACTCCACTCAATGTAATGTCCTGCAGATTTACTCATGCAGGGTATGAGCACTCCCACACTCAATTATTTTTGATCACTGCATAATATTCCATTGCCTCCATGTTCTGCAATTTGTTTATCTATTCCTCCTTTGATGGGCACTGAAGTGGCTTCCATCATTCATTCATTCTTAATTCATCCTGTCATCTCTTAGAGGCTTTAACGTCACTTGTAATAACAAACACTGCTGATTTGTAATTAGCACATTGACTGTCTACATTCATCCATTGGTTAATTTATTCTGCAAACATCTATTTTCTGCTCTGTATGTAACTATGTTGTTGAAAAGTTATTCTCCTCCATGTTCTAATATACCCACATTAATATCCTGCTTATGCAATTGAATTTCGTTGTTTTATGAAAGAAGGGTTTGCTACATAAACATGAGCCCCAGCACAACACTGATGTTGTCTGTCACGTATTCTGGTTTCTTGAGGATTAACGGTATGCTAATGGCTCCTGGCCTCTAGGGTTTTGCTATCATCTGACCCACTAATGTGTATGTTGAATTTAGCTAATGAAGCTATTCAGTTTTAGGATAGTGATCTCTCTATTGAACGATATTATCTCCATCTTCAAAGTTGATTTAGGATCAGCTTTTGGAGCGAGAAGAACAATAAGGAAGATTAAGGGTTGGCCTCTAACCCTTAGAATCTGTGGCTCTTTGGTGTTTCACTTCTAAGAGCGTATTGGCAGCCTCTTAAACATGATTTGCTGCTTCCAGCTCCTTGCAGCTCTCAGGGAGTGGTGCTAACACTGATCTTTGCATCTCTTGTAAGTTCATCGAGAGGCTTTTAGACTGGAATACCTTCCTGAAACCTGCTGTTCTCACACCAGCTCACTTGATCATGAAACACATCTTGTGTCTGCTGTTTTAGTACTGATGATATAAATATGAAAAAAATGTGCATCTGTGTATCTTTCTGTGGCCTCCCACTGTAGCCCCCAGAAAGCACACTGTCTTGTTACAGTGCTTGTGTACAAATCTGTAGACAAATTGTTCTCTTCCTGGCTTAGTACTCAGAAATCATCTTGCCAGAGGGAAATTGAGAAAAATGGAACATTTGAAGATTGTTTTCTACTCCCATTTCACTGGGGCTGACACCTAGGCTCTTTATGGTCAAATAGCCTGTGCTAACATATATCCAAGCATTTGCATTAACAAAGACTGCAATTCTTTGCCTAAATGTAGCATGGGCTTAATGAACTGCAGCTATGTTATAGTCGATATAACCTTTAAGGTTCAGGGTAGTCAATAGCTGCTTTGATTTGTACTCGATACTATTGTAGGTACCCAGATAGATTGGTTTTACTCACGGGTCCTTCCAGTGCTTCCTTCTAGTACCACATGTAGTAATAAACTTCATAGCATGTGGGTACGTTAGGATTTAGTACCTTGCATTTGTTTAACCTCCAGTGTAGCCCAAGCCACAAGAAGCGTAACCATATTTTAGCTGTCCAGAGAACTCAAGCCATCGGGCGTTAGTGAAATATTGCACACACACACACAAAAAGAAATATTGCATGCAAATATTTTCTGCGTAAGAGGAGGCTAAAATATCTGATAGAAGGCACTTGCTCCAGAAGTTTGAAGCTGAAACCGATATTCCATGGATTGTGTTATTTAATTTGTAATAGGAGGAGAGAGAGATGTTCAATGTATATTCTTAGATCATGCCTCAGAAATAGAGCAGGTGCCTCCTATTCTTTCCTTCCTTAAAATATAGATCTTAAGTTCATCTTGGTCTGCTTGATGTTGAAATGTGATTTTACAACTGTGAAATTCACCTGAGAGTGAACACGTTTAGAATGTTCACAGAAATGCAGGGGAAGAAAAATGCCTTGAAAATCTGCAAACCCTTTGGAACGTTCCGTGTGCCTTTCGAGGACACTGAGGAGCAGGGAGAAGACTAAGGGGGGACCATGTGTGAATCGCAGGGATTCTAGAATGTCCCTGACTGCAGCTCCGGGCTGTGGGGCACATGCTTTCTCATCAAAGTATTGGAAGGTCTGATCACAACAGTTGCTAGAAATAGAACCTAGACTTAAGCACTGTCAATGCCCCTTGACACCAGCCTGCTTGGGTTCCCCTCATGCATTTTCTCTGCCCATGACTTGGCTTCTGCAGGAACCCCTGTTTGGCATAACCTCCATTCAATCGTTTAGTTAATCTCCAAATGCAAACTGAGGCATGTGGATGGCCTTCTTAGGACATTCAAGTGAAGACGGAGCCTTTCCTTCTAGAACTCCCTCAGCAGTTGTTGACTGTGGCATACATTTGGGCATTTCATTATAGTCAGCTTTACTCGACTATTTGTATGAATGGCCAGGTTATTTTGTTTACGCCTCTTTTTGCTCTTAATGGGGTTATTATTACGGTCAGGGATGAAGCAGACTCTTTTGCGTCCCTGCAGCACTAGCTAGGAACAGCAACAACCAATAGTCTGCTAAGTGAGTGGGTTTTCAGCAAAGAGTCTCCTTGGTACCTCTCCGTCTGCTTCCAGCACAGGCTCGCATTGCTCCATCTCTTCTATCAACCCCAGTTTAGCAGGAAAAAAGGAAATAGGGGGTTTCCATTTGTTGAGCACCTACAGTGCCACGGGCATGATGGTGCTGGAACGTATCCCTCCTTCTCTCGTTTCATCCTCAGATGATCACGCGTGACAAATTGTTATTCATTCCCACTTTACAGTGGAGGAGACTGAGGCAAAGAGCTCAGGCATATCACAGGACATTTATAAACTAAAAGGCTATCTCTCCCAAGACTCTGCTCACGATAGCACAACATGCTGCCTCACAGATTTGTTCAAGATGTCTAGAAATGCATTTTTGAAATTTGAACAGATGTAATCCATTGTGCAAAAGCAGTACTTGCATATGAAAAATCTCAATTCATAATTATATATTGGAAAATTCAAAAGGATTATTTAACTTACAAAATGAGCCACATATGACCTCATGAATACATTTTAAATAATTTATAAATCTGTTGTATACATTTTAAAAATACATTGAGTATTACCATTCATATACGAAAATGGACCATCTATTTTTGGAAAGCCTTGGTGTCTTTCATGTTTATAAATTTCACTTACACCTCTTGTGCACTTGTATGCCTTGAAAGTTCACTTAAAATTTCTATTCCTAGTACAACAGTTAATGATATCAAATATTAGTAAGATTACTTCTCCTATATCTTAGTGTCGATGTTAATATTGTAGAAAGCAATGGCATTTATTTGTAACCTGCCCTACACTTGTTCATTGAGCAGTAACTTGAGTTTTGAGGCTTCGATAGTGCAAATGACTTGCTTGAGGCTGACCACTAGGAGCCCCCCTCTGTGTTGGCGCAGGTGTCCAGAGGCTGGTGGAGTGACAGGTGTCATGACAAGCAGGAGAGAGGAATGAGTATAGAAGGCTGGGGCTTGCGAGGGCAGAGAAAATGTAACCAGTGATGGCGTTCTCAGTGCCTCAAGTTTCCAACTTTCCTATCACTAGCTTAATAGAATGTTTGCATCCTACCCAAAATATATGGATGGTAGTAGAGTCTTAAAGGTAAAGAGTTTCCCCCTCCTCGCTCACAGGCACAAGAAATCCTGGACTGTTGTGTTTGAAAAGGGGAGGACAAATGCTAATGCCCCTCTCAATGGTTTGCTTTATCCCTCAGCGCCTATAACCCAGGGCACTGGAGTCAACTTCCCAATTGGAGAAATCCCGAGCCAACCATACTACCATGACATGAACTCGGGGGTCAGTCTTCAGAGGTCGCTGTCTTCTCCACCGAGCAGGTAAGTGGAATGGGCATTGCTTGTCACTGCAATTAGGAGACGGAGCCCATAGTTCAGTGTGCTTATAAGCTAAGGCTGTATCATTTATGGTTACACTGTATTTTGATATTGTTAGGTTGGATAGCAAAACCATTGGCTTACTGTCATGAAAATGATCTCTGGCGTGTTGCAGTCTTAAAAATGCTTGAGTGTTTCTAAATGCAAAATGTCCATCGAAATGCTTGTTAGTGCATCTGGTTGATCAGTGTGCTGTTCATATAGATCTTACCACTACTCAGAATCCGATACTGGATCATTCAGGATACACAGGTTTTAGAAGCTTCTCTCTACTGCAGTTTTAAGGTAAAGGATCTCTCTTCCATTTCAAGTTTCCTTTGCCTGTGTACTGCTGATTTACAGATGGGAGAACTGGATTATAAGATGGCTACAATACATGTGTATGAGTACACCACAAACAAGCAAACCTTACTGCCATCGAGTCATTTCCATCGCAGAGTGACCCGATAGGAGTCAGCCCTAACCTGGGTGACATATGAGGAAACTAGAGGGACGCTTGCTTCTACTGTGCTGGGCTTCATTGTGCCTCACAGGCACGGCATGACTTCTCAGTCAAAGGTTCATGGTCACCCTCTGATGTGTGTTGGGGCCATTTTTCTGAAAGCACATGACATTTGGGTCATATCGAATGCTCATTGTAAGGCTTTAGGATACTTAATGGACCACTAGATAGAGTATATCTAACTTGTACATGTTCTAGGAAAGAAAAAGATTACGATGACTCGCTGTACTGCACTATTTGCCTTATCAGCGTTCTAGACAGGAACCTCGGAGGTGCAGTGGGTCCACATTGGGCGGTGAACTGCACTCAGCAGTTTCACACCCGCAGCCTCCGCTGGAGGGAGACGGGCCTTTCCACTCCCGTGAAGAGCTACAATTTCAGAAACCCACAGGGCCAGTTCTAACCCTGTTTTATGGGGTCTGCTAGGAGTCAGAATAGACGCGACGGCAGTGAGGTTAGTTTGGTTTTGAGGGTGTTGGAAACAAATGCACACCCCCCTGAGCTAGTCTTGTATTATTACTGTGGTTGAACCTGTGATCGAAATTCCCATCATACTCTGGGAACTGTGTGTCAAATACTAGTCCAGGGAAATGCACAGCTAGTCTCTGTTGGCTTGCCAGGGCTTGGAAACAGGGGGCGGTGGAGAGAGCAGAGCCGTGGGAGTCAGAGGCCTTGCTTTGAGTCGTGTGTCTGGCTGCCGTGGGCCAGTCGCTCTCCATCTCTCCAAATCTGATCTTAAAAGCCAATTGCAGTTCTCATGCAGTCCTATGCGATTATGCGTATTATCAGTGCATAAAGTTAATTCAGAAAATTTTTCAGGTTTTACCCTCTTGGGTGTGAGTGAGTTTCTGAACTATTGAAGCAAAAAGTATACTCATTCTCATGGCTGTAATTAACCATTGAAAAAGTATTGTAGAGGTGTAAGAAAGCGGTATATCAGGTACGTTGCCAAGTACAGACCGTATACTTGCGCTAAATACTCGCTTTGCTGATTGAGATTAAGCGATGTTTTCCTTACTGAAATGTATCGCTTTCGACTTATACAGGTCATTTTGAATTTGACAATCACCAAGTTTCCGTGACTGGTTTTAAGAATAAAGAATTACCTGAAATTTTAGGAAAAAATAAAGAATATATGAAGTGGCTTATATTCACAAAGATGCCATAAAAGTTTTCATTATTATTAATTATAGGCTTGTAATAATAATTAATGCCTAGTAATTAATGCCTAAATGCTCACCACTTACCTAAGAACTCTGCATTTGATACCTCCTTTAATTCTCTCAACCACCCCTCTTTGAACTTGGTTTTATTGTTTCCATTTTACAGATGATTCAACCGAGTTTAGAAAGTTTAAGGAGCTTAGGGTTGAAGAAGTGCATAGTGGCCTAGCTCCTAGTGACTTATAGGTCAGAAAAGAACTGAGTCCGGTTCAACTCGACTTTATCGCGTTATCTTTGGGTGTATGTGGAAACGTTCCATTGTCAAGGGGAAGTGCTGTATAAATGGGTATTACTAATATCATGATAAGGATCACCATAAAACAGTTTTAATGCTAGTGCCCAGACCATGTGCACTTCAGTTTTTATTAGTGAAGTTTCTTTGTGAGTACGTTTACGAAGTAAGTGTAACAATCACTATGTTTCTGAGGCACATCTAGGTTGAAGGCATGCTGTCTACAGCTGAAAACGGTTCTGACTTCTATTGCTATCTTGAGCACTCACCATTATTTCAAAATGATATTGAAGTCTCCTTACTTGTGTTTATGGAAACACACACAGTAAGAGCCTTCTCAAACCATGTACTTTCAAATGCTACATGTTGACCTGAAATTTGCATTGATATGACTATTGTTGTATTTTAACAGCAAGAGACCCAAGACTATATCCATAGATGAAAATATGGCACCAAGTCCGACAGGGGATTTCTACCCCTCTCCGAACTCACCAGCTGCTGGGAGTCGAACATGGCATGAAAGAGATCAAGGTGTGTGACTTGGGGACACCTGCGGGGACCTAGGATATGACGTTGGCTCATTGCCGATGTCTCATTTAACTGAAGGAAACGCCATGGGTTCTGGCCTATTTCTTTAACGAAATTATTTCAGTGGAGCTACGTTTTAGAGGATACTATACTCCTCAGATTTCATCAGAGTTCAGTTGCCAAAAGTCCCATTTGTGCTACGTGTTTTGTTGGACTTTTGTCAGAATTATTTTCCGAGAGCTCACTCTGATGTCCATGCCTGCCTGTGGTCTCTCCAGAAGTTCTGACCCAGTTAGATCGATTTGCTCTTCTGTCTGAGGGCTGCTTCACGAGGGAGCCAAACATTGAACGGTTTGCAGGTGCCCCAAACGGAAGGATCCCATTTAAGGCAAGCCATTGCAGATTCCCTCTGGAAGCAGACAAAGTATAAGCAATGAGTAAGAGTAAGTAACGTCGGGTCTGGATCAATCTCTCCAGATACAGCGAGTTCCCAATGAGCGAGCAGCTTTGGGTGGGTGGGTGGGTGAGGGATACATTTAAGAAATAGGTATTATTAGGCTGAGTTCAAATGTAGCCCTTTTCCTTTTTTGTTATTTATCAGATTAGATGCCTTTCATTAGACATATGCATGCCTTGCCCCTCACAATTATAGGGAGACCATTAAATATGGAAATTAAAAAAATATGGGTCGTTAATTTCCATTTGTATGTGTGTTTGTCCATGTGTGCACAGATGCAGTGTTATATTGACAGCATTTTGGCATTTTAAAATTGTCTTTTAAGTAAAAGCTAAGGTGAGCAGCATCCTAGCCCAAGACTAGGGTGTCTGTGTGAGGGGTGCTGGGCTGGATGTCTGTGTGTGTAAGGGTGCTGGGCAAGATTTTGAATAGTCTCAGGAGACAAACAACTTCAAAGCATAGCAATTAAGGCCGAAGTCAGTTACTTCGAATTTCTTTGTTGCTGCTAAGAATTGTTTGACCAAGTGTCCGCAGGAGTTAAATAATAGCAAATAATTGTCATGGGGTGGGGGTGGGGGGGGGATTGGACTCTGAGTCCGATGGGTTTCCTAGCATGCCAGAGTTTCTAAGGAGTAGAAGGAGGTAAGGGTGGGGGTAGGAGCAGCCATGGTTGAGCAGCTAAGGTGGAGCCTTAAAGACAGGGTTGGGGACCGGCCCTGTGTGCCGTGTGATCGGGCCCTAGGCCTGTGGACCGTCAATGTGCAGAAGGACTGCAAAATCAACTGGCCAGACTTCCCTCTTCTAAGACATCCCAATTCACTCTTCAGGCGGCAGACAGAATCACGTCTAGAAAACCCGACCCCCTCCATGCCAGCCCTGAAAGTCCGGGCCCTTCTGGACTTGCCACTGCTGTCCTGAGAAAATCAGAACTTCCTGTAACCAACTGGCATTTGAGCTGGCCTGCCTCCTGCCCGTGTCCCTCCATCATGCACCCAGCCCAAGGCATTTTGAGATTTGGGGAATGCGGAACTCAGGGCCTTCACATCACCATGCCCTCTGGCTTACTCTGCTTCTAACTATTCATCTGGCAATTTTTTTTGTCACCATTCAGATCGTAGCCTAAATCAAGGAATTTCCATCTAAATTAGTACTTCCTGTTTTTCTCTCTACACCCAGCATTGTTCCTGCACTGTACTCCTACACTGCCATTACGTATTTATTTAGGTGATGACTTGTTTACCTCTGACTGAGCCCAGAAGCAGGAATGGCTGCTTCTGGAACCATCGCCTAGCACAGTGCTTGGCACACAGTAAGGGCCCATGCAGTGCTGGTGGGGTGCCTAAACCATTGATAGGCAGACCAGTCTCAATAGAGCAGGCAAGGGCTAATAGGGACTTTCAGGGGGGTTGCAGAAGTCAGAATACAAGACAAAATAATAATAATTTAAAAAACCCAAACTTCAACCCTTCCTATTGTGTTGCTTGTTTTACTGACATTGTCGGTGTCTTCTAAACAAAACCATATTTTCCTTGTCAGAAAATTATGCTGCCAATAATTCTAATGGTAATAATAAGAAAACATTGTGCGTGTGTGGGAATGGGTGTGTTGTTCAGAAGTGTCGGTGTTCTTTATTTTCCAAGAGTGTCACATTGTAAGAATTGATTCCTCTTTCAGTCTATTTAGGAAAGCCAATCTCAAATCATATTAGAAAGCATTTTTGAAAAGGAGAGAGAAACTGGCATTCTTTCTCATTGTGAAAGCATTACATTGTCTTGGTGACTTTCTTTTGTCGAGATGACTAGAATTATTGGGGAAGTCTCTGAAAGCATATTGTAGGAAGATTCAGAAAGAAGGATCCGTTCTCAAGTGTGCTTAAAAAAACCCCAACTCTGTCATTTTAATTCCAAAGACCCTGGAGACTCTGTGATGTGCACAATAAGCCATTGTGGAAGGACGACTTCAACCACGATGACAAACGAGGGCAGGACAGTACTATCTTTACACGTTTGCGAAGCCCAGTGCAGTTCTTTTGTTCCTAAGAAAATTGCTGTTTAAAAATTTGCGAAACAAAGTGCCCTACATTTGTTCGTGTCCATCTTTAAATGTTCTTGGGACACACTTGCCTTTTGTGCAGGGCTTTCCGGTGGACATAGTGAGGACCAGGGTGACATTCTTAATGGCTTTTGTCTTCCTCGTTTTCCCGCCAAGACCTGTGCTAATTGGTTCTGATGAACTACTTATTGGTTAATTGAAATTGGTGTTCATTTTGTCTAAAATTTTCTATTGCTTACTTCCTCCCTGCACCTTATTCTGCCATCGTTACCCTGGCTTTAAATTTTACCATAACTCTTTGCAAAACTGTTTTTTGATATATGAGACTCAAAGATGATGGAATTATGACTAATTTTTTGCATTATTATTTCCCTCATAATCTGAACTTCCAACCTAAACCAATGAGATTTATTTTAAATAGGCAAAAATAAAGCATTTAATATGATGAAATTGTACACTTATTTCAAAAATAAATTAGGGAAAGTATTAAAATGATTTCTAGATTAATATGGCACATGTTCAAGTAAATTTAAGTTTATATTTGAATTCTTTGTCTCTACAAACTTTTTGAAGTCTCCTTGGATGGCAAAACATTGGCCATGAACCATTTTTATGTATACAATTAAGTCATTACTAATTAACTTCATCATGTGATACCACTACTTCCACTCTGCATGTTTAAATGTTATTCCCCTTAAACAATAACTTCCCATTCGCCCCTGATAACCACTGATGAACTTTGGAATCTGTACATTCCATTTGAAATCACATTTACCTTATTTTTTTATCTCCTGAGGTGGCTCAGAGGTTTGTTTACTAGCTAATGCACTTTTCTTAACATCACCAGTATTATCTGTTAATGGATTTTGATATAAGAGGGGAAAAATCAGAGGTAGGTGTTGATTATTCCCCTCCCCCCACTTGTGTGACTTTAAAGGACATAAATCCAGTTATTATATCTGTGTCCAGGAATCTAACAGACAATAGATTCTATGCTGGACTATTGGAAATTATTCATTACTAAGATAACATTTGTCATTGCCGTTATAAAAGTCCCCAAATCACCTAAGTCAGAATGTAAAGCTTCTAAAATATTATTCAATCTCTTTTAGTGAGAAAAAGGTAGCCTGGCAATTGTCCTTGTAATATACACCTGGAGGTTTCTAAATGAAACTTAATAGATTATTGGTGAACACTTGGACAATTTGGAATTTGAAATTACAATATAGATTCAAAAAGATTGTCATGCAGTAAAGTTTCATTAATGTTAGGATTTGAAGTGAACGTGGATCAATTAACATTTATCAAATGCCTATGGTATGCCAGGAATTTTTCCTGGGCATTAGGCACACAAATATGGGTAAAACAAGTTCCCAGGCCTTGACCTGATGAGCAGAAAAATAATATTCCACTGGTTACGATAAAAGAGACTAGATAGAATACATAATGTAAGCCAGATTATGGTGGGGAGTCAGAGGAATTATTCGTTGCTTAAGAACTAGCTTATAGGGAAGTAGTTTGAAAGGCATGCTATCACCCTACACAGAATCCGTGAAAACCAGCATTACTTAGTGATGGGCTGTTTTGTGATCACAGCTGTTGAGAATATAGGAAACATCACATTGGACTGACTACTAGGCGATGTTTAGGCACTGTGCTCTGATTGTGATAGATACTAGACGAACAATACTCTTGATAGATCTGTAAGAGTTTACTGTTCTGTAACATAAATAAGACCCTTTACTAGTCTCTATGGCGTTTCATGTATTTCCACATCTCAGAGCTGTATCTCTGATAATCACAAAGGATTTCTTTAGCAATCAAAGACCTAAACATTGCTCTAAGCTTCAGTTTGCACTGTGTAGAATTCTATAAAGATTTAATATTAACCGTCAACAGAATTTAAGAAAATGATTCAAGGGAGCACTAGGGGCTAAAGAGTACTAATTCCGCGTAGTACAATGAGCTTAACCAGGTAAATTCCAGTAAAGAAAAGGGTGGCAGTACGCTGATTAAATAAGAGACCAGTGTTCTTTAATGTTCGTTTGAGGAACCATCACTGTCGAGGTACAGTGGTGTACTAAGTTTGGAAAATATCCCCTGCACACAATGGATGGGTAACATATTTCGTATCCTCCTGCATTTTGTGAATCTCTAGGAAGGAATATAGATTGAGAGTGTTTCCAGTTTGTGACTCCAGAACCTTGTAGGTTGATGCAAGAATCCATCCTCCAAGTTGATTCTGACTCACAGCAGTCCTGTAGAACAGAGCAGAGTTGGCCCACAGAACTACAAAGCTGTCATCTTTATAGCAGTAGCTCACCACAGCTTTCTCATAGGCGTTGCTGGTGGACTTGAACCACTAGCCTGTCCGTTAGCATCCAAGCAGTGTATCATTGTACCACGTGAGTTTCTTCAACTCTCCATCAAACTAAATACTCCTTTAGAAGTTGATTCTGATCCTTACTGTCAGGACAGGACAAAGTAGAACTGCCCCAGGGGGGTTCCTGGCTGCAAATCTTTATGGAGCAGACTGCTGTATCTTCTTGTACAGAGCAGCTTTCAGTTAGCTGCCAAGTAGAAGTACCACAAGGCCACATGGTTGGAAAACCGGGTTCCAGCCCAAATTAAAATCTGATCTCTGATATCCTCACGGTTTCTCTGGAGAAGTGGTTCTCCACCTTCTGAACGCCGCGGCCCTTTCAGACAGTTCCTCATGCTGTGGTGACTCCCCACCATAAGATTATTTTTGTTGCTACTTCATCGCTATACTTTTACTACTGTTATGAAGTGGGCAACCCCTGTGAAAGGGTCGTTCGACCCCCCAAAGGGCTTGCGACCCCCAGGTTGAGAACCGCTGCTCTAGAGCTATAGGAGGATAACTGAGCATTTCTAGATAGTTGACTAAATCCAGGGCCTATTTGCATGAAAGTACTAGAAAAGTGTTAGGGAAACAGCTGAGTCACTTCAGCGGACCAACTTTTCCAGCTTCCAGTGGGGACCAGATAGAAAACCAACAGTTCGTTACATTCCTAGAGCTTTTATCTCAAACATTAAATACCAAATGTACAAATACAGCCATGTGTTGCTTAATGTCCGTGATACGTTCTGTTAAATCGGATGTTATGTGACTTGGATGTTGTGGGAACACCATATGGGAGTGTAGCCCTGCTCTTTCTTTAAGCATCTTGAACAAGCTTTGTGCCTTAGCATCGACCCTCGATCCATATAATTAACATTTTTCTCCATATCTGATATTGGCCCCATTTCCATATTTGTTAGCTTTTTACCTAAATAATGCCAATACTTTTTTGGCAGCCTGAAGGATTTCTTATTTACTTTTGAAGCTTGTCATGATTGTCACGTGTCACATGTCTAAATATGTGAGCAATTAGAAATTTTTAAAAATTAGAAAATTTTTTTTAGAAACATTTTTTTTCACGGATTGTCCACCTCAGTGTTGTTTATTAACTGTCTATGTCACTTCTAAATTGATGCTTCTCCTTTGTCTCTTGCTGCCTCTTCTCTGGGGTAGCAATTTTGTTTTCCTTTTTGCATCTGAGAGCCACGATTCATTTCTTGAAAGAAAATTATACAGAAAGATAACACTCAAGAGACACATGTACACACGATGGGACACTACCACCTACGGACTATACTGTTGGATCCTAAACACTCTTAAATAGAAGGGACAGTGCATGCACAAGCCAGGAGGATAGGTGTTGCTGATGGCCATGCAGGTACATGTATTGTAGGCTATATTTGAACTGCACCCATTGTACGCCTGGCCATACGCTCACTTTTCCATGTGTAAGATACACGTGTTGTGAGCGGGAAGCTGCTATATTCCCTTCAGCTCATTCTGCAAGTGGGGTTTCTGATCGCGATTATAACTATAAAGGAGCCCTGGTGGTTTCGTTGTTATGCATTGCCTGCAGTCCTCAAAGCCAGCAGTTCAAAACTACCAGCAGTTCTGCAGGAGAAAGGCAGGTCTTTTTATTCCGGTAAATGCACAGGGGCAGTTCTACCCTGCCCCATAGGATCACTGTGAGTCACCAGCAACTTAAGGGCAGTGAGTGAGACTATAACCTTGTATGACCCTGGATGTCTGTGTGGTTGACTGTTGCTTGCATGGATGTCATGTGATGCATGGGTGTAACACAATTTGGAACAAAATCAGAGATGTGGATGCTTTTCTTGGATAAATCAAATTTAATGTTTAAGCACATTTATAATTCCCTTTCCCTCCCCTGTAGTTTCTTAATATAGAAAATATCAAAACTAGAACTGAAAGAGCCTGGTCAAGGTCTCAGCTGAAGCACCAATAACTGAAAAGGGCCGTGCTTTAATCTCACGTGTTGGCCTCTGGAACAAGGCAGGCTGGGGCAGACTGCTTCTTCCTTGGAAACTCTATGAGCCTGCTCTGCTCTGCCCTGTCGGGTCACTATGCATTGGTATCAACTCAACAACCACAGCTTAGAGAGAAATGCATGGGGACTTACGTGAACTGTATGGCATCGGAGAGCCAACGTTAGTGAGGCCTCTCTCTGTTTGTTTGGTTCACGTTAGCTACACAGCCGCGGTGGAAGAAATCACACAGACATCTGCAAAACAGACAGGAGGAGGGTATGTTTTCGGAGAAGGCTTAAGACAAAATTCTTTGTCTTACTTATTACCCAATATCAATGCCCCTTGTGAGTGTCCTCATCAGGAATAGCATTTTAGAGGGTGCAAACGTGTGTACTTGTTAGGACAGATACTGAGTAATATGGGGAGGGCATACCCATATTTCCTTGCTCCAGGACCTTAATAATTTGAAAATGTAACATTATACAAACACCCCCCAAACATAATTCGTTTGAAAGAGTAACAACTTGCTGTGTAATTCTGACTGCCTAGCTTGATGGAACACAGCCAAAAAGTAGGCCGGTGGGAAGCCCTTGGGACACATCTTGCTTCACTAGCCTAGTCGGCCATGCAACCTGGAACAGCGTTTCATTTCCAATTCTTTGAAACTTTGGTTTTCTGTTGAAGCTTATTTTGAATTTATTTGGAAAGCTAGTTTCTTTTGAGGTCTATGGAGGGCTTCTGAAAGTTCATGGGAAATTACCATTATCTTTTTCATTCCATTTTCCCCACAAACTTTTTGAAGCCCCCCAATATTATAAAGATCATGGGCAATAAAACCATTGCCATTTTGGATATAGGTCACAGA
>NW_022103922.1:14941019-14954138 GCF_000313985.2 Echinops telfairi | reverse complement strand
TATAAGTCTGTAGAGGTTGAATAGAGCCTTTGTATATCCAGCAGCATAACGTGTGGTCATGAGTATTGCATGCATTGCTTCCCAAATATATTCTGGTGAGGTTATGTGTATAATTAGGAAACCAGTTACAACAATTCTGTTATTATGGCACCTCATCATTTCTTTCCTCCTTTAACCCATGAAAACTTCAATATGGATGAATATACAGAATCTTAGATGGGTTCCTGGATTCTCAGGCTGGATTCATGCTAAGGAATCTCTTCTCCATTTAATAATAAGGTATTCTTAATAAGTGACCCCAAAGCCTAGAGAGTCTTCAGTGGAGGTGTGGTGTACACCCAGTTTAAAATGAGCTATATGGATCCAACACAAAAATTGCACGCATGTTTCTTATCACATACAGAGGAATACAGGATGTTCTCAAGTCATAGTTGTGGTTTTTCCACGTCATCATTATATGTAGACGTATGTACCGCATATGCTACTGTAGCCCATAATTTGCTGATGTGATCATTCCCAGATATTCACTCCTAGGTGTTCAATGTTATGGCTTCTAAAGAGGCCACTAATAAAGGGCAGCAACAATGAAAAGGGTTTTTATTTTTTCAAAAGGGGGTTATTTAACTGCATCAGAACAGCCTTTGTAAAAATAAATAAATAAATAAAAAATAAAAAAACAGAACAGCCTTCGTAGGGGAACCCTGTCCTAAGCCAAGGACCACCTAATGGTATTTTTCAACGCAATTTTCCCACAAACTTTGTGAAGCCTCCCTGCCCCCGTGTGTGTGTGTGTGTGTGTGTGTGTGTGTGTGTTTCGTTTTTAGTTCTTTTTTGGTTTCTGCTGAATGCCTCTAGCACTGCAATTGTGACCAGAACTCTAAAGACTTCTGGTCTCAGCCACATGCCTTGGTCTCAGCCACATGCCTCGATCTCAGGAAATCTTGAGTTTTCTCTGCTGGAAAATTACGAAGTTGAACATTCAGATTCCTTGATGTTCGTTCCCACACTTTCCGTTTTTCAGTCTTCAAGCTTTCTGTTAACGAGAAAGCCCATTTCCTTAAAATGTCGTTTGTGTGTTTCTTTTTGAATGCAGTGGCTCCCACACACGAATGCAGAAGCCGTGCTGTTTGTGTGCTCGATGGCACCATATGCTTTGTGTGGTACCTGAGGAATGCAAAATTCCCCCAACTGCCTGCCTTATCCCGTGCCATTCTAGTACCACACATGATTGATAGCGATTGAGTTATTCTAACAGAACCTTGTTAGAGGATCAGTGTCTCCTACTTTGAAAATAAATTACTCAGCCAGACGGCAACATTTATTTTTCTAAATGACTGGAGATGTAGCAATAGGAGACCATTATCCTGTGACAATATTCTGTTTCATTGACATTATCTCACAAATGTAATTGGTCCATTACGAAATAGCGGTTTTGTTACTGATCAATTTCACGTGATTTCTAAAACCATTAGGATAATAAATATGCCATTGTTGTAATTTCATTGACAGAATCTTCTTTTTTCTTCATTTACATTTGTTGGAGGGGGGAAAATAGATTTTGGTTGAACTTAAACACTACAATTTATACCAATTTTGACTACTTTTCCATTAAGCGAAACAGAATATTGTGCCGAGTAATCATATTTGTATTGAGCGGCTAACCTGATGACCTGACCATTTTCGTTACATTTTCCCCACTCCACCACACCGAACCACATCAGATCATAATTGTTCCCAAGCAATTAGTTTACTCCCTCAGTGTAATGATTGTATTTGAAATAAGTTCAGACCATTTCTAAGACTTTCCTGTAAATCCACTAAAGTAACACATCAGTTAAATCAGCCCCAACCACTATCCGCCTGGATCATCATAGCGTTGGTACCAACAGAACCCTTGAGATGCCTTGTAGCATAAATGTTTCTAAATGCATGGCTTTCCCCCAAATGTTCTCCTCTAAAAACTCATCTGTAATCTTGTTAAATTAGAACTCTTCCAGTATCTTTCTGACTTTTACAGTTAAGGTTACGGTATTGATTTTATTTTATAGTCCATGGCTCTCAGCTGCGCAACACTAATAAGCCGTCATAGCCAAGAGTTTCCCCCCAGAGGCATAGTGAATAGCAGCTATTTACCTATGCCAATATTTAATAAGCGACTAAAACATACTCCAAAGTCTGCGTAATTGTTCCCTGTTCTTTCCCCCTTTCAAATTAGGTTTGCTGACATTACTCAAGACACATTACCATTGCCTGTTTAGAAAGAAATGCCTTAATGGACACATGCATTTTGAAGTGTGTGTGCGTGTGCGTGTGTGTGTGTGTGTGTGTGTGTGTGTGTGTGTGTTTGAAAGCAGTTCTTATGCATATAATATTTATTATTTCAGCACTCTTCTTCACGAAGCAGAGTCGTAAAAAAGTGTCTCAGGAAGGTGTAGCTTTGTATAGGGTTTTGTTATATTTCCCCCTCTACCACACCAATGGAAATCTCTATGGGAACAGGCAGCCTCATTTTTCTCCTGCAGAGCCCCTTGTTGGTTTGAACCGCCAACCAGCTCAACGCCTCACCCCCAGCCCCAGCAGCCTCCATTTCTTTATAGAAGGATGTGATCAATAAGACTTATTCATGCTCCTTATTGTCTTGAGTTATACGTTGAATCAAGTGACTAAAGGATGAGAGAGAGCATTTTTATTTATTTGACACAAGAATATGACATTTTCTCCTTTAAATAAGAATACTCTTCTTTAGAAAAATATTGAGAGATTTAATCGAAGATATGATCGCCTCTCAACATATCTTTCCACCCCCACCCCATAGAGGTATTTTAGAGCGTGATAAATGTCAATATGTATATATATATAAGGAGAGACTTTGTTAACATGGCAGCTAATTATTTTGAATCATCTGGCATCATCATCAGACTACTGTAGTGGGATTTAGTCCATATGTCTTGTCATAACATTCAGAAAGTTTTGTTCACTCGGAGTATGTGGAAGGCCTTACTCACATTCGCCACACGGTCATTACATTTCACGTCTAGAAGACACCTAAGAAGCAGATATTCTCTTTACTAATTTTCTCAAAAACTATGGTTCTGTCTTTAGCCAGGTAAATTGTGAGTGTTAGCATTAAAACATCCCATTTGTCATTTTTGTACATTTAATACATGTGGCCGATGGGAGGAATCTCCCTCTTAAATGCAAGACCCACATTGTTGCCCCCTCATTGTGAATGGCTTAGAATATGCTGTGGCACTGTAGGTAGCACTTCTCCCTTCCTCCCTCCCCCTGCCACCAAAAGATAGGTATTTTATGAGTTTTGGGTTATTGTAAAGGTAAGAGTTTTCTGGAAATTTCAAAAATGCACCAAAAATAGAAATAAAAACACAGAAAAATACAAGATATGCTATAAATAAATAAAATCACGGTAATTGATTATATAGCAGTGGATGCTAAGTTATAGACTAGTTTCTTTGTCATTTATTCGTGATTTGCCTTTTACATAACATCAGTGACACTGCCATAGCTTCAGTTTTCACTTCGTATGATGCTATCCGCAACACACTACCTTTCTGAGACAGTCATTTTTCCAAGGTCCACTTGCTCATGTGGCATTTTGATATTTTCCAAGTTTTCATATTACAAATATAGCTGTATATCATTGGAATCAATCTGTTTGATTAATTGGATTGTTTCCTTCCTTCCTTTTAGGTCTCTACTCTGTCCCCATACTACCAGGCTCCAAGTTGATGCACAGTAAAATCTCCTTAAGAAACAACTGCACTCCCAGTGTAGTGTGATGAGTTAAGTGGGCATCCATTTCTAAGGCGACTGATAAATACAGGTCCAGCCTACAGAATGGTCCTACCAGTTTGCATTGCACTACCTTGCTTAGCTTCACTGCCATGCCTGTGCCATGTAAATGGACCATGTGACCCAGTAGGCAATTTTGAAGCGTGTCCTCTGACATGTGTCTTTAGCACAGTGTCTGGAAGGCCTTGGGACTCTAACCCTGTTGTCCCTCCCTCCCCCCTTCACCATCAGGAAGTATACCACACCTTATTTTCCTAGGAGCCAGGATAACTCCATTTTCTACTGAGGGCAATGGAGAAATTGAGATGGTAGGTGTAGCGTTGTTTAAGACTTTCCACTAAAGGCATATCCTACTTGATTTTCTTCCTTCCTTCCTCCTCTCGTAAGTAAGTACTCTCTCAGGACACTTCCCCCGCCACCTCCCATCATTAGTTCTTTACCTACAGGTGAACTATGTTAAAGATCAGTGTCACTTTCCTAAGAAAATTCCCTAGAAACATATAAGTACAGCTTTAATAGGAATGTAAGACACAGTCCTCATTGTGGGGTTTTAGGGAATGTTTATGCAGTTGTAAATAATCAGCAAATTCTCCTCTTCTCAATAGATCTTCCTTCGAAGGGGAACAAAAAAGAGGAAGCAAAACCAGGATCCTTCTTAGTATTCCGCAGGCAGAGTCTTCTAGCCTGCTTTCTCTGGACCCCTTTTGTTTTCTGAGCATCGCTGATTTCTTTTCTCAGAACTGACTCGGGAAGTTAGCCTGAAGTGAGACTTTCAGACTTTTAACCCCAGCATTGGGCCCTTGCAATGAGAATGGATTATTTCTCGTTTTCTACCAGCAGCATTATTACTTCACGCAGCTAATTTACTTCTTTTTGATGCCCCAGCATTTTTAATGGAAAGAGGAAAGGCCCTTATTGGGCTCGTCCTTTATCTTTCTGGTGTGTGTCGGTGGACAGAGTTTCAGTAGAGCGATGGGGCTGTTGAGCATCCTTGTCTTCAGTCAGCATTGAGTTTGGTCTCTAAAAATATATATGTTTTAAATGTCAAAAGTACTTGTAAACCTATCAAATTCATATAGACTAGTGCACACACACACACACACACACACACACACACACACACACCTACGATAAGTCAGAAAGCTGTTGGGGTTCCAGTTCATATATTCATGGATTTCTTCCAAGTAGTTGGTGCCTTAAGGACAAAGGGACAATAGATCATATTAAAACTGGTTAAATTCAAGGCAGAGAGGTCAGCTCCGAAGGCTGTGGCTTCCAAACTAGTAATCTGGACACATTTTCCTAAGGGATACAGGATAATCCTTGAAGGAATTTTAAGAAAAGTTAAAAACAGCATGGGTGAGAAAAAAGGGCCGGGAAGTTACACCCAGGGTCTGCCTTCCATCGGGACAGTGTATTCTTCAAGGACTGACAAGGGCTGCCCCAGGAGAATTTTGTAGGGAAACCGTATTCTGTCTACCTGACAGCCCTGGTCGTGCCCCAGCCGTTTTGCTCTGCAATGCCACAGACCACTCGGTTCCTCCGGGAAGTCTCACCGCCATTCTGACAGGACGTCAGTCCCACAGTCCAGAGTTCTTCGTTCTTTGTGGGGAGAGTCGGAGAGGTGAAATCACCACCTGCAGACGCTTTGTGTAGACCCCGAGAGAGACTGTGTTGAGTAGAGTAGGCTCAAATTTTGATACGTTTGTTTAATAAATGTTTATGTGGTTTGGTAACTTTTTTTTTTTACTTCCTTTTGTGTGTGCACCTATCCATGGAGCTGGGTCATATACACAAGGGACTTTGGAAGTTCATGGGAAAAGTCCATTGTCTTTCAGTTCCATTTTCCAAAAACATATTTTGAAGCTCTCTCATGTATACCAAAACCCAACTGTTCCCACGTCAATTCTGACTCATAGCAACCCTGTAAGAGAGAGTAGAGCTGCCCCTGAGGGTTCTGTGGCTCTTGGTCTTTAAGCCACACAGCCTCATCTTTCTGCATCAGAGTGGCTGCTGGGTTTGAACTGCTGATCTTGAGGTGAGCAGCCTGACACATACCTCCCTAAGCCACCAGGCCTTCTCTTATTTATTTAAATTTCTAAAACCTATAAGCCCCTCTCCCCTGCAAATAAGATAAAGGAATCTGAAAAGCTATGAGGAAGTGTTAATAAAACTTTCTGTGTCACCTGAGAACTGAGCTCCCAGTGACTGCTGACAATCCTTGACATCTTAGCAAATCCTACTCAGTGAACTATGTCTAAGTTAAAATTTCCCACCTATCTATTGTACCTTAAATTTTCTTCTCGAGGGGGTAACATACCTTAAAATGATCAGTGACTTGATAATATAAAGCATTAAGTGATTTTAACATTGATTAGAAGTCATTCTTTTAATTACTGTAGTTTTCAACCACTTAGTATTAATATATTATTGTAACATTCAAATGAAACTCACTACCGTTGAGTTGATGCTGACTCACAGAGGCCCTATAAGACAAAGTAGAACGGCCCCTGTGAGTTTCTGAGACTGTAACTCTTTATGAGAGTAGAAAACGCCATGTTTCTCCCTTGGAGCGGCTGCTGACTTTGTGGGTTAGCAGCTCAACAAGTAACCACTCTGCCAGTGTTAAATACTAGAAAATAAGAGAAGCCGGAAACTGCTGACTTGAATCGGTGGTTTTCACTTAGATTTGTTTGTAAGGTAGGTAGCTGTGGACGGTCGTAACTTCAGGGGAAAGGATTGGACTTGTAAAACATTTAGCAGCAGTATGCTTTGTTTTCAACCAGGCAAGTATATTTTCTAAATTATAGGTAAGGCAGCGTTAATGTATTCTAATTTAGAGTTATGGTGTTCTGAAAATAGTACCTTCCAGAAATGCAAAGATTCTTGTTTATGCTCTTACATAATTGGGTTGAAATCGCTGTAAACTGTAAGAGGGATTCTAAGGAGAAAAGTGGGATTTTTTTTTTTTAAGCAAGTGATGCATTGTCTGCGTCAGTCATAGAGATCCGATTTGTAACCTGGATCTCTTTGAACATATTGGAAGAGGTACCCTATTGCCCCACTGTGTGAATAAGGAGCAGGTGTCCCGGGCAGGCAGGTGTTCAGGTGGCTGTTTGAGCTTGCCCTAAATCACCAGCGTGACTTCAGTGCCGTTCTGTTAACAGGTGGCTAACTGATGGGAGTGACCTGGGACACTTAGCCCGGGAACCACGTAGATGACAGGCTGCTACAGACTGAGGAAAGGGTCTTTGCTTTGATGAAGAAATTGCCAAAACTCATGTCTCATTAGTGTTTCCTGAGGTTCTTTGGAAGTGAACAACAGTTTAATTAAGGGCTGACGTAAACACGTTTCTGCACACTTTCCCTGCAGCATTTTATCACATTAGACTTGATCAAAATTGTTGCCTTGGGCTGACTTGAACAGATAGACATCTGGAACGCCATTTGTGCACGCTGCCGACGAGCCGAGTGCACACGCTGCGTTTCACAGCAACGCTCGGCCTTTGTAGATGAAATTACCTTGTTGGGAGATGGGTTGAGCTCGCTCTTTATTGACTTAAGCCCGAGTCTCTTTGAAGGGATGCTGTGAAACGAATGACTCACCAGGGCCAAGGATGTGTACACGTTAGAGTGCCAACAATCACACCATGGCTGCTTACAATGATGAGCACACTTGATTTTACCAAATACTAAAGAGATGCACTGGAGTCTGAATTGAACGAGAGATCGTACGTCAGTAGCCTATTAAAATGTTCCTTACATAGTGATCTTTTATTTTTATTTATTTATCTTTTAAGTCATTTTATGGGGGGCTCATACAACTCTTATCACAATCCATCCATCCATTGTGTCAGCACATTCGTACATGTGTTGCCATCATCATTCTCAAAACCTTTGCTTTCTACTTGAGACCTTGGTCTCAGCTCCTTATTTTTCCCTTCCCTCCTCACCCCCCCTCATGAACCCTTGATAATTTATAAATTACTATGATTTTTCATGTCTTACAGTGCCCAGCGTCTCCCTTCACCCACTTTACTGTTGTCCGTCCCCCAGGGAGGAGGCTATACATAGATTCTTGTAATTGGTTCCCCCTTTCTACCCCACCTTCCCTCCACCCTCCCAGTATTGCCACTCTCACGACTGGTCTTGAGGGGATCATCTGTCCTAGATTTCCTGTGTTTCCAGTTCCTGTTTGTACCAGTGTACACATAGTGATCTTTTACTATGTATTTTAATAAGACTGTTGGCTTCCAAAGCCACAGCTAATTGTCCAATTATAAATCTAAACGTGAGTATAGATGATAAAGAATAACACCATCAATGTGAATCTTCCTTTTCTTTTTAATTAGCCTCTCTAATCTTTTGTCATTAAGAATTCCTCCTACGATCAGAATGGCAATTACTGGATGAATTTCGGTGTTTGATCTGCCCTCCCCTTTGAACTGCCAGCATGAGCAGCACAGAGACTGATAGTGTTGATGCAGCAAAAATACCACCAGTGGGGGACTTTGAAGAACAGACATCGATTTTCTCACCATTCTGCAGTCTGGACTTCTGAATTCAGGACATTGGCTCTAGGGGAAGGTCCCTCTTTATGTCTTTCAGCTTCTAGTGTTGTTAGTTGCTCTCACATCGATTCCGGCACATGGCAACTTCCTGTGTGCTGAGAAAAATCACTTCACAGGGTTTTCAAGCCTGTGGTTTCCAGAAGCAGATCACAAGGTCTACTCTGTTTCTGGGCCGATTCAAACCGCCAACCTTATGCTTAGTAGTTGATTGCTTAAGTTTTTGTGTCACCTGAGAACCGAGCTCCTAGTGACTGCTGGCAATCCTTGACATCCCTGGGCTTGTAGTTGCATCTGGCTTTGTCACCACATGTGCCCCCCGCCCCTTCTAATGTGGGTTTTTCTTTATTCTCCTTGTTTTAAAGGACATCTCTTTAGAAAACATTAGATTCAGGACTCACTCTCATAGGGTCTCCTTAACCCAACAAGAGAAATATCTATTTTCAGACAAGATCATATTTATAGGGACTCTGCTTAGGATTTTGACCTAACTTCCAGTCCCTCCCAAGCCTTCTGCCTAGCCACAGTTCCTTATGCTTTGCTTCGCTTTCTCTCTTCGCTCACCATCCAATGACTCATTACTCATTGTCTGGTGATAGCTATTCGTGCAGTAAGGATTTAAAGATCTACTGGTCTTGGTTATTGCACTTACTCTGCACTACCATTGCCATCCCGCCACGCACCTCCTTTCATCTGCAAGATGACCAAGGGAGTTCGCTGGACTCACTGATTTCCTCACCTTCACTACCTCCTCTTAATCCTAGGGTTTGCTTGTTTTTGCCCATTCTCCTCCGGGGTATCAGGTTCATTCAGCCTCCACATCTTTTACGTCTTTGAAAAATAATCTTACACAGGAGATCAGCCATTAGTCAACTCAGAAACATAAAACAAACCATGTGCTGTGGATAGTATGAGTTTAAAACAATCATAGTGAAAGAAGCCATCAAATAATATAAGAAAGAAGCACAAGGTCATTAATGAGATCTAGACCTGAACATTTCCTAAGAGGGTGTATTTGAGAGTAAAAAAAAATCAAATTGGTTCAGGGGCTAAAATGATGTCCTTTAGGTAGAATAATGGGTTGTTGTAGCGAGGTGCCCTGAAGTCATTTCCAACTCATGGTGGTGACCCCACGTGACAGAGTAGAACTGGCTCAGAGGGTTTCCAAGGCTGTACCCATTATGGAAAACAGCTCACCAGGTCTTTCAATCATGGAGTTGGGCTGGTTGGGCTTAAACTGCTACACTTTCGATTTGCTGTTAAATGTTTCCCCTTTTGAGCTACCAACACTCCTTGAATAAAGAGAATGCTGTGTACTGTCAAGTTGATTTCAACTCATATCAATTTGATTTCAACCCTACAGAACAGAATAGAACTGCCCTACCATGTTTTCTAGGCTGGCATCTTTAAGAGAACATTTCTCTGCTTTTTCCCTCTCATGGTAACTGACTAGATTCTCAATCTTTCAATCAAGTGCATCACCCCTGCACCACCAGGCCTCCTTGAGTAAAAAGCGCCCATTGTCCACTGCCACAATCTAAGTCTGACTCACAGCAATGCTATAGGACACACTACACTGTCCCATGACCTTTCTGTAAGTCTTTATGGAAGCAGATTTATGGGGATCTTTTTGTTTTAAGTGTGAAGATGATCTCAGGGCAGTAGCAGCAGGGGCTCATTCAATTTTCATGGCCTTAGGATGTCTGAAATCATCGAGAATTAGAGATTTGTTCTCTATTTTCTCCCTTTGACCAGGATTCTTCTATGGGACATTTAATAAAAGTATTCAGCAATGGTAGCAGGTATCATTCTGTTCTAGTCTCATGACAAAGGAGGCCGCTCACAGAGGCAATTAGCCATACATATCCTCCTGTTCCTGATTCTCCTCCTTCCTCTGTTGTTCCAGATGAGTAGAGACCAATTATTATGCTTTGGATGACTGCTTGCAATCTTTCAAGACCCCAGGCATTACACATGGAGTTAGGAGGTAGAACAGATGCACTAAACATGTTATTAGGCCAATTAACTGGGATGTCCCATCAAACCATGACCCTAAAGCAAGAAACTAAATCCCATGATGTTTTTGATTATATATATGCATGTTCAGCAGCTACTCTTTTTCTTTATTTGTGTCATTGTTGTAAATATACCTATCCCACACTTTTGCCAATTCAGCTTTTTACAGGTGTGCAACTTATCGACACTAATTACAATAATCAGCTGTGCAACCCTACTCTTTATCACCGCTATATTTCCATCATCATTAACCCCCACTTCTAGCCCTCTGGTCCCTGAATACCTCCAGTGAACTTTGTTCTCAATACATTTTCCTTTGTCTGGAAGTGAGGTCATATACTGTCTGTCACTTTGTGATGGACATTTCGCTCAACGTGATGTCTTCCAGCTTCGTCTCATACTGTAGTATAGGTAACGATTTCAGGTCTCCTACTGGCAGAGTCAGTTTCTCCTGCATGTATGCACCACACTTTGGTTATCCATTCATCTAGTGGTGGACGTTTAGGTTGTTTCTATCATGTGGCTGTGTGATACTGCTGCAGTGAACATTTTGGTGCAAGTCTCTGAGTCTGTTTTCAAGTCTTTTGGGTATATGCCTCGAAGTGGAATTGCTCGAGCATACGTTAGTTCTCTTTTGTGTTTTGCATTGCTTTTTGAGGAACGCCCCCACCCCCCAATACTGTCTTTCGAAGTACCTGTACCGTTTCCATTTTACGTGTCCATCGGCAATGGGGAAGGGTTCCAGTCACCCCCACCTACTCGCCACTCTGTTATTTGCTGTTTTGATTTTAAATCTTACAGTGACCCTCTGTACAGCAAAACAAAACACGGTCTCCTCTGTGTGAGTCAATTGTGGCAGTCTTTGTGCCAACTCAGCTGTGGGACGTCTTCTCATTTCTGTTGGCCATCTACTTTACCACGCATGATGTTCTTCTGCCAGGCCTGGCCCCTCCTGAAAAGCATGCCCCACGGTCTCACGAGCTTCACCTCTAGCCATCATAGCGGGAGTGAAATGGCGTTTCATTGTTGTCTTGGTTTGCAGCTCTCCGCAAGATTGATTTGCTGCTAAGCATCGCTTCGTGGGTTTGGTGTTCTTTTGAATGCCTTTTTTGGGTGAAATGTCTGTGCAAGTCCTCTGACTCTTTAGTGACCAGGCTATTTGTCATCTTATTAAGTTGTCAAAGTTTTACATATTTTGCCTTTTGCATTCTTGTCTAATACATGGTTTCCAAATATCTTTTCCCACTGAGCTCGTCATCTTTCCACTTTTTGGTAAAATCCTTAGATGGAAAAAATTCATGACTATCCCATTTATTTTGTCTTATGCTATTTGGACTTGTCTTGTTACATGAAATAACACTTTGTTAACAGCTGGACCCAACAGCATTGCCTCTGCCTTTTCATCTAAGAATTTATTGTTTTGTTCGTATTTAGGTCCTTGATCCATTTGGAATGTATAAGAGTTCATTTTAAATAAAAAAAATTAGGAATGAAACTTATTAGAGGGATTGAAAAAAAGGGGAGCTTTCCACTTCTAACAGTCAGTATTTCTTGGGTTTAATTTCTGGAAGGCAGACATCTATATTTGTAGTATTCCCTTTTAAAATTGCGTAGCTCTTAAGTGAAATTCAGAATTATTATTATTATTTGCTCTGGAAGGGTTACTTAGCTGAAATGAGCACTTCAACAAAATTTAAGTGGATGTCTGCCCAAATCATAGGAACTTGGCAGCAGGTTTGTAGGAATGCTGCTCAAACGAAACTGCTATCTTTAAACCCTCGTTTCTCGATGCTATCAAACACCTTAGGAAAGCTCAAATGGACCTCCAATGACGGCAGGCAGAGAGGTCAGCTAAGAAGGGTCAGATGACTAAAATTTGGGTCTCCAAAAGGGTAATCTCAGCAGATTTTCTTGAGAGATACAGGGCCTATTTTGAAGACGGTTTAAGGAAATTGTAAACTGCACCAGTGAGAAACAAAGTCAGGAAATTTCAGTCAAGGATTTTCCCCCAAACATGGCAGTGCCGGTGCTCATTCTCTGAGGCACTAGCTGTCCTGTGAGAATTTTGTTGGACGGAAAAACCTTACTCCATCCACCCTCCTGCCCAGTTCTCATGCCCCCTATACAGCTTTTGTTCCCCAAGTTCCACATATATGTGATGTGGTGCCAACCGGAGAGTGCAGAATCCTTTGGTGAAAGCGCTCATCGCCAGCGAGTCGTTGCTGACCTTATAGGACGGAGTAGAAGGGCCCGTAGGTTTCTGAGATGGTCACTCTTTACAGGAGTAGAAAGCCTTGTTTTTTCCACCCCTGGAGCAGCTAGTAGTTTCAAACTGCTGACCTTGCAGTTAGCAGCCCAACTCATAACCACTACACTACTAGGTCAAGAGATGGAAATATCGCCCTCCGCAGTATGTCGACCTAGATGGAAGATTTGTCAAGAAATGATAGCTTCAGGGTTTGATGATTTTGTTTGATGAATGTCTGTGATTTTGTAGCAGTGCTTTTGGCGTACCTTTGTTCGTCGGACATTTTTTGGTAGTTAGTGGTACCTGCCCACTGTGTAAGTGCTGGAATGGTAAAAGGAAATGTGTAGTTTCATTAGATGTTAATTTTTCAAGATGATACATTTTAAAGATAGCAGTTTCTTCTCTCAGTAGCACCCTGAACACTCTCATTCAAAAATGACTATAAATGCAACAATATGTACAAATATATATATATAT
>NW_022103922.1:14883950-14940690 GCF_000313985.2 Echinops telfairi | reverse complement strand
TTCCTATCGGTTTTGGAATGCTTTACTTTAAATTTACAAATCTTCACAAACATCAAAATTATTCAAGGTTTTCATACAGGATACATCTTTTCTACCAGTCCCAGTTTTCTCATGAGGTCCCTATTCCAGCAACTGTACCATGTAATCTGTTAGTCACCAGTGTGAAAATCTCCATCCAGTTATCCGTGCAGTTGAGTTCATTCGGTTCATCTATTACGTTAGCTTCGTTCCTACTCTTATGTCCGGCTCTTGTGACCCAACTTCTGGCTGTCAAACTTGTGGGATGAAGAAGGGTAGGCTCTCTCATCATACTGCTTACACTGTCTAATGATTCTTCTTCTCTTGTCCTTGTCTCCTGCTAGCTTTTAAATATAATAATGGTGATAGAGAGTCAACTTCTGCCATTATCAAACTAGCATCGCGCTGGACATACATCAGGCCTTTGGTAGATATGTATCGAATGACAGCTCACTCACTTGCCACCTTAAGTGTTGTCCATTCTGGTGAATTCATCCTCCATCCTCCCTTCGGGACAGACGGTTTTAAGCTGTAAATGTGATTGTCGTTCCTCTATCAAAAACCGCCCATCCGGATCTGGCGCCGGCACTTCCATCGTCTCCCTCTGGGTTCTGCCAGGTGCTCTCTGCTTCATCTCTGTGCCACAGACTGCTGATAGAGCTTGATTAGTTTAGACCGACCTTTCTTCTCTCTCAGTGCGTCATCCCAGCGACGTTTTACGCACAGTGCTCTGGGGTTGCCTTCCTTTCCATGGGGAGGCTGACGTCACTGCTACAGGCATTGGAGGGGCCAATGTGACAATATCCCTGCTCTCAACACTTATTCGGGACTGTTGAGAACCATGGCTTCCATTTCCCTCTTCGTTCCCAGGGAACATCTCTCACTCCCACTGCCATCGAGTCAGTTCTGCCCCCTAGGACAAGGAAGAGCTGCCTCTGTAAGTGGCCGAGACTGTAACTCTTTACAGAAGTAGAAAAGCTCGTCTTTCTCCCTTGACGTGGCTCGTGGTTTCGATCTGTTGATCTTGCAGCTAGCAGCTCAACACGTAACCACTGCACCGCCAGGCCTCTAGAGCAGGGAAGATGTATGACTTTTTTTTTTCTTGTTTTCCTCTTTTTACATCCTCACTTTATCAAATTGAAAGAACCCAATAAACACATGCAAAGTGAGCAGATTAGAGAATGTATCTTTTTGCGAAGTGACTAAGTGATTTTCCCATAAAAATGTTAAATCGATAGTATACTTGCCAAGGTACCCCAAAGTGGTTTTTCCCTTTTGCATCAGGATTCCTTATGTTTGTTTTTTTTCCACAGCACAATCACGTGATCAAAGAGAAAATACATATATTTTTTGTGTGTAAATGAAATGTTGAGTGAACAAAAATGGGGGTGGGTGGGTTAGGCTTTGAACCAAGGGATCAAAGGAAACATGGTATTCTTGTTTTCAAAAGTTCAGGTTTGATTTTCTTTAATAGTAGAAATAATCCTAAGGATAATTTTCAGAACTCTTTGAGTTAGCATCCATGGAGACTCTACGTGACAAATACTTTAAGCCTTCAACATAGCCAGGTCATTGACCCTAAATGTACATTTTGTAAAAGAGGCAATGTACAAAAGAACTTATGTACTCGAGGATAAGAACATTTTTAATGCAGTTTTTGTGGTAAAATTAGGTGCCTTCGCTGATAATCGGGTTGGCGTATATTCGAGTATATATGGTAATAAAAGGTTAGAAAATGAAGTCTCTTATTATGTTAGCAGGCACCCTGTAGCTCAGGAGGTCTTAAAGCTTGTCTTTTGTCCTCACTCCTGCCTGCTTCCCTTGCAGATATGTCTTCTCCAACTACTATGAAGAAGCCTGAAAAGCCATTGTTCAGCTCGACGTCTCCACAGGATTCTTCCCCAAGATTGAGCACTTTTCCCCAGCACCACCACCCCGGAATTCCTGGAGTTGCACACAGTGGTGAGGAGTTTCAAGCATAGAGGCAGTCTCCTTCTGGTCTGCAGGGCCCAAACCCTCAGGGGATGGAGCAAATGCTTTTCATTGTGTCTGTGGCGATCATGTTTGCACAACCAAAGGGGGGGGCATACTTGATAAAATACCCCCCCCCCATTTAATGTGAAGCAATTCTCCAAGCAGTACAGATCCAAAACGCGTGTGTCTGTATTTTCCAGTTGCCTCTACTGGAAACTTTACAATCAAAAGGAATTATAAAACATGGGGTACACAGTTAACCATAGCTTCTGCATTGGTCCTTATGCTTAATATTATTCTAAAGAAGGGATTGATTATCAAGAATGTTTCTGAGTTTAGAGTATCTCTAAAGGAATGAATATCTTCAAACATGATTTCTATATATATTCTCTTAAAAACCAACAACTTCATTGCGAATGGTGTGAAGTCTTGCAGAGTTGATCACCAGTTTTGCATTCGACAATTCAGACACATTTTATTTCAACCCACTCCCATGTACTAGCATTTCACCCACTTGCCCCTGCAATTTCTACTTCCATTTTGCCTTCTTTTCTAACCCTCTGAAATTTGTCCTTGGGTCACTGCTGTCCCTTGACCTGCTAATTCTACCGTGGGAGTGAGTTCAATTTTAGACCTGTAGTGTGAATAAAGGCCATAGTCTTGGGGGTTGTACCAGACTAGTAAGCCTGGATGATTTCATGACTTTTAGTTGTGTACCATGTTTTTCTCCCACTCTCTCTAGGGCCTTCTTATAGGAACCTTTTCAGAGCAATTAGTAGGAGTAGCCAGGCAACCCCTAGTTCTGGTCTCTGGGTTGTGGGGAATGATGTTTGTGGGGTCCATTGTGAGTCCATTATTCAACTCGGTGTTTCCATATACCCTTTAACTGACATCCAGAAGGGGAGAGGCCAGTAGTTACACCTTAGATGACTGCTCATTACCTTTTAAGACCCCAGTCAGTATCCCAAACTAGGATTTAGAACATTGTCTTTGTGAGCTGAGTTATGCCAGTTGACCTTGGTGTCTACCAAGACTAGAGTCCTGATCCCCCAGGCCCAATGACTCATTCTATCAAAGTATTTTGGTTATGTTTGAGAAATTTTCATCACATTGACCCCTATATGCTCCAACACACTCGTAGGTATATTTGCAGTGAAGGTAAACATACATATGAAGTTATTATTTGACATATCTATACATAGATGGATATATAGCTTACATATCTATCCAAGCTTCTACTAGTAGACCACCAGTATTGCAAATTGTGCATA
Source organism: Echinops telfairi (assembly GCF_000313985.2). NCBI lineage: Eukaryota > Metazoa > Chordata > Mammalia > Afrosoricida > Tenrecidae > Echinops > Echinops telfairi. The sequence goes on along the minus strand of NW_022103922.1, from coordinate 14,937,427 downwards.
TAACAATAATTCTCTCAATTGTCTTAAACGCTGTTCCCCTCCCAGTGTCTTCCCTGCCTCCATCATTTTTTGCCAGTCTTTCTTATTGCGAACCAACTTCCCCTTCATCCGAATCATACTTGTCCACCCTTTCATAAGCACCTCCCACTCACCACTGTCTTTCCTCATCTGTTCTGCTTGTTTCCTTTAGTGTGGGCACACATTTTCTTGTTTTTCTAAAATAGGCATCACACATTTTTTTATATATACAAATCAATATTTTGTGGGGAATTAAAGTAATTAAAAATAAGTATTTTATTTAGCAGCTGTTTTATAGTCACATTCTTCCTTCTCATTATATCTAATATTTTAATTAAAATAGGAAACAAGCCCAATATTTTACACTTGTAATGTAAGCTTCATCATGGCAAATGGAGAAAATATTAAAATTGTCAAGTATTTGGATTTATCTTGGATCTACCATCAATCCCCATAAAAGTAACACTCAAGAAATCAGCAACATATTGCACTAGGCAAATCTGCTACCCAAGACTTCTTTAAAGTGTTCAAAGTCAAAGACATCACTTTGAGGACTAAGGTATACTTGGTGCTTTGTATTTTCATATGCATGGGAAGCCTAGACAATGAGGAATGAAGAGAGAATAAGAATGAAGGAATTTGAATTATGGTGTTGGCAAAGAATACTGAATGTGCCAGAAGAATGAACAAATCTCTCTTGGAAGAAGTACAGCCAGAGGTTCTTTAGAAGCCAGGATGGTGAACTGTGTCCTATATACTTTAGACATGTTATCCAAAGGGACTAGTCTCTGAGGCAGGACGTCCAGACCTGGTAAAGGATCCGTGAAAAGAGGAAGGGCCCAAAGAGATGAATTGGCACAGTGGCAGCAACGATGGGCTTAGCCATAGGAGCACTTTTGAGGAGGGCACAGGACTAGCCAGTGTTTCGTTCTGTTGCCCATCGGGCCACTGTAAGTCGGAACTGTCTCAGTGGGACCGTGCAACTCTAATGATTTAACATTATGACTACTTCAAAAGTTAGGAATGAGTTAGAATGAATAAACAGTCTTGCAGACTTTCAACTTACTACTCTTAGCTCTACACAGGGGTAAACTGAGTTTTAGGGAGACGAAATTTAATACTTAAGTATTTGTAAAGTTTATTCTGTTTGTTCTAAATGTCTACTTTGACAATTCTTTATCCCTCACTCTAATGAAATCTAATTTTCCCATCTGTACTCCAAGGTTGTAACGTCTCTTAAAAGTCTTAACTTTGGTTTATATGTGTGTGCCAATATCTTTTGTCACTATAATTTAAAAATAGATGCTTTTTATTCTCATCATTAAGGCAATATAAATTTGAGAGGGGAAATACTCAATTTAATATGGTACACAAATGTTTCAGTTTATTCTTTGCATTACTGTTAATGATTAGTAGCTATTTCATAGACCTCAATCATTAACTGTTTGATAAAAAGAATTCAAATTGCCCATTTATATCAGATTAAAATATTAATACTCCTAAAGCTGCAAAGAAATGAGCAACATCATTTAATATGATTAAATGTGAGGGACTTACATCTTTCATCTTAGCTCTTCATCAGCTGTGTGTTCAGTACAGTCTTGGGCTGTTTTCTCTAAAGGAACAAATTCAAGGAAATCGTTAGCATGATCACTGAGGCTGGCAGGTCCTGAATCCCTGGCCAGGTGTCAGCTAGAGGAACTTCCTGATTTATGTGGTTTCTGGGGTTGATACACCCACAATGGAAAAGACAGACAACAGGCTGTTGGCTCATGGGACTGGAGAAGTGGGCAGATTCCAAAATTTTCTGGTCAGGTGATAGACTACTGGTTGGTATACAGAGCGACAGAAGTGACATATCCCAGTCAATCAGCAGGTCGGATGACAGTTTGCCAGCTCAAGTCCCAAGAAACAGAGGTTACCTGATGACAAGTCAGATGCAGAACCCAGATCATAAAACAAAAGACAACCACGCAACCCTGGGATTCATGGCCCAGTCAGGTTGACACACAGCTATGTCAATCATTCTACCTTTGATCAACATGGCACTTACATCTCTTCTTAAACCATATATAATCTCAAACTAGAAACAAGTATACAGCCATACTTGTGTTTAACTTGATACGGCTAGCATGTGTACATAAGAAAACTAAAACAATTGTCGTGCACACCCACCCACACACAATAAGAAATACTTGTTGCGATGATAATTCTGGTTTCTGCAGCTGGTCACATGATCATAGTTGGTATTGCTTGCTGCCATCAAGGCATTGCCAACTCAGGGAGACCCTGTAGGACAGGGTAGAACTGTCCCCTGTGAGTTTCCAAGACTGTAACTCTTCGTGGGAGTAGAAACTTCCAACTTTCTCCTGAGGATCAGCTGGTGTTTGTGAACTGCTGGCCCTGCAGTTAACAGCCTGGTGTGTAGAACTATCTTATTCCACCACTCATTTATACTCTCTTTACCCTCAGCCAGCACACCTGCCCTCTGGTTCGTTGCCTGGTGGGATGACCGGAACTTTCATAACTGAATGGTCTGGGCCATTTGTGGTCATGTTGGAATTGGGTTTCTGTAGTTTCCTTTGACCTTAATCACAGGGCATGCTAATGCTAAGGGTCACCTCAAGGTATTTCTTATATTCCAGACATGCTCTTCTTTATCACCCTTATGTCATGTCAGTTCAATTTCCCTTTCATATTAGAATCAATCACCCTAACCAATATGGTAATGACGTTTTGTTTTGAGTTTTTTTGCCTGTTGATCCAGAGGCATGAGGAAGCCAAAGTGACTGTGTGGCAGTCAGTCCTAACTTCCAGTTCGATAGAAATCAGTGTTGTCTGAACCTGTTGCAGAGCCAGCCTCCTCTTGTTCTGGCCCCACTTAAAACAGCTTCTTGCATTATTGAGTCTATAGATGTAGCACACACAAATGAGGGATATGTTGCCACTCCAATCCAAAGAGACCCACCAAGTATTGTGTCTCCTTTCCAGTGGCCAAAGGGATCAGATATAACAACTTATCGCCCATTTTAGAAGGAATATCTCTACGGGTTCCACACCACTGAACTCCTCAAAATGCCACTGAGGTAGAAAGTGCCTGCCTATTTGTCAGATTAATCTCTGATCTTGTAGCATGCAAAGGCCTTACCAATACATCTAGAGTCATTGGTACCTATTTATTATTAGGTCTGGTCAGCATAATCTCATCAAAGTAACATGAAGTCTTGTTGAAGGGAAGGGTGATCCGTGTCCTATAGACTAAATGATGATATCGGGCTGGAGAGTTGATACATGGTTGAGGTCAGATAGTGAAGGTGTATTCCTGCCCTGGCCAGATAATTGCAAGATGCTTCTGGTGTTCCTGCAGCCTAGCTTAGGAGTAAGAGGCACTAGCCACATCAACGACTGCCTTCCTGACACCAGTAGATGTGTTCATTTGCTCCACCAAGGAAACCAATTCTGGAAAAGAAACCACAGTTGTTGAGTCACCACCTGGTTAAAGTTGAGATAATCGATTTTCATTCTCCAGGATTGATTGGCACAGGCCAAATGAGAGTTGAATAGAGACGTGGTAGAAATCACCACATCTGCCCACATCCTTCAAGCCTCCGATGGAGAGAATAATGTCTTCCTTTCCTCCCAGGAATATAGTATTGTTTTTCGTTTACTAAACCATGAAAGACATGCGTTTCTTAGCTCTTAATCCACCTGTCAGGTACAATATAAGGATTCTGCCAGTTGCTGTCTGCATTCCAATGATTCCTTCTAGAACTATGGAAGTCATCCCAGCGTGGCTTCAGGACCCACTGGACCCAATATGAAAAGAACCTGAGCTGAGAGCCCATTTCCTTCTGGACCTCCATGTACCCTCCTTCTGACGGGGGAGCCACTGTGCTGTTTTCAGTCTCCTGGAATTAGTGTCAGTTCACCGCTCATTTAATTGCAGCAAAGTTTGATTATTGCCTTTTCCTGCATGAGCGGTCACTCTTTTAAGGGACTGTGGATCTCTTTGAGGAGGAGGAGAGACAGATTAAACCGTACAATTTTTTGGCAGTGCAGTGGGATCCTTTCGCAAGGATACCTGTCTTCCCCATCACTCGCGGGGCATGGCTCATGTCTGGGACCCGACTTTCTAGTCTTCTAAGTCTAGAAAGACTGCCATTCACATGACATCGAATTTTGCCATGTGCGCAGATCACGTAAACACTGAATATATGTTCCATCTGCTTGACTCCCGAGTAGCACCATGGTTACACAGCCATCACCAGAAGCCCCTCTGACTGTTGTGATTACTGTGGCTCGGCTGTCCAAAACGGTAACCGTGCCTATCTTGTCTCTGTGGATAAAGTGACATCACGTGGCCCCGAGCACGTGAAGCCAATCAGCTCCATTGTAGTTAGATATCTTTTTTTTTTTTTTGTAGTTAGATATCTTAATGCAGGACAGTTGCCACTCTCGGCTGTGTACAGTCTTAGCAGTTTTCAAGGATATTGTGATGCCCTTTACAAATTTACTCACCACTGTATGGTAAAAAGGGTGTTCTTTGGGCACTTCAGGGGTAAGCCGATAGGTTCAATCTGATCAATCCACTGCAATGTGCCAATTGTCCTGTTGGATACCCACTTATACAATATACTAAGGTGATCCTGACACTGCAGTTTGATTTAGCATAGGCCACTATTTAATCTGTGCTTCAGTGGAACAACCAGATGTGCTATTAGGATCTTTCTGAACCTCTAGAACGGAATCAGTATATGGAGACTCTTTGCTTAGTGGGCCCATGTTAATAAATCAAAACAGTACACACACAAAGGAACCATTTGGAAGAGCATGTGCAAGACCTCTGTCTAAAGTGACAGAGGCCACCAAGACCAGATGCCTCTGACCATGTAGTGCAGAAGTTCACAGGAGCGGCACACTCATGGTGGAGGGGGTTTATTTGGGGAATTAATAGGTTACCACAAGTCAGAATCATCAAAGAGTAAAAATCGAACCATTGGTCCCCTCAGCCAGCAGCCAACTCGTTCTAGTTGTCAGTCTCTCAGTCATGGGCAGCCAGCTCTCTCGCTAGTCGGACACATGGTCCTTTGGCCATAATCTCCAAGGGCCAGGAAGCCATCTCACTGGCAGCTGTCTCACAGTTCCAACTCTCAGGCCAGAGGAGGAGGTGGTACTCACAGCGCAGCTCCCCTGAACTTCTGTACTACATTGTGGGGTGCATCTGGTCTTGGTGGCCTTTGCCACTGTAGACAGAGATCTTGGACATACTCTTCCAAACGGTTCCTTTTGTGTGTGTGTCTGCGGGTCCCAGAGGGCTCATGGACTGAAGGATAGCTTGAAGAGAAATGTGTTTCCCTTTTGCCTACCCTACCCTAAAGGAAAACAAAGAATGATGTTTTAAGTCACAACCTCTAAAAAAGTAGTCTAAGAGATGCCCCCAAGGAAATAACAGGTATGGCTTGGTTCACACGCTACTCGGGACAGGACTTTGTCCCACTTTAATCCTATAACAGAGGACACCCTCCTCAATGGGATCACAGCCATAGGGTTAGAGTCCAGATTTATAATACCGCACATAAGGGACTGTGGCTAGAATGGCCATAGTAATGGACTAGATCTCACTGGCACCATGATAGCTTTGCCTTAACACCCATACCTATAAATATTCCCTTGATCTGTTTATGTAAGAAAATTCAATTTAGTCTTTTGGATGATAATGTAACTCCTCCGGAGTCCCACTTGCTGCTTCATTTACGGGAGCTCACTGAGAATTAAGTGTAGTTATCGGCCTAGCAGCAAAAATGGGTGATCGGGTGGGTCCTGGAAACATTCAGCAATGCCTTGTGTAATCTGTCTCAGGTGATGGCCCAGGTGTCCCTCTCATCAAAGACACTCCTGGCACAGTTGGGTTAATCTTATCAAATAGGACTGAAAGGGATAATGGCTTTTCTGGAGTGGATTGATTAGCAAAGATGTGTAACCTCTTCGGGGGGGATGGGATGGGGAGTGTTGTTGGCAGGAGTGATTCAGTGGAATGTAAGGGCCCCATGACCCCTTCTTCCCGATTGGCTGTTTATAGGTCCCTATCCCAAGTTTCAGGTTTCCATTCCTTCCCAATCAATCATTTAGCTTCAGACAACACTCAGGTTTGGGAATTCAACTGGCACTGTAACTCAACTACATTTTCAATAAAACTCTGAGCTTTTTTGGGGGGTGGGGTGGGCAATTCACATCTGTTGCAAAAAGAAATGAGACTTTTTTTAAGGCCACAAGCAACAACATTCAGATTTTTTGTGGGCCACTTGAGCCGTGATTCTGAAGCCCTGAATTCACCCCTTTATTTTACCACTTTGTTAAGTGACACAAGGATCAAAAACCAGCTTCCTTATATTTCTCATCCTGACAATGTGTGAGAAAAGTCTCCAATAGCAACCAACCTAGAGCCTCGTTTCTCATGAATACTGCATCTGTTCGTGGTATTTTGCTTATTCCCTTTGCCTTCTTCCTCAGAGCTTCCTTACCCTCTTTACTCCTGGAGCCGGAGGCAGAGTCCCCAGCGCCTGTGAGACTAACCGTACATGAGAACCAATTCAGAAAGCGCAGTTTTCCCATTTTGTCTCTGCAGAAGCATGCTCAGTACCAGATAGCTTAGGCTGGGTCCTCTGGAGAAGCAGTCTCAAGGGAAGGGCACATATGAGTATGGATTTGGGAAAGTCCTAATTCCATGGGTCAGATTGGAGGCTTCTCCTAATTTTTGTGGCTGTGGGGGCTGATAAGCCCACAGTCACCCGATCCGACAATAATACGCTGTTGACTCATGGGGTTACAGAAGTGGGTGAATCCCAGAATCAACAGCTCAGACGACAGGCTGATAGCACAAGTCCCAAGAACTGGAGGTCAATGGTGTCAAGTCAGATGCAAGCTAAAACAAACAATCATAAGCAACTCCCCTTACATCAGAGTAAGGGTGTGATTTGAGTGATGGCACAACTTGAGGAAAGGAAGAATGGGACTTGGTCCACTCCACACTGATCTTGCTCTCTTAGTGTATAGTGTTTATGACACAGAACACGAGCAATAATTGCATCATAACATCAGTACATATTAGTCACACGAGAGCACAGATTAAGGGCCATCACACCAGGCTGGGTATTGTGGCCTGGTCTATTTGACACAATGGCTGCCATCAGAAGCACTTATTACAAAGGTAGATATGAAAGCATTGCTATAGGGCTCCAGTTTGTACATGCAGGGGCTTATTCCAAACGAAGGTTAATTAAATGTGTCTTTGCAATCAATGGATGGCTTTACATATGTGTCTGCCTTCTTTTGGGTGTGATGGTAAAAAAATGATTTTTGAGGTCAGGGTTAATATAATATTTTGAAGCAAAATATAACTATTTAAACAAGCAAACATCTTCTCCAATTATTGAAGCTTTTTTTTACAACAATTTTATAGGAACGCTGTCCCACCACAAATGACAGTTTTTAGATAGATCAGGCATATTTTAAGGAAGGTCAAGAAGACTGTCCACCTCAGTGAATGAAAATACTTTGTCCAAGTCCAGAAGCGAGTAGAAGAAGACTGTCGTTCTACAGATGATGCGATGATTCTGAAAGTGGGGTCTGCTCTGGTCCACCAGAAACTGGACCCTCAGAGCAGTGCTTTCTTATTTACCTTTATATTGTGTCCCGTGACTAATGTCGTGTCCACTTGACCAGACCATGATCCCCAATATCGTATGGTTGCCCTCAATTAGTGGTTTTCAAGTTTAAGCAAAGATCTTGGCCTCCACATGCTTTTTACTGGATGGGTGCCCGACGCATTGCATGAAGATCTAAAGATCTGATACCCCATCAGTCATTCAAGCAAGATAGAGGTGAATAAAGGTGATTTTATTAAATGAATTCTGACTGGGACAATTTCAGCCTTACCAGTATGATCCAGAGAGCAAGGCCCAATCCAATCAGTGATTTCTGAGGGGAGTGGCTAAGTCAATTAAATGTAAGGCAGAGAGGTCAGTTTAGAAAGTTCTGGTGACTAATTTTGGAAGAGGGTCCCAAAGGGATCATCATGATAAAGGGTTCTCTAAGCATGCAGAACAATCATAGGGGTTTATTAGGGAGGAATATTAAGAACATTAACAATCGTATTGGTGAGAAAGAGAACAGGAAAGTTGTGCCAATTACTTTTCCTCCATCACGACATTCTTTGAGGGGAACAAGGCTGTCCTATGAGAAATAAATGTTTGTTTTTGAAACTTTGCCCCATCCACCTGACCACTCTGGTTTTTCCCTTCGTATGTCTTCTTGTTCTCCAAACACAAAGAATATTTAAAGGAATATGATTCTTGTCCCTTGAGCATGCCCACACTGCCATTTTGAAGTGGTGTGAATTGAAGACCATAGACATCTTCAAGGACGGTTCAAAGTACCCAAACACACTCACTGCCATTGAGTCTATCCTGACTCAGTCATGGAAATTCGGCCTTCAAAAGTATGTGGACCCAGTCGGAGGTTTTGTTGCGAGATAATAGCTTCATATTTGGGTTTGTTTGTTTTTAATAAAAGCTTCAATCGTCTTGTAGCAATACTTTTAGACTTACTGTCACATACTTGAGCTTATTATAGGTACCTTGCAAAGGAGAGATCGTTTCTGGCCTGAAGGAATTCCTAGTCTGGAAGGGAGATAGAGGGCCAAGTCATTGACTAGGCATCTCACCTGAATTGGACTAGATATTTGCAGGAGATTAGATGTGTGGAACGACAAGCTAGGAGGAAGGGGGTTTCAAAGAGAGCAGCTTGTCTCAATGCCTGAGGTCCTTGCCAGAAGGCATTGCCATATCTCCAAATACCCACAAGCATCTTAGGATGCAGGGAAGGAGTGGCTGGAGATGAGGCCAGACAGGTGAGGAGAAGGCTGAGGCATTTGGATTTTATTCTGCAGGCAGTTAAACCCTTTAGAGACTCCTGGCGGAGCAGTTACTTGGTGCATGTAATTTTAAATAAAACCATTGGTAGATGAGGGAGAAAGCAAGACTGGAGCCATGAGGTCAGTTAGAAAGCTTGTGTAATCATATCATCTAGGTAAGAAATATGTTCGTGCAAGTATGTATGCATGGATAGGGGGGTCTTCACATAATGAAGGGAAACATCTTCTTGCTTCATTATTTTTGAAGGACTAGTCATTTTTTTGAAGGACTAGTCTAATCATAATAGTCATTATTGATTAGATAGAAGTCTTGGTTTCCTAGAGCTGCCATAAAATACCACAATGAAGGTGGCTTTCAAGAACAGAGAGGAGTCCTAATTCAGGGCTGAAGATTGTCCTTGCGTCTTGTAGCTTTGGATAGCCCTGCCCTTTCTTGACAGTCTTTGATATACAGCTGTGCTTGTCATATGACTCTTGCTCTCGGTGTGACTTCTCCGTTCTCTGCTTTTAAAAGACCTCACTCAGAAGGGATTAGGACCCACCCTCCTTTAGTATGGCCACTTATCATCATTAGTAACATCTGCACAGAAAAACCCTATTGCCCCATACAAGACCACACCCACAGGTACAGGGCTTAGCATTTCAGCCTATCGTTCACGGTGATACAATTCAATGCATAATGATAGCTACTTGGATTTTGGATTGAAATATGATTTTCTACCAATCCAACTGCAACTCATTCAAGCAAAGTGCCAGAGTGAAGAATGTGAATTCCGATGTGATCGGTGCCAGTTCAGTGGAGAGGAGATCACTTTCATGGTTTTAAATTCTATTCCCATCACCTACACGAACTATTGAAAAGAAAACAATCTCAAAACCCAAAGAACCCAAGATGTGGCTGTATATATGACCTTGTTTATGGACTGATGTGTGTGGAATTGGTTAAGTTGAGCTGAGATGAAAACACGAAACGCCAAAGTACCCAATTTTATATAGATGCTTCTATTGCCTTAAAGTATACCTTCAGTTGTGTATTTATGTATTTATGCCTTAAATAAATAGCTCAAAGTGTGTGTGTGGGGGGTCTGCTTTAATAAATCATATACATTTTGTTCTGAAATGCATCTCTTGGTGGGGTATGCTCACAATTCAACGTGAGAAGAAATGGAATAGGACACACCTTTGGAGGGCACTCTGGTGCTTTGCCCCGGGGGCTGATGGTTCGGGACATCTGTGGTTGGCCCAGGAGTCTGCCTTCCAGCAGCCATTGCTGGGCATTCTGCGGAAGAGTGCCCTGCTCACTCAGCGAGTAAAGTTAGGGTCAGAGATGTGAACTTAGGGATATGGAATCTTAATTTCTTACACCTTCTGAGAAACTTTCGTTTGGGAGAGGTAAGCCTTTCAAAAGGTAGATTTTGACCAATGTATTTATTGGTTGGTACATAACCACAAAGTTGGTGAGAAGCATTCTAAAAGATTTTATTTTACTAAAGTCGGAGAATTGACCTTTACATATTGTTTGCTTTGCTAAGATGTCTCATGAAACATAAAACATTCACAATTTCCTTTATCTTAGCTTGAAGAAGTAAATAGAAAATGGCCAGCTTCACATCTACCCCTGTTGGTTGATATTCTTATTTTGTGCCTATACGATTATTTTCTTCAACGTGATAGAAATAATGAGCATATAGTTACCATTGCCCCCTATCTTTAGAACTTGAGATATACTTAGAAAATGAAAAAATAAATTCTGGTTATAATAATGATGAACTGAAGCTCAGTAAAATGAAACATTATTTATAGCACGTATGATTTTTATGGTATTATTTTTTATAAAATGCGGTTTGTGGATAAGTGAAGGTTTTAATTTACATTTGCTTGGGCTTTGCCCTTGGATCTATCTTAACAACATCTCTTAAGATACATACGAAAAAAAGGTAGGATGGAAAGTAACTATAAAGTAGAGCTCTTTAGGGTTTAAAAGGAAACATTAGGAGAAGGAATTCCCAAGGTCCCATGTTGAATATTCATAAGCATATGGTTTAACAATTATGACCTTATCCCTTATTAATTACTATATGAAACTTCCATTTCCATCTTAATAGAAAATAAAAGTATCCTGCACTCCCTCCCTGGTTCATGCTGTGACTTGGTCTGGATTCTTGAGACAGGGAACTCATAATCGGAGACTGTGGGAAAATGCACTCTGCTCAAAGAAATGTTTTAACTGGTCGTGGCATAACTCATGCAAGAGAAACTCTTTGTAACCATTCATGGATCTGGAAAGCAGGGCTGTCAGTGCCCTTGGAGTGAGGTTCGGATGATGTTTGTTCTCCAGGACCGGCATTGGGAACAATCGTAAAAGTTAACTGTTGTGGTCGGGGGATTGAGTTTACATCCTGAAAACGCTAACCAATGGTTCTCCGTCTTTTTCTCTCGTCCTCAGTCATCTCAACTCGAACGCCACCCCCACCGTCACCGTTGCCATTTCCAACACAAGCGATCCTTCCTCCGGCCCCAGCGAGCTACTTTTCTCACCCGACCATCAGATACCCTCCCCACCTGAATCCTCAGGAGACGCTGAAGAACTATGTGCCGTCGTATGACCCGTCCAGTCCGCAGACCAGCCAGGTAAAAACGATCGAGAAAATCAGCTTACAGCCTGAGGGATCTGGCACGGGGCTAACTGTAGGCATGGAGGTTAGTCAGACAGGACGTCTGGCAGAGCCACAAGCTGTGTGGCATCCGTCATCAGAAGTGTCTTGGTGACTCAGTTCTCATTTCAGTGTGGCTGAATGACAGGTAGGAAGTGTGTTGCCCCAAAGGGCATATTTGTGACGATGTTTGGGGTTTGATGTTTTGGGACACCCCCCCCTCCACCCCTCCTGGCTGAAGAGAAAGCCCATGCAGAAAGTACGCCGACAACAAGGCTCCGAACTGGAGTTCACACCTCTGAAATACCTGGCTTGACACAGAGACTCGGTGCTTATTTTAGGCAGGGGCAAAGTATGCGCTAAAATAAACACACACAAAAGGGCTTACTACGTACAGCTAGGCCAACTATTAGGCATTAAAGTAAGCTTTGCTAATGTAAACATTTTCAGTGTTTGATGACTACTTGAATATTCTTTGCACAGACATGACTACATTTAATAATGAGTGAAAGTACTAGAAGCATCTCCACCGCCCCTTCCTTTTATAAACATTGTGCACTAGTTTCAGAGATTCGTTCAAGTGTAGTGACTCATGGGTATTTCTCACTCGCCAGAGATGCAGTTCCTTCTATGGCCAGGTCCTTTCTGAGAGATTTGGTGACAAGAGTAGGTAGTCTTTGTGCCGGTGCTGGGTCTATACCAATGATTGTCCTATCCAAGATCAGCATTCCTGTCCTTTTGATCTTACTGGGCTGGCATTTGGCTTTGCCGCTTCGCCTGTCCAAGCCTGCTGTCCACTGCTTATTAGATCTTCTCAGGCTTTGGGGATGTTTACAAACATTCTGCTAATAATGCCGCTCAGTTATTAAGGTGGCGGCCATTCGGATGTGCATAGTATCCCTGGTGCTGCTGCCATTGAGACCTTGGGCTGCCGCCACCCGGCCCACAGCTCTGAGGGAAAGCAGGGAGGCTGTCTACTCCTGTAAAGATTTCCAACCTCAGAATCCCGGAGTAGGATCCCTATGAATCAGAATAGACTCTTTGGGCAGGGGGTTTATATTAGTTAAGAATTATAAACAAAAGAGATGAAAGGGGTCTCTTCAGACATCATATAATTGTTCAAATGAAACAGAAGTTTCTTCTCTGACTCTGAAAGTTCTAATAACAGCAATCTTTGAGCTACTTAAAAAATTACCTTATTTCAGCCCCCATGAACTACACTAAACCAATTAGAGTATTCCTGAATTCTGAGTGTGACGTTCAACCCACCGTGGGTGTTTTCAAAGGCGAGTTCATATGCGGGAGGACCTTTGTCTAATAACAGTGAGATATAAGTACAAGAAGGGGGCCTTAGCATGTCAGCTTAGAAATAAAATTTTCTGTCAGAGCCTGGACTCAAAAGTCTCTTGCTCCACAGAGCGGTTTGCTAGCCTCAGCCGGGAACAGTACATGCAAGGTCTGATTTTAATTTGTGTAGAATTTCCATGAATAACAAAGTCTAATTAAGGCATCCATTAAAAGTCCTTAACGTTAACTCAGTGTGGAAAATCTTAGCGTTCCCTTGGATTTTTTTTTTTAAACTGATGTCTTAATTAGGCACTGTTAGGGGAAAAATTATGCAAATTAAAATCAGGCCCTTAGTGTTATGCATTTCTTTAATTATTCACTGCTTGTTTTAAGTACATTTCAATTTCTTTATAAGTTAAGAGGGCATATTAGGTGATAATCTGCCTATATTGTCTCACTTTGTCTTCACATGTTCAAGGTAAAGATTGGCTTCTCAGAAGAACAGCTTACCCTCAAAAAAAAACCCAAAAAAACAAAACAAACAACAAAAGACCCCAAACAGCAACCACAAAATACCCCTTATCAGGGTTTTGTGTAACGAGAGCAGTGTACCGAGTGAGAAAAGCTGTTCAGAGACTCTGTCGATGCACTTCATTTTGGGGTACACTTTTCTGCATACCTGCAGTCAGAAAGTTCATCTATAAATCTCCTTACCAGGGTACAGTGGAACTTCATCTGTTTAAATAAGTAGAAAACTCAAAAAATAATAATTTCCCCATTTTTCCCTGACCCCCAGATTTCAAAAACTGTCTCTGCATGGGTGTGGGAATTCTTTATCTTCTCCCTTTTATTATCACCAAATGGAGGACACACCAGTGCTTGTGGGGGGTCATTCCCTTCTCCCAGCACAGGCAGGCTCTTTTCCTCTGGGGCGGCGGTGTTTTCTAGAAATCACTGTGATGCCTCGCCTCTTCCAGGCCTCTCAGGTAGGTCTGCTCCAAAAGTGTTTTGGAAAACACTGCCTCCAGCAACATTTTGTCCTGCGGCGTGTCGCCCCAGTGATAAAACGAGATCTTTTTGGGTTTTTTTGGAGGAGGCCCGATAAAGCAGTCAGGTGTGACCAGAAGTGGATGGTCTGCTTAAGAAACAGGCTGCATTTTTCTCTTGAAAGCACACAAAAAAGAGTCTTTGTATTGAACTTCACCTTTGTTTTTGTAGGAACATTATATCTGCTTAGATTTTTTCAGCTCTACCTCACCCCGATCCCTCCGTCTTTCAGAATAGGGCTCTTGGTATTTAGTCTGAAGCTCGAGATCGGGAAAAGACCAGCCTCCGCGCACCTGTAGTGAGCTCTTCCTTCCCGTGCCCTGCAGCCCTGCACTCTCTTTGGTAGTTCGTCAAGCCTCTCAGCCATTCGGAGATTAATGCCAGTGCTGCTGTACAATTTATAGTCAGGCAGTGTGCTGGTCGATGGACTACTTTAAATAAAATTGGTGTAAGATAGAACGCTCCCATAGGTCTCCGCAGGGGGCAGCCGCGGTCAGTTTTCCTGACATAATGTTGAATCCCTAAAATTGCACGTGATGAAGCATCAGGGTATTCCGGAAGTCCACTTTATTCCGAGAATCCATAAAGCGGTTTCTGAGGAACTCCACCAAAGACCCAGCTCACGCCCCGAAGCCACAGTACTTTGACGTGTGACTCGTTGGCCGTCTTTTTCTCTACCGAAGTGTCTGCTTGTCGTTGGGGTGCAGGTATTTGGGTAAATCATTTCCTTCCTTTTGCCCCTTTGCTTTGAACAGTGTAGGTGATAGGGACCAACGGTTTGTGGCGAAGAAAGTCCCAGCAAACGCCTAGGAACCCAACTCGGTGGAAAATCTCCATAGGGGCATCATGAAAAGTGAGCCTTCTCTGTCTAGGAAATATATTCTAGCACTTCTTCCAAGATGTTGTCTTCTAGCACGTAAATTCCATACGTCAGCAGGGATTCAAGCCTAGGTAATGATGTCTTTTCTGTCCTTGGCCAGAGGGATTTCTGAGTGAATCCCCACAGTAGTGGCTGGAGCTCTCCATGAATCACAGTGGCACAGTAACTAGGATTGTGCTCTGTGGCACTTCGGGACGTTGTGATTTACTCTCAAAAGCTTTTACCTGTAGGAGTCAGGTCGGCCCCAGTTCAGCATTTTATATCATTGTGAGGAGCTGGAAGTTTAGATCTCCTTCTGCCTGCCTGTGTAAGTAAATCATCACCAGCTCCAGGGGATCCTAGACTCTAAATTGTCTAAATTGTGTGTCTGAGCCTGCTTGCATGTGAGAGAGAGCTAGAGTTTTCTGAATGCCCAAGAATGGGCCTTGAGGGTAAACAATAGCATTTGATGTGTGCAATCTCCTGACAGTCTTGTCTTCCCTTCTGTCAGCACCATCATCATTGAGGGGAAGCTTTTCCCAGAAGCCCCAACCAATGGACTCGTACAGAATGAAGAGCAGAGCAAAAGAAAGCTCTCTGGGTTTCTCACGGCCGCCAGCTTCCGTCAGGCTTCCCGTTCTAGCCTTGGGCTAAGCATTCAAATCTTCACTTGAGCTGTCTAACCTACAAATACAAAAAGGACCCCGTGGGCCTGATTGTCGGAAGTGCGGTCAAGACCAGTTAACCTAGGGAGACTGCTTTGAAGATGAGACCCTTTCTGAAATGCTGTGGGTTCTGATTACTGCTAACCAGTGGCTGACTGCTCAGACTGAGCCCTGGAGCGGTGGGGTGTTGTACTCCGGCGTGCAGGGTGGACGAGGCGGAGTGAGCGGAGTCGAGTGAGTGGTTGGACAAGATGCCTGACTGCCTTTTGGATTGTTTCACCTGGCATTCTGTTTTTGTTTTGTAGCTTAACAGCAGTGGTCAAGTAGTAGGGAAAATGCCTGGCCATTTCACTCCTGTCTTGGCACCCTCTCCCCATCCCAGTGCAGTGCGACCTGTGACCCTGACCATGACAGATACTAAACCCATCACTACATCCACTGAAGGTGAGGCAGCTTCACCTACAGAAACCAGTAAGTATTTCTGTAGGAAATGAGAAATGTCCATCGAAGGTGCCATTGGATGTCTGATCCAAGGTGGGAAACACAGCAACTTTTCCAGCTACCCGACCAGATGGAGATTTCTCATTTATGTAGAACTGGCAGGCATGCCTGGAGCCCGCCTAGCGCTTGCTCTCTCTTATCAAAGTCCAATCAGTGCATCCCATTTGATAAGGGAGAAGCTTACTTGTTGGAGTAAACAACCACGGCAAAAATAATCCAGCCACGCCTGCTTGTTCCAGGTGTACATCTAAATTGCACTGGAATAACATAACACAGTGTACAAGGGCTGTTTTTTAATCGCTTAAAGAGAGATTAGGTAATTGTTACTCATTTGTGAATTCCTATAGAAATCAAGTGCTTCCCGAGAAGAGCTAAACCAGTTGCCCCTGTGAGAGAATTGCATGTTTACGTTAATGGGGATTATGCCATTGGTAGAAAAGGTCACTGTATTGGGTGCAGGTCAGCCAAGTGTCAGGCCCACCTAAGCCTTGTGCACTTTCATTATCTGAGAATGAATTTTTTTTCTTTTTTTCAACTTTTTGATCATTTTGCCTATCAGGGTTCATCCAACCCTGCACTTTTTTAGCCTGGCTATGACATTTTAAAATCCAGCAGTTCACACCAGTGCAGTTACCCCTGAGCCAAATGGGCTCCCATCTTCATAGAGAATCTACCGAAATGTCCAAGGAATTGATTCTCGATTTCCTTCACCCACACTACGAGCTTCTAAACTGGAGCTTGCGTGTCCAAGTGGAACGTGGCACAGGCTGGGCCCCAAGACATCAACATGCTTCCCGTCCGTGGTCCATATGTCTCACGCTTTCCCCCTGCCCACTCTTGTACAAGAGTGGAGCTCTAGAAAGATCCACTGTTTTCGTAGCTTGTGAAAGACTAGAAAGGACTCCTGTTTACACCCCCCCCCACATACACACAATGGTCAGTGCTCTGTGTACAGTGAATCCAGCCCCTCACCCCCAAATTCATGAACTCCTCTAGACTAATAAGTCCGTAATGCCTATGAATCATCGTTGCTACTTGTAACCTGGAGGGTTCTGTACTACCCCTGAGAGCCAGTCAGGAAGACTGAAGTTCTTTTGTTCTAAAGTTGAGCTATGTACATTATAGTCACTCAAACAACGTGTCCCAATTTTAAAAGTGCTGTCATTTATTCTGTAGGCAAACAAAGTCAGCATTTTAAAGCAATCTGAAAACAACAGATCGGCAAAACACACATACACAACACACTTAAAAAAAAAATGAATGCAAGACTACCATGCAGCAAATGATTAAAACCTAGCTCCAGAACCTTCTGGTGCTTACTCTCATAAAGTAAAATTAATAGAGATTCAGGGAAGCATCTGACCCGAATAGTCTTGGCTCATTTTGACCTGTCGATGAATTGATTTATGATCACGTGCAGGTTGATCAGAAAAGGGTCAGATATATTAAAGCGACACATCAAAAGGACTGTGTTAATTGTAAGGAACGCTGGTGGTAAAGTGCTTACGAGTTGGGCTGCGAACCTCCAGGTCAGTAGTTCAAATCCACCAGTAGTTCAAAACCACCAAAAATCACCAGTAGAAAGAAGGGACTTTCTACTCCTATAAAGAGCTACAGTCTCGGAAACCCATCTTAGGGGGATTCTATCCTGTCCTACAGGGACGCCATGAGTTGTAATCGACTGGATGGCTGTGAGTTTGGTTTGGGTTTTTGGTCTTGCGTGTATAAAGTAGCCTGCGTCTTTCCATTTCGAACTCTTAAATAAATGGAATGTAGAGAACAGCTTTCTCTTTTCTCTAAACAGAGTCTGGTGTAGTTCCACCCCTCCAGACACCACTGATAAGGAGAAGCGGTCATTGAACTGACAAATCAAAACAATGCACCAAAGCCCAAGCCTATCCTTCTTCATGGAGGCCAAGGCAGAGCAGCACAGGTCTAGTGCCCACTCTGAATGGGTGATACCCATCTTTGCTGGTCCCCATGCTCTCTGATGGTTTCCATAAGCCTGGGGGAAAAAACCTCAAAGCCAAAACACAACTTCCAATGTGTCTTGCTGCTGACAGCTACCCTTCCTGAAGCTCTTGTACCAAGAGTGATTAAAAGATGGATTCTGAGCCTCTGCCGTGTTTGTTTGTTTTGTTTTATTTTTAAGAAATTGGCCTTAAAAAAATTCAGCTAACTCCATCCTTCACACGCACATGGCGAAACTAATAAATTGATTTTCTTAAAAAGTCAATTAAAAAGGAATATCTGGGTTCCTCATTAATAGTTTCAAGCAAAGCATGTTAACTTTCTTCTGAATGATAGCTGTAAGTTATAGGGTCAAATGCAGTGCTGCTGCTTCCAAAGCAGGCCACTGGAACTGCACAGTGCTGTGCGGGTGGGACTGGGGAAAAATAGGCCCATCAGATGCATTCATTTCATAAAGAAAGGGCAACTCTTAGTAACCGAGAGAACCTTTTCCTTGAAAAGATTCACTCTGTAGCCAAAAGCACTTGCACCAGAAAGTACTTTCAGGGCGAGACCTTAGCAATGGAAACATTTTGTTAGTGGTCACCATAGGCATTTACTGCCTGGTGGCAAAATCTTTTTTCTTTTTTTAATGTCATCAGTCCCTTCCGGTCACAAGAAATTGGGTTTCTTGTGCTTATGGAAAGCACAAAAAAAAAAAAATTATTATTATTATTTTTTTTCCTTTTCTGTATGAATCGTCTCTATCAAACTTCAGGTCATTTTCACATTCAATACAGCACTCGGTTCTTTCAGGCCACATCCTACAACGAAAGATGGGCTCTTGTTTCAAGTAGTTCATGCTAGATTTTCTGTCTTCTTAAGTGAAGCAGTTTTCATTACTGTCATCAAGCACATCTGTTTAAATCTCATTATTAAAAAACAAAACACAAAAAACCACAACAAACCCCAAAGACCAAAACGCAACTTTCACTTTGTCCTGACCAACTTGTACATAGTCCACTAGTACGTTCAGGATCACAGACCATCATTGATTATCCCATTATTAGACAACAAATGTCGGGGGGAGAAGGTAGAACGGGAGAATGCCTCCCTGTTCAGCCATCCCTTGGTATTTTTCTGTAGGGCCCTAACCAGAGCACACTAGTGAGATGGCCATAGCACACAATGGAGTGTGGCTTCCTGGATCAATTCTTTATGTTGGGGGTAAATTGGTTGATGGGAAGTCAGCCACCATTTCTTTTTTGTCACGTGATATGCACTCAGACAAAAGAGAAGTGGAGACAACCCCCCCCCCTAAGTTTGTGTTGTTGTTCCGAATCCTACTTCTCTGGGTTTCTTATACATGGACAGGGTGTTCGTTCTGGAGTTCACAATTTTTATCTTTGTTTTTGTTCTTCCTTAATCAGCCTACACAGCCTCAGGCACATCTCAAGCCAATCGATATGTGGGACTAAGCCCAAGAGACCCATCCTTCCTACATCAGCAACAGGTGGGCACGTTTCACCCAGGTGTACCGGGGTAGCTCTGCTTCCGCACAGTGCTTCTCTCCACGCTGCCTCTCAGCTCTGGACTCAGAAGGGGGTTCATGGGGCTTACAAGACAGAAATTGATCATTTTCATTTTCCGAAAGAGCTTCTCATTTTTCCTTTGTTTCTCGCCTCTCTGAACAGGGTTTCTCAAATTGGCTTTTGTCTATTTCCATCTGTATCATCTGTGAACTGTAGTATTTCCACCAAAGGGTATTTTTCCATCTTCTCTACTGGTGAGGAGCGCTAGCTTATAGTTTTCAAAGACAAGTGCTGAAGTCTGATTTGAGAGCCAGTTAGAATAGAAGCAGTGCCTATTTTGAATTTTTGAGTTCTTTCATGATGTCCAGATGTGTTGCCCTTCATTTCTGCGTCTTCGTCCAAGAAGATGAGTTAGGAAGCCAACATCTCAGGCTACGCATCCTTCCGAATTCAATTGGTTTAAATGAGTTTGCTGATTTCAGATGTGACCAAGCACTTTTTGTTTTGTTTTGTTTTTTGGTTCTGCTTTCTTACATCATTTATGTTTCAAGTAGCATTTTACATTTCACATCTCATTAATGCTGTAAACTCAATGCAAATGAAGTGTTTACCCAAACTGTGAAATATACAGCTCAGATTAATGGTGGCTTATAAATAAATTAGCCACTGTAAAAATCATGGGCCACACCAGTACAAAAATCCCAGGAAAGAATTCTCAACACTTCAGAATTTTAAAATATTGCATGATGCCTATATTTGGCTCTCACATTTTGCTATAGCAGTTAGCAATGAATGTCATGCACCATCATAGTGGGAAGAGTGGGTTATATTGACAAAAAGTTGGCATGAACTAACTTGGTGTTCATTTATGTGTTGTTTATGTATTGCAGGGCTGGATGACTTTTTATAACGGGACTTCAAACAGTTCGTTGCAAAATTCTATTATCTTTTAGTTTCACTATTTCCACGAACTTTTTGAAGCCCGCTTGTACATGTACTAAAACTGTAGGGCCTCATGCCTGCTTCTGTCGTTCTTTCCAGACTTATCCACAGAGCTCTGCTTCTTGTGGCCACTTTAAATGTGCTTCCCAGCCCAGTTGGGAATTCCCAAGGCCTTCCCAGTCGCTGGCCAAGGTGGCCGACTGCATATATTAAAGGTCACCACATGCAGAGTTCAGAGAAAAATCATAAAGATGATAGCTTATTCAAGATACTTGACATTTTGCCAGTTTTTAAAAAAGCAAGACAAAACAAAACAAAAGAGTGAGAACTAACTGAAAACATCTGTACACAGTTATGAAAATACCAAATAATAATTAGTGGTTTCGCCAGCCATTGGCTTTTCAACATATTTCTCTGGCATGTTGCTCTAAAATTGCTGTAATATGAAATGTGTTATAATTACTATAATATGGTTCTGCTTGACAAATGTATGTGTTCGTTGTTGTTTTTTAATACATGTAGGGTATATAGGTTTACTTGTTCTTTTAAAAATCATTCCACATATTTTGAGAAATATTTTTGTCATGGTATTTGCATTAGTCTTTATGGCATAGCTTTAATTTCTAGATTTTAATTCATAAAAAAGTGACTCCACTATTTAAACCTTTAGCCCAAACCACATTTAGAAGATTATAGCCAATTCTGTGTATTTTGAAGTAATCTTCTCCTCTCCCCGCCCTAATCCATGACAGCTTTGGGCATGCATGTAATTATGATCGCAAAACAACAATTAATTTAAAAATTCTTCTCCTTCCACATATCTAAAGATAAATCAGGACAACTGAGCTAGCCTATGAATCTTAATGTAGAGTTGCGAGCAAATCTTAATAGAAGAAAATGAGTTGCAGAACTCCACACTGTTTTCCAATAAAGAACAGCCCTTGTTGTTGAAGGAGGCGATGCCAAGTGAGGACCACTTATGACCGAAATACATTTTGTTCCGTGAAATGTGGTTGCGAGATAGGATGTGCAGCGATCTTCAGCAGAATAAGCTGTACACTTCATAGCAAAGAAAGTAAAGGTCAATTTTAAACATGGTGCCGTGTGCTCTCTCGACAATGCTACTTTTTGAGTGAAAGATGCCCGATTAGGCCAAATTCATCATGAGCAACAGTTTTGAGGCATGCAGAGAATCATTTTCATGTGCATCTTATATCTTACATGTATGTTAAAATAAGGCACCAATTCAAAGCCTGCTGCTTTTCTTCTCTCATTTTGAAAAGTATCATGGACATGAATTTTTGTGTTTACTACTACTCAGGGAAGTCAGAGCAGAAATAGAAATAGTTTAAAAGACTTCAGTGGAGTCAAGGTTATCCTTGGCTACGGCAGAAATGAGATTGATTTACTGTGTCCTTTCATTACTTTACAAAGATTTAAAAGAGACCACTCTTCTGGAGGCAGGTTCTAAATGCATTTGGTTTCAAGCCACTCAATGATGAATGAAAAGGAAAATCAAGGGGTACATGAAATAAAGGCAATCCATCATTTTATATTAGCGAGGAGAAATTCAAAATGAGAAAGGCAATGGTTTTATTCCCGGAGCGGTCTTTGAAACATTCTCCATCGCCTTTATAACACATGACCCTTTAAGAATAAATATTGTCACCAGGTACATTCTTCACTTCGTTGGCAACTGTTTTATAAAGATTTATCCGTTTAGGTTATGAAAAGTATTGATGTGCATTGTTAAGTGGTATTTTTTCCCTAGAAAGGAACTTTAATATAGCCGACATAAATTAGAGTTAACAATAAATTTTAAATGGTTGAATAATTTTGACTCTCATAAATAATCTTTCCATAAAATGGCACATGTGAAGACCTTTCAGTGTGGCCATTTCTAATTCCCAAGGATGGTGGCATTCTTAAACATCGATAGAAAACACTGGAATGAACCCTCTAAATCTCCTGTTAATGTAATCAATTCCCACAGTCAAATATGAATTTACTAAAGTATATGCTTTCGTGCCCATCAACTTGGCACACATGCAGTTGTGATTCGTCATTATACACTTTGTGCTACTTTTCATAATGGCTGTTGCTGATGACTACTGGTTGCTAATTGTCTTCAAACTCTAGTTGGTTTTTTCCCCTGACACTGTCATCTCACCCATCATTGTAGGTATGTTATCTCATGTCAAGCTTAATAATTAAATCCTATACTCATGGAGAATACTTTAAAAAGGTGAAGGCACAGCAACTGATAGTTTTCCATTGAAACCAATCATTGATAACCAGCTATAGTCATTGACAAATCAGGACTGCATTTTACAATCGCCCTTTTATAACTCAGTCTTGAGAACTGCCTTGGGAATTGGAGCTAAGCTGATGCGTTCACTTTAGGCAGGGGAACATCTTACAATCAGAACTTCAATGTGGGCTTCACTCTTCTTTGACTGATCTAGTGGAAGACGGTGTGGGGGGTTGAAGAGCTGTTGGGCATTGCTTTGACAAGCAGAGCTCTCAGTTGCTGTCGAGAGATGTGATTTTATGGTTTGGAGTTCTTCCAGAGACGCAGAGCACTTCCACTCCAGCTTACCTCACAGAAGCTTAGCGAAGGGCAGTTCCCTTTCCTCCTTGTACTTCCTGAACACCCTGGGTATGAGCATCACCATAGGCGATGAAAGAGCCACATCTCCCCGCATCGTCTCCTTAAGAAAATGCACATTCGCTCTCAGAGTTTGGGTGAGGGTTGCTTAGGACATCCAAACATGATTACATAAGCCTGTCTAACAATTGACGTATAAATAGGTAATGGGACAACTTACTTGAGTCGACACTTATTCCTTAGCTAACCCCATAATGACTGTGCTCGTTCTAGACCTCCCTTTATCGCTGCTGTAGAAAGTTTGGTGATATAAGAAGAGGACCTAGTGAATTATCACCATTATATTTGATTACGGGATCCTAATAAGAGCATACAACTTTATTATCACACATGAATACAAACATTGAAAAACCTCATTGCAAGTTGAAAATAAAAGTTGATAGCAAAGATGCTTCTTGATAAATAGAAAAGGGTGAGCTTCAAGATAGCGATTGAAGTGCATATTACATTTTGATACTCAACATTTTCAGATTGGATCATGGAAGGTAGCGAAGACAGCAAAGTCACGTGAGCCGAGTTTCTAAGATTTAAGGCATTATTTCCATAATCCTGAAGTTATCATCTACTGCCTATACATGCACCCAGAGTTAGAGCTAATGAATGTGTGGCCTGGTCATTCGGGTCTTGCATTGTTTATCACACTTGCATGTTTTTACTGGTGCTCCGGCTTCAGCATGTGACGTCTTTTGCATGACTATATAACCCTGTAACTACCCTATCAATCACTGGGCTATTGGAAGTCATTCCAATGTTGGCGTTTTTTTCTTGATAAATAGTTTTTAGCGGTGCGGGGAAAGGGAGGAAATAAAATTTTTAAAGTAAAATTTTGAAGTATTTTCATAACACTGAAAATGTCCATTAAAAGGAGAAAAACCTTATAAAGGCATTCCACCTGAAGGTTTTTTTTAAAAAACCCAACAACTTCTTTTAACTAAGATATTAGTTAAAATCCCTTTATAATATCTGTTTTGATAAATGGCAAAGCTAAATCTTGGTACATTAAAATCACTGGAAGAGTAGTCTTTTATTCAAGGCAAGCAATTGAAATAGTACAGATGGACTATCAACAAAGCTTTTCAATAAAGCCAGGAAGCAGGCTATCGCCACTAGGCTGTTCTTATTGTGTCTGTTATCATAATTGACGGTTGACGTCACATGACTTCTCAGTAGGTATGTACATGGATAAGAGGTCACTTTTCACATATGCAAGCTGGAAAGGAAACAGGGCTAAAGGAAGTTTCAGTCAAAATAATAGCCATGCAAATGTTTAGCTTTTTTGTTTGCTTTTCTTGAGGGAAAAAAAAGCCTTCCATGATCTATCTTTTATTATTAGTCATTTATTCAGTTATCTTTTCCTGGTTAGAAAAGAATACTGTCAGATAAGCTATTCCAATGCAGATGAAAGTGAAGTTATGTCTAATGGAAACTTACACTTGAAAATCATGGTTATAGAGATCATTTAGCCTTGAATATTCGTGGGCTGCAATTAAAGGATAAGGTAGACTAGGAGCAATGACAGGTCACTTGGTATAGTGGGTGAGGATCAGGGATGGGAGTCCAAAGCCCAGGGGTTCTCAGCCAGACATGAACAGAGCATGTCTCAGGTTGGGCAAGTCCTTCAATCTTGCTTGACTGTGTCCTTATCTTGGAAAAGAAAATGATGAGGTTGAACTTCATGATCTCCAAGTTCCCTTGAAATTTGGAGATTTTATAAGCGAGAGTATCCTCCTAGTAAAACTTTTACTTTCTTAGTGATTCTCTTGTGGCTATGGTCAGTAAGGATTCCTGGGGGTGACGCGGGGCATGCACTTGACCGCGAACTGAAGTCAACCCAGAGCACTGTAAAGAAAGACATGGCCGTCTTGAAAATCCTAGAGAGTGAAGGGCTTCGTTCTCACACAATGGGGGGGCTGTGAGTCAATTGACAGCAATTAGTTTTTTAAATGTTTGGGTTAGCTTATCAACTGTACATGCCCATTTCATCCAATTCAATTTAATATCACTAAGCATGCGTTTCAGAAATGGCCATGAGACGTCTTTAAGCTACTAGGACAATCTGGAACCTTTTTTTTTTCTTCTTATCTTGAAGTTGCATTTTATCACGCAAACGTCCTTCTCAGTCTGGTGCTGGTGCAGTGATGGTCCAGATTCACACAGAGGTCCTGTTATTTGTTCCATGGCCAACAGTAATAGTAAAATGAAAATTTAAAATCCCATGAATCTAAACGTTTCTGAATTAATATTGGAGTATTACTCGTTTTAAGATTCCCTTACCCCTGCACACTTCCCATTTTTAATCTTTTTCTGTGGGTCTGTCTGGAGGAAGGAGGATGGACCAGACCTTTCAAGGTCTTAACCCTGACGGTCATTGTATGCTTTAAAAAAAAAAAGAAAAGTGAAAATGTAAATTTGCCTGTGTTGATCACTCTGTTTACAATTTAATGATTTATTGGAACATCTGAAAACTTGTCATCACGAGGGACAATTAGCAGGACATCAGTCTGTTTACTGAGTCTAGCAAAACAGGACATTTCGCTTCCCTTCTCTCTTTTGTTCTCCAAGCTGATTGCGGGGCATTTAACGAAAGGCCCTGTGAGTAACCGTGGAGAGCCTTCATGCGAGCAAACAGGCCTTTACTCAGAAGCTACAAACGATATTGATTCTTTGGGCCTGCCAGCTACTTTCATGATTATGTGAATGTAGTGCGGGAGAGGATAATGGCCCAAATCTGGGGTGCCTGGATTATAGGTCTTTTCCCCATGCAGCCTTTTGTGGGACCCTAGATTGTCCCCATCTTTGTTTGCCAGAGACATGCTCCTTCGAGTGAGCCAGGAACCAGCTCTCATTCCACAGACTTTGCGGGTCCCCGCTCCCCTCCCACCAGCCCCCGAACATCTGCAGTAGAAACTGTGCTTCAGTGCCCATGAGTTGTCGACTCCTCACAATGACCCCAGGGTGACTCAGTAGAACTGCCCCCTTGGATTCTCAGGGTCGTAAACCTCACAGGAGCAGATGGCCACACCAGGTCTGACACCCGTGATACCACCGGGTGAATGCCATACACCAACCTGTTGGTCCGCAGCCAAGTCCTTAACTTGTGCCACCAGGGCACCTTCCTTTATTACCTGTTTCCACGGTTTCAGCCTTCCCCTTTGTCCACAGCTCGCAGGAAGAGAATCTTACTTCTTTCAACTTGTGTTTGACTTTGTGATTGCAGGCATACTTATTTTAATGTCATTTTGCCTGACTTTTCTAGACAGAATATACCTTCATAGCGGTAGGGCTGTTCCACTGAAAAATGAAAATGGTTTATGTTTGTGGGCGGTTTTGTGGGATCTGCGTGCATCAGATCATCCTAAGAGTCTGGACGCGAGTAAGTCAGAAAGTCTGGCCACGGGGGTTCCGGTTCCTACCTATACAGGTTCCGGTTCCTACCTATACAAGCATGCTTCCCGTGTCTCTGCGATCAACAGATGGCCGCAGACAAGTTATCTCAGTCATACACTTGTCGTGGTCTTGCCTGAATGCCTTGTTTTTCACAAAACGATTCTTTTTATACCCTGGGGATAGTGGGTGGGAACCAATTTTTGAAATCAGTCAGGTTTACTATCAAATTTTTAACAAAACCCAAGTGGACATCTTCCCCAAACATGGAAATTTTGCAACAAGTTTATGGAAAATGGTGCCCCACATAAAAAACAAACAAACAGCTGTTAGTTGGATCAAGCATTTCAAAGATGTTCAACCCTTATGAATGAAGAGACTGACTTAAGTCCAGAAAGTAGTGGAAGCAGGCCATAGAATTGCCATTGAGGTGAGAGCTTACTGCATTGGGGATCTCACTTGCTTAAAGAGTTTCCGTTTTAAGGCAACACAGCATGCTTTTGGGTGGCTGGGTGCTAAAAACATTATCTGAAGACCAACTGTCTCAGTGAGTTTCCAGCACTTTTTAAAGCAAGATCAAAGCAAATGAAAACCACTGTGGACTGAAGGGTCCCTAGAGGCACGTCTTGGATGTGATTGGAGCAAGGTCCAGTGAGAATGGTGGCTTCTGAGGGGATCTGCTGGTCCAGGTAAACTCAAGCAGAAAGGCCAGTTCAGAAGTTATGGTGGCAGTTTGGGGGGATTTCAAAGGGTCGATCCTGGCAGGTTTTCCTCAAAGGTTACAGGACAATCCCTGGGGCTTCTTGGGAAGAAGTTTAAATAAAATCGAAAACTGCATGATGAGACGAAGTTGTGCCGAGTCCTTTTTCATTGTTGTTTCCCCAGAGAACAGGGAGCCTGCCCATTCTTCATGGGTAGCTAGGAGCCAATCAGTGACCGATGCTCCAGTTCATCTGCCATACCAAGTCCTTTCTCTCCGAAAATGTGCAAAACCTAAGCAGAGTGCCCCAGGAGGCACTAGTTAATCACCGGGAGAATTAACAGCGCCTTTAATATACTAGCATTGCGATACACATATATGTTTATATACACGATATACATATATGTATCTGTAGGGTCTGGGCCAGATTGCTTCTTACGCTCTAGTCTCCCAGGAAATGCACTGTCCTGTGTGGATTTCACTGGGAAACATTACCCCATCTATCCTACAACCCTGACCTTGCCCCTACAGCAGTCTTTTTGCTCCTCAGACAGAAAGATCATTGAAAAAGAACATGATTTGGGGCCCCTGATAATGCCCAAACTGCCATTTCAACTGTCCATTGACGGGTGCGGAATCCTTTGGGGGAAAGGCTGGCTATTCCAACATGGCTGCAGAGTACACGGAGTGCAGGCAGGCGCAGGGGGGTTATGGAGATCAGAGAGAATACTGAAAAGCAAGAGGGTCAAATTTTGATATTTTTGTCTAATCAGGATTTCAGTGGTTGCATTGCAATTCCTTTTGACTTAGACATAAACTGTTACAAAAACAAGAATTGTTCCTCAGTTTAGCAGACTTAAGTTTGTTTTTTTTTCCAGACTTAAGTTTTTGAGCCCAATTCTGTACCTAGTGTTTTAAATTTGATTCTATTTGGAGCGGAAAATTCTTTTCTACAGCGTGATATTTAGTCGACAATGCAGTGTTGTTGAAACCTAGGATATTTTCTATGTAAATAAAAAGCATTATGTAGGTATAATGTGTTAAAATAAATCCTGACGGCAGAAACTGAGATGATAAGCCTATTGAGTATTACTTAATGCAAAATCTTTATTAGGAACACAGACTTATGTCAAGCATATTAACAGTTCCTCAAATAATCTTACATGTAAATGAATTTTACCTGTCAACTATAGCAATGGTTCTCAACCTTCCTAATGCCAGGATCCTTTAATACAGTTCCTCATGTTGTGGTGACTCCTCAACTCCACACCCCCAACCTTAAAATTATTTTCATTGCTACTTCATAACTATAATTTTGCTACTCTTATGAATTGGGTGACCCCTGTGAGAGAGTTGTTTGACACCCCCTATCCCCCTCCTCCCACCTCAAAAGGGGTCACGACCCACAGGGTGAGAACCACTGCTCTATGGGAATTTTACTGTGTCAGGACTGTTCCATAGGCCAAGCACAATTCCTAAGAATTACTTTCCATACAGAGATCTACCGTGGAAATCTGGTGAATGGGTGATTTCTATTTGAATTATTTAATTTCCCCCCACCTACATCATCACTTTTAACATTTCACTTTATTAGAAAGTGTATTTATTGAAAGATGTCCCATGAGGAGAGAGACTTTTGTCAAATAACCTGGCCAGACTCAAGTTCTTAGCCTCCAAGCCGGTCTAGCACATTCTGTGCAGGCATTTTGTAAATGTTAGTAATGTTTGTCCACATTCTCAATAGGCAATCAGGATTAAATTGATATTATTTTTAGTAATTGGAGGGAAATTAATTCAATATTAATGAGTACCCTGCTCATTTCTCTGATACTTAATTATTGCTGTATGTCTGTAGTGGTCAGTTAGTATGTATTTAAGGTCATTTCTTTTCTGTTGGAGGGGGGACAGCGGCAAGAGGATAGTCCTACTGCCTATCTTAAATAAAGGTGAAGAGAGAGAGTTGGGATTTGCATAAGAAAAGCGAAAAAGAACACTGTTGGTCTGAAGTGTCCAGCATGTGGTCTATGATGGCCCATTTGACACTTGGGAGAGTGGTCCAAACAAAACCACATCGCAGCAAAACCATGCACCACACGTTAACCTGCTAATGGACGCATCTTACCAAGCAGCCTTGCCTGCCTGCAGTCGTCTGGCGAAGGGCCCCCGTCAGCGAGGGCTGCTCTGGCTCACCCAGCTTCAGTCTGCATCTGACCCTTTATGCCAGTGTGGTGGGCCACATTACGATCAACGTGGTGTTTCTCCGATAGTCGATTTACTGACTTATAGCTTCTTTGGGAGGATATCTATCACTTATCTAGTCATCTCTCTCTTTACCTCTCTACATCTATCAATCAGTTTGTTCAATTAGAATGTTTTCTCAGAAATATCAAATTACAACACATGTTTGAGAAATTTCAGATGGGATACTTGGGACCCCATAGATCTTTAGTTAAAAAAAAAAAAAGCACGTCTCATTACTCCCAAACCCCAGAATTACTATTATGTAGAGTGCACACAAGCAGGAACCTAAAAGGAAAAAAATCAATACTTCATAGCCAGTTTTCACTGCTCTAGCATCATAGAAGAATTAACACACATACTGTACCCACTGTAAAGACACCTTGGCGCCAATCTTCATCTTTCTGGATCATCTCACGGAAAAGCAACAAACAGAGTTCAGGGACTTGCCGTGAACAAGTCATCTGTTCGATGACAAATGCTACTTCATACAAGAAAGAGGCAGTTAATTTACAACAGGGCTTTCTAGAGGTTAAAAAACCATGATTTTCTAACATGTCCCCCCACTCCCCACTACCAAAGCCAGAGAAGTTTACTTTCTTAAGCATAAAAATAAGCAGTATATCTTTTCAATAAATCTGCTAGCACTGTAGGGCAGCTGTTAACCAAACAGAACTGGATAGAATTACTGGAACCGTCTCTGAAGGGCAGAGCTGATGATTCGGAGATCTGGGAAGAATTTGTTTCAGCGTGGATTCAATGCATTCATTCCTCACTCTACTCAGATGTAATAAAGTGTTTTAGATGCCATTACTCAATTCAAAATAAGAGTAGAAATCTTTACTAACTCTTTCTAAACAATGCCGCTTTGAGTTGTAAAAAAATTAGGAAACATCTAAAAAACTGTTCAATACCTTGAGACGTCGGAACACGAGTGAGGGAGCACGGATGTAGGCGGGTCCTTTCTCTTCCAAACTGCATGTCTTCTATGTTTTGCAAACTGCATGCTTAAAGTTATTGATTATTTTACCGCAGGGTAGATTATTTGGCGGGTGGGGGAAGCATTTTTATTTTCTTTTTAAAATATGTATCTCTATTGAACATTAACATTTGCTTTTGTTTCAGCTCAATTTGTACTCTAATAATGGCTAATTGTTATGTTCTAAGCACTCGTTTCTTTTGTAGGCTTTAATTCATAGAGAAGCAGTTGGCCATGGCATTTTATTTTTAATTTCTCTCTTTCTCTTAAAAAAAAGTCTGTAGGAATATTGCTTCTCCGAATAAGATTTGCTTTTGCTTATTTAATTTTATTTTTCTTTAAGTTGCCTCTGGGGAAAGGAAGGCTAATGCCATGTACAGTAGTAGTTTGCATGTGTTCATTTGAATACTAAAAACTGTAGTACTGCTCGATCCATATCTGACTGCTAGGTTTCAATTGACAGCTGAGGATTTGTGACTGGACCACGAATCAAAACGGCAGGCATTTATACCCCAGTGCCAGTGAGGATACATTGGGAATTACTTGGCAAAGGTAACATTTTAATTATTTCCAACCCTACACTTACACCTAAAAATGACGTGAGCTCTGTAGTGTTTGTTTTTAACTAGCGTTGACAGAAAATATATGTTAAAGATTTAGTTGTTTTGGCTCTACTGTCCCTCTTCTCCCATCCTAACCCCTCATTATTTCCTATTGAAATGCAACCTCAAATTAATTAATCGGGAACTGTGGCCTATACCACTTGATGATTGGGATGTTTAAGTGCTGGCAAATGCTTTTTTTATTTTGTTTTTGTTCTAACATCGAACATATTGTGGGTGGGTGGTCGGGGTTGAGGCTTGGAGACTCAGGTTGCAGGACCTGAAGAAAGACACTTCATTGTAAGGAAGATTTTCAGCTGCCTGAGGATCAAGTGTTGGGTTTTCAGACTTCAGCATTGTCCTCACTTTTCAACCCTTTCCCCTCCTGGTCACTAGGAGCCCGTTTATTACCACCACCCCTATTAGAGAGAAGGAAAACAGCAACAGCAGGAAGATAAATTCCAAAGTAATTCGTTTTCTGTTCTTATTGGCACCCAGGAGGATTGTGGGCATCGTTAACTAAAGTAGGAATATGGAACTCGTGATTTTAGCTGCTCTGGGCATATTGGTATAGATCACTGGGGACTGAGGGTTGACTTTGGTTAGTTGACTGGGGGAAATTGTTCCCAAATTTTATTTTCAAAACCAGTTTTGGTTTTGTCTTATGTGTTGGTTTTAGAAAGGATGTGGTTCTATGTCCATTTCCTCTGTATTCTCTTAATAAAGAACACTTTTGTTCCAGTTGACAGCTGGAATAATTAACATCCATGGTATGCACATATACCGTATACATTCAAGTATATGCCAACCTGAATATAAGCCGAGGCACCTAATTTTACCACAACAGCTGCATAAAAATGTGCTGCTAAACTAGGCTTATCCTCCAGTATGCACGGGAATGCCAAACCCAAACTCCCTGACATCAAGTTGAATCCAACTCATAGCCACCCCGTAGGACAGGGTAGAACTGTCCCTGCGGGTTTCTGAGACTGTAAGTCTTTACTGGAGTAGAAAGATTCATGGTTCTCTCACAGAGCAGCTGGTGGTTTTGAACTGCTGACCTTGTGGTTAGCAGGCCAAACTACCCATGCTCTCACCAAACCCAACCCAACACACTCAGTGCCATCAGGTCAACGACAACTCATAGCGACCTGATATGACAGGGTAGCACTGCCCCACGGATTTCCGAGACTGGAACTCCTTAGGGGAGTAGAAAGCCTTCCCTTCACAGAGAGCACCTCTGTTCCAGGTAGAGTCAGATAGGACTCGTGAATGGATTGCCCATGTCATGCTGGCTGAAGAGGAACCGGGCAGAGAATCATGTTTTTCCAATGTCTTCTTTCATTTGGGTAAACACTTGGAAAATTAGTGGGATTCCAGTTTTTAAACCGTAAATGAACCCTTACTAATTCATGTAACAAATATGAATACAGTATGATTGTATCGCTGGGTAAAGATGAAAATAACAACCACCTTTACTAATGTATAATTTTGTCTCTTTTTTGGTGCATTTGTAGGAAGCTGGTAGTATTCCTGTAAACAAAATACAGTATATAGTATCAGAAAGAAGATCAATGAGCGTGCTCTATTTCAGATAGTCTTAATCAACAATTAATACTCTCAATTAGCATTTTTAACTTCAATGAACTGGTCTTTATTAGCATTCACAAGTTAATTAAGTTTGATAGTGCCAGGAATGGACTGTTATTGAATAACTTCCGTATAGTTCAAACTGCACCTATCACTTAGCAAAATGACCCATGCCTGTGTACGGGCTTTGTTTTGCTTTACTTACAAAACTGGAGCTCAGACAGCGTCTGAAAATATGCTTAGAGCAGTGTGAACTTCCCAATTGAGGCTTCCTGAGGACACTCAACCCGAACAGGAGAGCAGCTCATCAAGAGGCAAGTCAAGGGTTCCGTTACCACCAGGGGTCTAAAATACTGACACCACACCACACCCCTGCCCCATCCCCTCAAAGAAAGAGGTGAGTGGATTCTGAATCCAGCGGGAACATGCGTATCACAGGGAGATTCGTATGGGCGATTGTCGGTATTCTATACCTCCTTGGTGTGACCATCAGTTTCAAGTAATAGGCCGACAGAAAGTCAGAATTAATTTAGTTATGGCTTCTTCACATGCCCACCCCCAAACAGGAATGTCATCTAATCAGTATGTAATCGATGTGTAGCACGGTATTCACAAAGGACTCTTTTCTTCAGTTTCTTTCTTTTCGGTCCCCTGTGGTCCAAAAGGCACAGCATTGCGCTTGTCGGCGTCAAGCTCAGACGTTAATCCCGGGTTGGTTGGCTCTCTCCTGCCCATCCTGCCCCAGTACCAGGACGGCAGTCCTCACACTTCTGAAAACATAAGTGTCAGACAGTTCAGAACGAAGCTACTTGAATCTGGTAGCAAGTTTTGTTATTGTTGTAGTTGGCAAATCCTGAAACAAGTCCAACCGTGTCTGATAGAACCGGCTGTGTAGATGGACCAGCAGCTTAAGTCATCGTTTCATTTTGTCTCCTGTGACTTTTTCAGAACATTCTTTCCGATGTGTTTACTTTTTATTTTTCAATCATTTTATTGGGGGCTCATACAACTCTTATCACAATCCATCCATACATCCATTGTGTCAAGCACATCTGTACATTCATTGCCCTCATCATTCTCAAAACATTTCCTTTCCACTTAAGCCCTGGCATCAGCTCCTCATTTCTTCCCGCTCCCTCCCCGCTCCCCTCTGCCTTGTGAACCCTTGATAGTTTATAAATTATTATTTTGTCATATCTTACACTGTCCGACATCTCCCTTCACCCACTTTTCTGAACATTTTATTAAGAGAAGACGTGTCCAATGTCTGTCACACTGACTTTTTTTTTAATAGTGTTGTTTTTGAGGCAGGTAACAGGAACCTAGCCTTTCGACTAATGTTATGGCTGTGGGTTTTGTTTATGCAGATGTCTGAGAATTGGGGCTCTGGTCAATCAGGGAAGTAATTCCCCATTGTCAGGACAATGGCGACAATCACAGTGAAGACAATAGCAGGTGTTACTTTGAGTCTGGAGGCTGGTGCATAGAGAGGGACATGGCAGCACAGCCTTTTGACATTGTTTTGCTTTCTTTAACTTTCTTTGGGTTGTGTCCCTCTGCCCCCAGCAGCTCCCAAGCATACGAACCTCCTCTGAGAAACCGATGCTGATTCTTGCGGAAAGTTCTCGCGCGCGCTTACTAGGTTGGAGCCGTGAAGGTGTTTTGTTGTTCTGATCTTAGAGTTTTGTGAGCCATTGGTGTGTGGCGTGCGTGTGTGTCAGAGAGACAGAGAGAGTTGCTCGATTATGTGTGAAGGAATTGGTTGCCGCTTGAAAAAGCGAATGTTCCGGCCTGGGCGAAATGTCTGGCCCTGCTGTTCCCTAGAGTGAAATTCTCCATTGGGTTAGGTGCTGCCTCATCCCTGTCAGGAGAGGCTCAGCTCTTCGGAGGGTAATAGGTGATGGATTGCTTATGCTAAGGACAGTCGTGTTTGTGTTTTGTCCTCTTCTGTGGATAAATTACCTTGTCGCATATGTGAGTTATGTGGCGTGTAAACACACAGCAGTTACTCTCTAACTAGCTTTCTTCCTTGAGACTATAGCCAGCACCCAGCCGGTTCCATCAAATATGAAAGAGTAAAATAATTGAATGAGAAAGGAAGCCAAAAGACAATCCAAGAATAATATAAACATAAGTTATTTTAAAACAGCGGTGGGAGTGCTTTATGCAAAAGAGAAACTGAATGTATTGTTCCATTCCCTCTTCTCCCCCTTTACCCCTTTCAAGAAAACGCAAAGCCATAAGTGAGTGGTTGTGTGTGTGTGTGTGTGTGTGTGTGTGTCTGGTGGCTTATATAAACATAGAAGAAGCCTTCAGATGGCTAAAATAAACATGTGCGCGTTACTGAAGGATATGTTTACACAAACCATTTGCTCAGCCTCTGAAATAATGAATAAATGAAGATTTTACTGAAATAATTGGAAGGATTTCTGTGTTTCTACTGGTGCCATAATTGAATGGCACCAAAGAGACTTTTATCATTCATTTTCCATGTTTCATGTGTTAGCAGTTCCTTTCTATGAGTGAATACTTCATTCTGTCGTTACTTTACACATGTTTTTGTAAGAAATTGTCATTTATTACTGCAATTCTAGAGAGTTGCCTGATTTCCCAAGAGAAATTGAGCAGCCCGTAAAGATTAGTTGGGTCTGCTTGGTCAGGAAAGGAGGGTGAGGTGGAAGCACCAGCAGCAAGTAGCAGCCATCCCATTCCTATAACTTTACATGCATTGCCCTGTTTTCATTTGCTTGGGTCATAAATATTTGTTTTAGGCGTATATGTACCCCAAGGAGTTAAGCATGAACACTTAAAGGAAAATCATTGTCAATATTGAATCGCAAAGCACACACACACACATACACGAGGGGACTCCAGAAAGCTCATGGAAATGGAATTGAGAGATCATGAAGCCCCCATATGTAGACATACACACATATACACATGTAGAGCCCTGTAGGAGTATGTACGGATATGTGTGTATCCACAAGAACATGGCACGGGTATAAGAGTAGTCCATGCCCGGGGAGTTACACTTTTAGTTCCAGATTTCACTAGACCTTCCCTGAAAATTCACTAGGTTCGTTTCGCTGCTTTCAGTTGAGCTTGACACACAGCTACAGTCCACAGCTGGGCTGCTCCTGGCGTTCCTGCAGGGAGCTTTATTCTCAGAGTGCCGAATTTCCTTTTCAGCTGTCAGCTAAAGTGTGTTCAAAATGTGCAACCGTGTACGCACCATTCTGGGTCCCCAGCACCACGGTGGGACTGTGATAGAAATGCTGATAAGGTTGATGAGTGGAAGAAGCTCTCGTTCATGACAAAGAATTACAAAAGCCATTGCGGAGCATACCCCGTGTTGGGTAGTGGGGCTTGGAATAAGGGTTTCTTAAAAAAAAAAATTTTGTGTGTGTTCAGAATTCTGTTTTGAAAAGCTGCATGGCGGTCTGATCTAAACTATTTACACCTGCCAGGAAATCAAAACGAAACATTTTCCTGTATGGAAAAATGAACTTCATGGATAGTCTCTCTCTCTCTCTCTTTCTCTCTCTCTCTGTCTCTCTCTCTCTCTCTCTCTCACACACACACACACACACACACACACACACACACACACATCCTCTGGGACCTGACTGCTGAAAAAGATATTGGGATCCCTTGTAGTTTTGTCGAACTTACTTCATGTACAAAGAAAGATGCACCCCACACAATATGTCCTTTTTTTTATCTGGGCAAACTCTTCCGAACACTTCCTAAGAAATTAATTGTATTCCAGCCAGGCTAGCAATACTGCCATCCCACAGGAAATGGGTCAGCAATCCATTAAGATGCCATTAGATAATCTAATTTGGAACTTAATCTCTAAATTAACCATGCTCCATACTTGAAGCATACGAGAGAGAGAGAGAGAGAGAGAGAGAGAGAGAGAGAGAAGTTTACGTTTGAATCGAGAGGGGAGCCGAAGCGTGAAGAAGGCTGTTTGT
Organism: Echinops telfairi; assembly: GCF_000313985.2. Taxonomy (NCBI): domain Eukaryota; kingdom Metazoa; phylum Chordata; class Mammalia; order Afrosoricida; family Tenrecidae; genus Echinops; species Echinops telfairi. The sequence continues at coordinate 14,900,902 of NW_022103922.1, read as the reverse complement.
TTTTTCTGTAGCTGTGGTCACGTCTCAAGCCGTCTGGTAACCAGGAGAAACCAGACATGATGTAATTCCAGCTTGAACTTGAACTTCAGGGACTTAGGATAGGGGAACAATGGACCATAGCAATCAATAGTGTCCATTTTCCACATGATTATGTTTGGAGCTTTAAGTTAACCTTCTGGGGGAAGCAGACAATGGACCATAGCAATCAATAGTGTCCATTTTCCACCAGAGGATGATGTTTGGAGCTTTAAGTTAACCTTCTGGGGGAGCAGGAGGCTGTGCAGTGGGAGCAGGATGAGCTGATCCGAAGAGAAGATGTTAGAGAAAGGAAACCGCGTTCCGGGGATTTTTTTCTGAGCAGTACGGCCGACTCCAGCAGGGTTTAGAAAGACTCCGGCTCCCCGCTAAACCGGTGGCAGTTCAGAGCTCTCTTTGTTCACTTAGGTAGGACAAGCTCGATCTTGGGTTTCCCATCAGACGGTTTTTGGCAGGGCTGGGAGAGAGGGGGTGGGGGTGGGGCGGGGCGCTTGGGTCAGAAAAGTCCCAAATGTAATCCTTGCTGATTAACCCTTTGCCGGCAAAGAAAGTGTATTCAGCACCAGCTTGGTTCGAAGGGTGTGTTTTGGTCACGTACCCTATTTGCATATGCATTCCCTCTCGAAGAAGCTCACCCACCAGCAGACAGGACACGATTTCTTAACAGGGTGCCGTGTTTTAACTTTTTCTTTAAGAAAAAAAAAAGTCATGTTGCCTAGTGCTGCGGGTATGAAACATTTAAGAAAGAGTGCAGTGGAATAAATATAGTAGCAAACGGCCTAAGAAACCACGAAAAGGCAAAAGCCGATCTAATTTTAAGAAAGTTAAAGGGAACAAAACCCAACAACCTTAAATAGTAAAACTTGTACGCCGTTACAAAGTCTCCTCACCCTTGTGAACTTTTGTTGCATGTGAGCGATGTGGCTGGCTTCTGTGCTTCTTGCTTTGCACGTGTGCACAGAGCAGGAGGCCGACTCTGTAAAGGAGTTCACTGTCCGCATCATTGATAATTTTATGCTAGGGGATTCTGCTATCAATGAGTTCTGTCCTGCAGAGGTAAATGTGTGCTAATAATGCTGCTTTTTGCTTTTTAAATGGACAGCATTACTTGGGAAGGAATGTGTGCGTGTGTATGTGTATGTGTGTGCGCGTGCACTTTTGCATGAAACTTACATTTCTACTTAGTTTAGCGTACTTGCCGCGACTTTGTCCGGTTAGAAAGGCACTGTTTTGAAGTACTATTTTAGTAGAGAGTTTTGTCTGTTACTGACGAATCACAAATGCAAATAAGGGGTGCGGTAGTATCTGTAACAATAGCATTGGGAAAAGAGTGTAGGGATTGAGAGGAACAGAGAGCCTAGAACAAGGATGGAAATCAGGATTGGAAATCAGCACGTGAGCTTCACGCCAAGGCAGCCGGGCTGGGGATAAAATAACTCCTGGGAGGTTGACGATTCTGTATTTTAATTGGTTTACAAGCCTACTGAGTGACAGGAGCCCTTAGCTACATGAGCTGTTACGTAGGTACGTAAGTGTGTGCTGGAACGAATCTGCAATGACTTAATTGCATGGTCGCCCTCCATCTCCCTTTTTCAGCTTCGAAACCAAAAAAGTTTGAATCTGTGTTTTGGAATCTCGTTTATTTAGGGGACAGGCATGTGTCTCACATTTAAGATAAAAATGCCTGGGGGAGTGTGGGGGGCGGGGAGTAACTTTTAAGTAGTTAACCAACCTCGGTGATTGGGTTTCTTGGATTTGGAGAGAGATTTTTTTACCAGACAAGGTCATTGTAAGAAGTGCATTCAGGATTTCATCATGTACGTTCCATAAGGACTTTTCTTGGCCCGTGTTCATTATGAGATAGAAGGTGCTCATTGGTCTCCGCCATTCTTTCACTAAGAAAATCTGAGCCCTCTCGCACAGTCAGGTTAACAATCAATTCAGCATGTCCCAATAACAAAAGCACATCTGAAACAATTGCCTATAAATTAATAAGGTTTGAAGACCTACTGTTATAGTATACTATTTTCAAAACCATTGGTCCCCAAGGAGTAGCAGTAAAGAAGGCAATTTACCTACTTAGTTAAGAAACAAATACTTCCCCCTTTCATTCCTATGAAGTGCTTGCAGTTAGAATAATTCCAGGAGCCACCTGCAGTTTATGATATTTGGTCCTTCCCAGAGAGCCCACCAGAGTACTTTGCAGTGCAGGTAAAAGCTGGCCAGGGAGCTTTCTGATACAGATGATTACAAATAGTAATAATCACTAGAAATCATCTCTCATGCAAATAGGATTGTTCAGATGGCGGTTGCAATCCTTCAAAAAATGGGGAAAATAAATTGGCAGAACCCAAGACCTGTGGAAAGTGCATCGTATATTTCACTTCCAAGTCTAGCCATCTCCGAAGCAGAATGCAACTAGCGAGTTACCAACCTGCCGCTACACGTGTCTCTACGTGACGTAAAGGCAAGGCTTCCGTGTCAAAAAGCATCTATCACTGGAGAAGTAAGATACAGTGATTTGCACCGATATTTGAAATCGAGAGTGACACTGAGGGGTTTCCTGGAGAAATCCAGTGTGTCTGAATGATACGGGCCTTCATTCATAGGAATGCCATCCTTCAGGGACAATAGGAATTCTAATCCAGTTACAGAGCAATGTGTGTTTTGACGTCAGGAGGCAATGTCATGGCTAAGAACGGACATCCGAGAAGCACACACCCCCCTGAAGTTTAAATCCAGCCTTCTACAATTTTTGATGTGGGCAAGCAACTTCCCTCCCTGACATCAGTGTCCTCGTCTCCATAATTAGGCTTATAATGATGCGTTGAGGCAAAGTGTATAGAACAATGCCTGACGGGTCCGATCAGTGATGGTGAGGAGGCTTGTTGAATAGCGGGTTATACATTGGGCTCTGACAGCAAGGCCAGCAGTTTGAATCCACCAGGCTGCTCTGAGGAAAAAGATGGGGCTCTTGCTCCCGTAGAGATTCGCAGTCTCAGCAGCCCAACCGGGGCAGTTGAGTTCTGTGCTAGATGGCTACTATGAGTTGGAATTGACAAGAGAATAGAGCTTGATTTGTAGAGTTTTAATGCCAGCAATTACTATATTTATTAAGTACTTTTGTTGATGTTCTTGATGTTCTAGAACTTATTTACTTCCTTACTTCAGTAAGTCCCACCCATACATATCTTCCACTGGCCAAAGCCATTGCTTTTTCACATATTTTAATTCTAAAATCGGAACTCTTTGTATAAAATGGAAGTGAACAACCGGTCCAAAGGCACCCTTCTACAATACACCCTAGCACAGGTTCTAACAATGCTGGCCTCGTCCTTGCCTAGATTGCCACACAAGGTTTTTGCCTTATTTTGCTCTTAATAGAGGCAAAGTATTATTCTGTGATTTGGAGGAGATAATAATACCTGTGTGTTAATGTTGTGCTAATAAAATCAGTAGTTTGTAGCCAAGGAGGTGAAAGTAAAAAGAAAACCAAACAATCCCACACAACTTCCCTCTATGGGACAATTTTAAACGGGAGCAAAGGAATTAAGTGCAAATTCTTTTCAATTAAAATACCTATTTTATTTATTCTCTAAGCTTTGGGGGCCATTAGACATTTTTCTGACTATCTGTGAACTAATATGGCCCCTGTAACAGTTGATATACATGCCCCAATGCAAGCATTTTATTCCTGTATTATTTTTATAAGCTCTTGAAAAGAGTACTTACTATCTTTGAAGTAAATACAGTGATTTCATGATTAAATCAGTGTGTAACAATCGGAGTGAGAGCTACTATTATTCTCTTTGAACGTGTTAGTATACTGGATACTTTGACACACTATAAAACACTTACCCAATGCTCAGCCCATTAGCTGATCAACTGCAGGAGAGTAATAAATGAAATTTGCCATACTTGAAATAGCTCTTATGGTTTTAAAACCTCACCTAAGACTAATGTTAGAAATGAAGTTTGGGCCTTCTCGTTTTGGTCCTCACCCAACGTATGACTTTATTTACGTTTGTTTGGTCCCAAGGAATTCTTAGAGGAGGAGCCCTGATAGGGCAGTAGTAGAGATCTGGGCTGGAAGGCCAGCAGTTCAAACCGACCAGTCTCTCCATGGGAGGAAGATGCGACAGTCAGGTGACAGCTGTGGAAGCCCCGGGGGGAGTTTGACCCTATCCTATAGAGTCGCTGTGAGTGGGAATTGACTCACGAGCATCAGGTTGGTTTGGTGTTTCCTTTAAAATTCTTAGGTTGTTACTAATTGAAAAGTTAAGGGCCAGATCCTTTTGGGCCTAGCAGACATGGACATTGAACGCCTAAATTTTTATAAGCGCAACTATCAAATGCTGACTTGACTGCCCAGAGTAATTTTCTCTTTTTTTTTCATGGAAAGACGTGGGGTCTATGTTTAGACCTTGTAGCTGCAAAGACTGACTATAGTATCCCATTCATTCCGGATTGGAAATGTAGACTGTATTGTTTTCCAAAGGAGTAAATGTGTCTTCCTTCCCCTTAATCCTCACCCCGGTATCACCCCAGTAGACCATCAGGACATTTGTCTCCAGAGGCGGTCGCTCGTGTTATTGCTAGTTGGCACTGGGTTGGTTCTGATTCGTTCGGGAGCGGTGTGCAACAGGACTAAGCACAGCCCACACTGCACAGGCTCACAATTAGCGCTACTTTTGAAGTCATTGTTATAGCCTCTGTGCCAATCCATCCGAGAGAGGATCTCCCTTTGTTTGGCTCACCCTCTGCTAAGCAAGATCTCTTTCTCAACGGTCTGGCCCCTCCTGATAACAAGTCCAGAGTGTCCAAGATGAATGCAGCCTTGTCATTTTTGCTTCCAGGAAGCATTCTGACTGCACTTTTTCCAAACCAAGGGTGTTCGTTCCAACACTTGGTGGTGTATTGCATGGTCTCACCAACACTGGAATTCAAAGGCATGAATCCTTCATTGGTCTTCCTTATTTCTGATCTAATTTTGCCACGCATATGGGGTAATTGAAAAATCATGGCTTAGGTCAACCACACTCTAGTCCTCCAAGTGACAACTTTGCTTTTGAACTTTAAAGATGTTTTTGTTTGCTTGTTTTTGCAGATTTTCTAAGGCATTAGTTGATTTCTTGACTGCTGTTTCCATGGACCTTGGCCATGAATCAGAAAAGAAAAGAAAAAGATACCCTTGACAATTTTAATATCATGATGTTGCTTAGAGTTTTTGTTTTTTTGTGCTAAGGCAGGCATCCTCAAACTATGGCCTGTGGGCCACATGCAGTCCGCCAAGGACATTTATCCAGCCCGCTGGGTGTTTTTGCCCTGTTTAATTTTTTTACTTCAGAATAAGATATGTGCAATGTGCAAAGGAATTTGTTCATAGTTTTTTTTAAACTATAGTCCGGCCCTCCAACAGGTCTGAGGACAGTGAACTGCTCCCCTGTTTTAAAAGTTTGAGGACCCCTGTGCTAAGGCAGAGCCCCAATAAATTGATTTTTTAAAAAATGTTACAAGCTAAAAAAAAAAAATAATAAATAACTGCTATCATCTTTTATCTTCATCAGTAAGTACTTCAAATTGTTTTAGCTTTCAGCAAGCAAGATTGTGTGATCACAAATTGTTATTGAGCCTTCCTCTGATCCCGATGCTTCTTCTTCACATAGTCCAGTTTTTTGGAGTATTGGCTCAGCAAACAGATCAAATAAATATGCTGAATGGATATAATTTGATGTATGCCTTTTCTGATTTTAAACTATGGAGAATACTCACAGGATTCCCTTGTTTTGTTCATGCAGCTGCGTCTTGGTCTATGTATTTGGTCAGCATGAGCACAATTGCATGTTCTTGAATTCCCATTCCTTGCACACTTAGCTAAAATTTGACCTGACCCCCACAATCAAATGCCTTTGCATACTCAATGGAGCACAGCTAAGTAGCTTCCCGGTGTTCTCTGCTCTCAGCTTGCTTCCAGCTGATGTCCGCAACGAGAGCCCTCATTACATAGTTCTCTTCTGAATTCAGTTTGACTTTCTGGCAGATCCTTGTCCATGTACTGCTGCCGCCCTTTTTGAATTATCTTTAGTATTTTCTTTCATGTGATATTAATGATATTGTTCTATAATTTTCTTAATTTGATGGGTCACCTTTCTTTGAAATGGGCACAGATGAATGATCACTTCCAGTGTTGTATCCATTTGTGGAAACATCTCGATTGGTATTCTGTTCACTCCTAGATCCTTGGTTTTCACTGTCACTTTCAGTGTAACTTGATGGCTTCCTACAGTAAGTAGCACCAGTTCTTGTGTAGATGCTGCCACTTGACATAGCTGAATGTCAACCACCTCTTTCTGGTGCAGCGACTCTGCGTTCCTGTAACTTGAGACTTGGAATTGTTTCTCCTGTTTTATACTGGAGAAGCACAGAACGTGTTTTTTCAACTCCTGTGTTTAGGACATTTCATGACAGTACTTCACTTTGTCCTCTTGGGTCCCCCTTTGAAAGCTTCTGCACCTCGACTTCACCATTTCTTTCTTTCCCTTTCAGAGGGGATCAACACTCCATCTCAGGCTCCCTGCCATCACATCGACTCTGATTCATAGCAACCCTATGGGGAGACAACTACGTACAGTTTTAGGGTTGCTTGGATATCCATACCGAACAGTATTCTGTGCAGAAGTCTCATCTGTAACATCAGTGAGATGATGTTCTAGCTCGTTAGGAGCATGAGGAATTGGCTGTGTACTGAAGTCAATGCATTTTGGCTTCAAACATTCCTGTTAAAGCTTTTCTGTCTGATGCTTGGTCCAAATCGGACTTCTGCAGAAGGTTGTTGGGTGTAGTCACATGGCCAAGGGAATCAGACAGACCAAACGGTATCAAGGGTCTAAATGGGTGATATTGGGCAAGGGACTTAATCTCCTCTTCAAAAATAGATTTCCTCCCCTTTGGATAATGATGCCATCTCAAGAGGCCATGCAGAGAATGACATGGTACAGGTGTAAAACATTTAGGATGGCACCTCTTTCATAGCAGGCCCTCAGCGCTCTCTCTTTTGTGTTCATCTTGTTCCCTACAGCCGGTCAGAAGGCTGTCTTTCCCCCCAACTCAGCTGTCATGTCCTCCTGTCTCCCTCTCACTGATCTTCAAATGGCATGATTGGGTGACTCTCTTCTGGACAGTATTGCCACAGACTTTGTTTCCCTTGAAGAGTCATGCCTAAATGAAATACACCCAGTACTTCAAAGGTGATCTTCCCAATGTCAAAGCAGGCAGGACTCTTGCTTACCGTTCATGCTGCTCAAGGACAAACTCATTGCTGACTCCATTTTTCTTCCTTTTTGGGGGGTGGGTAGGTAGGAGCAGAAAGAGCTACATGAATGCATCTGGTCATAAAATTGTGAAAGTGTAATGATGTCAGATATTTTATTTTGCAGAAATCTGACTAACTTCTTGTGGGTTGTTTTTATAGTTGAATATCTCATGGTGTACATAGAATGGAAGACAGTAGCTGTGCTTTGTGTTAAATTACTATCACAATCTTATTTATTTTTTCTGAAACTACTGACATTCTTTTTTGGTCAGTGGCTAGTGTACATTTTGTAAAGATGTATTTTCAACTTTGGGATATTCTTACCTTCTCTTTGTCCAGGAAAGATGATTTATCAATGGAAAATTTAATGGGGGATGGGGCAAGTGGAGAGGGAGAGGGGGGGCCACAGTAAATCTATGACGGGAGATGCTTTGCTCACGTAGCTTACTTTAACCTTGAACATTTTTCATTTGTTTCAAATCCAAAATCACATCTATTAATAGACTGTGACTCAGATTCCTGGATTGGACATTAGAGCCACTTTGGAATTCCAATTTCTTTGCAAATTAAAACTATAAGTATTTTTTATAGAACTAATTTGGATATGTAGATAAATATGAATATGTGTGTTTATTTTATCCATACATCTGATCATTGGCATTAAGAGGGAAAGAGAGAGAAAAAGAGCTAGATACATGAAAGCGCACTGTTAGCAATCATCCGCAATGTGTCTGAATTTAAATGACCTAGATTATTTTGCTTGAGAAAAAGCTTTGCTTTGCATTGGTATCAATGGCATTTGAATCTGTTTCACCAGCGTTTTTTGGTTTTTTTTAAGGGACCAATGATCTCTAAGAAAAGCCTGTGCTTCGCGTTCTGAACTTAACCTACAAATTGGCACTGAGAGACTTGTAAAACTCATATATGGGGTCTGCATAGTGTTAATGTTTGAGATTCATCTCCCCCCAAAGGTTCATAAACCGTATTGACAAATATATTGCACACTGTAATTATTACCTGGTCTAATGTACGACGGGAGCTGTGAAAGGTATAAATACGCATCTCCGTTGAATCGGTTGGGCTACTGCTGCAGGTGGTCCTGCTCAGCGCCGGCATCAGTTTAGTACGAATTTTCCCAAGAAGAGTATGTGTTTCTCTTAAAGAACTAAAACCCCTCCCCCAAACAACCTGAGTTTTACTGTCAATAGCGAGTAGATTTTACTTAAAGAGGCATGCCTATCTTTAATCGTTAGATAGGGTTTATTTTCCTAAAGTTTACAATCTGCAAATGACCATTGAGAGCCCATTTAATGTGGGACTCTTATGACTTTTACAAAACCATTTACTTGGCACTAACCTGGTCTTGACAAGGATTGTTGGTTTGAATGAGTCTTTTTTTTTTTTTTTGTATGTTTGTCTATTTTTGACATTTTCTTCCTATTGCAGATCTTTTTAAAAATTCTGCTTTGTCATTTTGTTTGTTAAAGAAATCATTACTTAGTATTGACTATGGCCAAACCTTCTAAAAACTGATAAGACAAGGCTATTTTCTTTATGAAGTGTGTTTTTCAGTCATTAAGATAATCATAGGTACAGATAATTATGATATGAACTAAAAAATGATGTACTGAGATTATGTACAAAGTGTAATGGAAACACATTTGAAGGGAAAATAAATGATTTTAATGCATTATGTAACATTGTTCCCAATGAAACCATGCAAGGCACAGAAATAATTGTTGAAGATGTGTGTGGGAAGAGAAAAGTATGTGAAGATAATTAAGTCCCTTAGAAAACTGTCCAATAGCAGATACTCTTTTAGAGATATGCTTTTCCAGCAAGTAATAAGGAGAGATCTTTTTGACTTGAGTATGATTATTCCTGCATATGCATTTATATTTTTTGCTAGGGCTAAGCAGCTCTAGTTTTAAGTCAGTTAGGTCTATTTTATTTTTATAGGTAACCCAGTCAAAATCTCTTTGAGAAGTTATGTGATTAGGAACAACACTTTTTAAAAATTGGGTCCAATTTTGGGGAAAATGATTTATTTGACTATCAAAAAAATTACTGAACATCAACAGAATGGTAGATGCTAGGTGTAATGGTGCTACATATATTAGCAGGTGAGCCAAAAGGAGATGGATTTTGCTACACTGGAGCTCATGTTTTCATCAAATTCAGTTTTCATTAAATCCACATCAGATGTGGTTATGAAGTTTTTATATGTCACACAGAACTATATTACCTAGGCATATCGCAAGACAGTATATATTGTATGGAGCTATCATCGGAGTGAAAAAAATATAGTATGCATCAATCTTTTTTTTTTTTTAACCCCAAAGTCTCCCTCAGGTGTATAAGTTCTCTGCATCTTTGGAATTCAATTATGAATCACGGAAGGTGTGTAAATTGGTAACTATAGTCATCTAGCCCATCTGACCTCATGATTCCAAATTGAAGGGAAAGGCTACCAAACTAAATTGTAAACACCGTGATTGCGTCTCTAAGTTATGGTTCAACTGGGCAGAGCATCACCAATCTGACGTTGTCTGGGTTCATGGTTATTTATGTAGCTGGTACATAGCTAAAACTCATTCCTCTTTGATTGTATGGAACATCGGACTAGGTATTCCCCCAAGTGCAGCGTGCCATTTTCCACTGCAGAGACCCTGTGTTGCTTTCCTTTCTGCAGACGTGTGTTCACTGGGAGATTGGGCCAGTATCTCTGAGCCCCTGTGTGGTGCAAATGGTTGTGTGTGCTCAGCTGCTAACCAATAGGGTGGAGACTGGCTCGACCAAGAGCATCCTCCAAACAAACACATTCCTGTAGATCGACTTCTGAACAATTGGCCACTGAACAATCCTAAGGAGCACAGTTCTAATCTGCCACTCACTGGGCGACCAAGGCCAGCACGGACTGAACTGAAACCGGTTTATGCCAGTAGTAATTCAAGAACTATTTCCGACACATTTCTGAGCAGCCCCAGTCCAGTGTATCATGGAGCAGAAAATAGAGTTGTCTGGGTTGGAACGAGCAAGAATAGCACCTGCTTACTCCCTCCAAGCCTCTCCCATCCATCCACTCCATCCAGTCCATCACCGCACCCAGAGCAGTACAGAGGCAGCATCCTCCCCTGCTGGTTGTCATGCCAGTGGCCCAGACTTCAGGAGTCAGTCAGCTAATGGAAGGAAACATGACGTAGCAGGAAAAATGGATTCAGTCAGTCGTGGAGGAGGTTAAGAAACCCCTGGGGAGCTGTGGACCTCATAACCATGAACCTTTGGAGCCGCCTCGAATGGCTTTCTCCCCCCACAGGTCTTTTCTGTAGGGAATGATAACAACAAAGTGGTATGATTTTTTATTAGCCAACTTTTTACTAAGAAAACACAGGTCTGATTAAGTTAAAATCAACCAAATCCTCTACCATCCAGTTGATTCGGATACGTGTTTATTTTATCTATTTGCTAGAGAAATCTTTCTGTAAAATTTATTATTATTATTAAAGCCTATCCAAAAAGAAAATCCCTCTGCTATGGAGTCAGTTCTGACTCTAGTGACACTATGTGACATTTCCAAGACAGCAAGTGTTTCCTGGAGCTCACTGCCTCCTTGTTCGCCTTGGGAATCACTGGTGGATTGGACCCACCAACCTTGCAGTTAGCAGTCCAGCACCTAGCCCACAGTGCTACCCGGGCCCAATTGACAGCTCACACATTGAGACCCCTTTTACCAATGACTAACTTGGGAATTAATGGCTATAAAAACAAACAAACACCCAAATCAGAAATAACTAGCAAGTTGTTATTCTATAAGAGGCACCCTCATGGATTTGGTGCTTTAAACCAAAAAGACAAAATCACGATGTTGCTTATGTACTGAGGCGGATCAACTATTGTTGGGAGAATGTCTTCAACGGATCAGAGTTTCACCATTGTCTGCGTGCCCTCCTCTGTTTTTTTTTCTGTCTCATATTTAATTTTAGTGCTCATGAGAGAAATAGACATTAAGTATGATATTTATAATGAAGCACATTTCATCTCATGCTAAACTGAGAGCTGTAACAGTAATGTAGATGCATATGGAATTGGTACGTTTAATATTGTTGTAGATTTTAACCTTGTATTTCTTCTTTTCTCTCTCTCTCCCCTCCCCTCTTTCCTCTTTTCAATAGTCCTGGTACCTGGGCTAGCTTGGTTCCATTCCAGGTAGCAAATAGGACACCCATCCTCCCGACCAATGTCCAAAATTACGGTTTGAACATAATTGGAGAACCTTTCCTTCAAGCAGAAACAAGCAACTGAGGGGAAACAGACCCAACAACAGCTGAAGACACTAAGAGCAAAACGAAAGGAACGAGGAAGAGTGGGCGAGACACACCAGAACGACAACAAGGGGTGGGGGGAGGGACAACACGGAGACAGAAGCTAGCAGACCAGCAGTTGCAGCACTTACAATCACGGATTCCCTTAAGGTTGAAACGTACGGACACAAAAAGGGTCGATGGTATTTCACTGATGTCGTAGCCTTGTTCCATGACGCCCGCTGGGAAATAGAGGTTCTGTCTCTATGACGATATATCTTAACTGATTTTCTAGATGCCTTAATATTTGCATGATAAGCTAGTTTTATTGGTTTAGTATTCTTGTTGTTTACGCATGGAATCACTGTTCCTGGTCATTTCACCGAGAAAGCTTCCGAGGCGGCGTCGGAGGGGCTGGATGACAAGGGCCTCGAGCCAGCCATTTTATAAGCACTCTGATTTCTAAAAGTCAAAAAATATATATAAATATATATATGAGAGCTCTGTAGCCTTTAGTTATCAGTACAGATTTATTAAATTTGGCCCGTAACCCAGCCTTTTCCAGTGTGTAACCCAGTTTGAAATCTTTAAAAAGGAAAAAAATAGGGAAAAAAACACCAGTTGGAACACAAAGGCTCTATGGAAGAAATGCCTCTATATAGGTAAAGTGTTAACTCTGCATGCAACAGTAAAAATGAAAATGAAAAGTAATATAATATTTTCCCCACAAATGAAAACACTTAACAGAGGCAAGTGCAATTTAAAAACTTATATCTAAAGGGGAATCATGATAAGTCCTGCAGCCCTTGGACTCTAAATTGAGGGGATTAAAAAAGAAGAACGTGAAAGAATTTTGAATGAATTTATGTTCCCCTCAGTTTTTGAGGGCATTTAAAAAAGGCATTCAATCAAGACAAATCATGTGCTTGAGAAGAACAAAAAGAAATTAATGAAAACACAGCACTTATGTTGGTTTAGCTGCAGCCTCCTCGGAGGTAGAATTTATTTATTTAAAATTACTGGTTGCATCAAGAACCCATAGGGTGTACAAAAGGTCCTGTGAAATCTGCATTCTAGAGACAAAGAGGCAGGCAAATCCATGTCACGAGGGCAAAACTGACAGTTTACAAACTGGGAACGCCAGGGTGTAGGTTCTAGAAACGCACTCTGGAGAAAACGTGTGTGATCAGGGTGCTGCAAACTTGCATGGTGCTTGCACACATTAGCCGTGTTCACCGATTACTTGTATTGACAGATCCGTAGTGTGCATGGGCAGACACATTTTGCCTCTATGTCTCTGAAAATTTTAATTGAAAAAAAAACTCTTTCCAGTAATCCTGATTTGCACGAAGATATAATGTCCACATTACGTGCCTTGCCTTGAAATCTAAAAACAAAAAATAAAAAAAACAAAAAAAACCACACACAAAAAAATCCACAAAAAACAAAAACAAAAAAGTGACATCACTACACTTGTTTTGCTGCATTTATTATCATTTTAAATCTTTACCATTTTTATGACAAAATATTTTGTACTCCAGACGAAGAAAAATGTGTGACATCATGGATTTTTTAGACAGTTATGCCTTTATCTCACATTTATAAAGCATATCATGGCTGTGTATAGTTGCCGCTTAAAAAAATTGTAATCGACCAGCAATATTTTCAGTATTTTGGTGTTTTTTCTATTAACCTTTCATGTTTTTCATCTTCCAATTAATATTTGGGGGGGGAGGGGTTTCAAATTTATACGAATTATGCAATACCAAGTTTTGCCTATGTAGGTAGTGCTTTTAGCTGTATTGGTTATTATAGGTAAGTACACAGATTTAAAAACAATGTATGCTTTTTTGTTTGTTGTTTGTTTGTTTTAATTGACCAAAGTGGGTACTGCTATTTTTGCAGTGTGATGAGGTCCTTTTGTGTACTGAGAAATGGACAGGGGATTTTTAAAAAATATATACATATATATATATATTCCGGGGTGGGTGGGAGGATTTTTAACACTTTACAGTGTAGCTGTGAAGCAGTGCCCCCTGAGATGGGCCTGGCTGCAAAGCAACTCTCCTGCGTACTGTGACAACCCTCACCAGACACAGGCCCCCCTCAAGGTCCCACCTGGGGTGCAAGCTGGACCCGCTCCTGGCTTCCGTAAGGACAGACAGACAGACAGATGCTCTCCGAGGCAGACTTGGCTTCAGAAAATTGTCTGGTCTTTCCTTGGTGGTGGTGGCGGCGGTGGTTGGTCTTTCTTGAACGGTCCAGACCCACGGTTGAGAGTGAGCCTGTCTCATTGAACAAAAGTATTTGGTCACCTGTCCACTTAGCGAGGACACCTTCGTGGTTCGAGCGCTAGCCTAAAAGGTTAATGGTTCGGAACGCCGCCCCCCCACCTCACCCCCACCCAACGAAGCAGTTCTACTCTGCACACTGGGTCCCCCCCAAGTTGGAATCGACCCGATGGCTTTCTCGTATACAATATGTCATCCAGCTAGAGGGAGTGCTTCCAGACTGTTTGTCGCCACTTGCCTTCCCTCGGTCTGTATTTCCTTCTTCATGTCTGGTCTAGCACTTACCTGTGGCGTCCTCTTCCACAAGGACAGCAGTGTACGTAGGGTGCTGGTGGTGGTGGTTTGTATCCAGAAGATAGAACCAAGCGTTGCTGTTATTGAATGTATTTGGACTTATGATTAAAATCAAAGTTCATTTTTTAAGAAGGAATAATAATAATTAAAAAAAGACCTGTGATAAGTTTTCATTTCACTTGCCCCTTTTAAACTGAGGACCGGAGCAGAAAGGGAAGATAGAATTTTAAGAAACCAAGTTTCTCATGATTGCGCGTGATCCTTTAGATGCCTTTTGAAGGGATGGTACCCAAAGTATCGATGAGATGTCCCTGGAAGGGTAGAAGGGGAAGGGAAGATGGATTCATTTCAGCACCCCCTGCCCTGCCCCCCCCCATCCACTTGGATGAATTTAGCACTAAAAAGAAAAACGTCCAAACGACTGACAAGGTAGGCTGTCTTTAGGAGCCCCTTCCCCTAGGCCAATGGCCTAGTAAAATAAACTTTCATTTCTTCTCATGGTGTATCATTTAATAATGAATACTTTAGAATGAGGCCTATGGGCCAGAGAATGAGATTTGATTTCCCTGAGTATTGAATGGCACAGCAAGATCCCAACAGTGCAAGTTCAAAAGTAAGTCCGGTCCTTTCTGTGCTGCCTGCCCTGGGAGAAGACAGATCATCTCAGCCAAGTTCTTCATCTATCTCTCACCGAGTCCCCCTCCGTGGGACTCACAGTATTTTTTTAAGAGCAGACTCACTGCCCACACTCGCCACCCCCCCTTCTTTTTTTTTCTTTGCCAGTGAATGAGAGGTTCTAGCTAATAAATTACACACTGTGGGTTTTCCTGCCTGCCTCTTGAATACAGTCTCAGTCCAACTGGGGTTTGGTTTTGTTGTTTGTTTTTATTTGCTTGGTTTGTTTCTGGAGTCAGTTTTTCTCTTTTCCTTTGGAGATAAAGTGACTAAACATTTAAAACACATTTAAGATAGCTCTGTGATCTCAAACGCAAGTTTCAGCTTCCTCCATCTATCAGGAAGTATCTTCGGACTGGGCACCCCCATGCTTCCCCTCTCCCGTCTCCCAGCCCTGCCTTTGCAGGTCTTGCAGGCCCGCCCTCACCCAGAACGGCAGCGCTTCAGGATGGTGGTCACCGAAAGGTATCCCCCTGGGCTGGTGGCTGAGCCACCAGGTTCCAGGGCACCCACCGTTCACTCTCTTTTGTGTTGCCTTGTGACCCACCATCTAGCACTGGGGGTGGGGGGGTTGGGGGACTTCCTGCCTGGAGCCCCCTGAGCACTTGAGGCTGTGTGAGGAAACCGAAAAGGCGGAGAAGGAGAGTGTACAGAAAGACATGGCAAAAATCTGAACGATAGCAATAGTGTATGGGGTGATGTTCGGGTGGGCAGCTCCATTAAAAATATATATATATATATATATATATATGTGAATGATTCTGAAGCTGCAAGTAGCAAGAAGAACGAAGGTCTTCTTCATGAACCGCCTACCTTAGAGACAGTAATTTTACACTGTATAGTTTTGTTAAGACTTTCTTTCTTTCTTTCTTTTTTTTAAATTAAAAGTTCCCATGTTTGTAAAGCTAACTTTTTAACAAGTAAAATGGAACGGTATGTTGTGTCCATTTTTTAAAGTAAACAAGAATATTCCTTGTTTAGAGGCTGGACTTGAGTTAAAACTCTCCAAGTCTCTTAAGTTATGTATTAAGAAAAAAAAAAAAAGGAAAAAAAATAAGACCTGTCCATGTTAGGAGTTATTTCACAAATTCCTGTGCTTGAAAAGCGTAGGACACTAATCCTTTAAAAAGAAAACATGTAAATGGAGAAAAGTTATATTTTATGAAGGTTATTTTGTTGTATTTAGTACTGGAGAAGTTGGTTTCAGAGCATTTCAGAATGTCGGCAGCACCACTGTCTTTTTGTATTAGTGTAGACGGCCTTTCTCGGGAGGAAATTGTGTGTGTGTGTGATTTGTTACGTGATGGTATTTCAGGGGAAGCTTCACAGCGCAGTCAGGCTAGGCAGAAAGCGAGAACAGTGCCATGTCTCACCTGACGTGTCCTCAGGGAGCAGAAGCTTGGACTGGTGACTCGTAGCTTCAGAAGGAGGCATCGACAGAGCCTGCACGCGGCCGTCTTCAGCGGGCCATTCCAGGACGGGCCCTTTACTGAGATGCAGCACTTCTGTGTACTGTGTGAACCGATGAAGGCTCCAGAGAGTTCTCCCAGAGTCAGTGTACAGTATTCATCTGTAAGGAGACAACCCTACAATATTGCTGGCAGATAGGCCCCAAGCATGACATTCAATAGCGTTTACATGTTCCTGCCAAGGTCTTTTGTTAACATGAACCAGCTGCATGCTTCCTGGACTTAAAAAAAACAACATTGGGGTTTCTATAGAAAGCTTTTTTCTTTCTTCTTTTTTTAATGTGCAGGCCATTCAAGTTCAGTAGGAAAAGCTCAAAAGCGAATGTTCTGCTCCATGCTGAAGGAGCTGAAAGCTGCCTTCATGTTTTGCACTTTCTGATAGTTCCTCTGTTCCATTTTTTCCCCCTTCTAATTCCTTAAAATTGTGTGGGTGGGGTGGAGCACTGCAGTTGGGGGGATAACATGGACCACTGATTTTGCCCTTTGACCCTGCACAATGACCTTTGCATCAGCCAAACTCATTGCCATGACAACTCGTTGTACTGTGTCTGTGCCACAGATCTGTGGGTCGCAT
>NW_022103922.1:14863950-14881450 GCF_000313985.2 Echinops telfairi | reverse complement strand
GATAGTTTTGGGGGTTTTTTCCCTCATAAAAAAAAAGCAGTTGGCCATGTTGACGTGGATCAAGATTTGGGGATGCCAACTGGCAAGGGAGCGTGCAGGGGGACAATTGACAACCCACGCACTAAAGTTAAACTGCCCGGTTTCGGAGCCGGGAAATCAGGTGAGTTTCATCAACGTTCATGGCCTCATTTCCTTCATGTGTAAAACCAGGTATTGTTGCTCATACCTCTCTCACTAGGCTGTTTGGGAGATTTTTGCATCCACAGTGCTCACTGTCATGGTTGGCTCATATTTCTCTCCCCGCCCCCCTTCTTTCTTCATCCTCTTGGACCCTCCTTTTCTTTCTCTTATTAGGCAATGAGACATATTCGCCATGACTAGATTAATTATTTTGGAATAAGGATATAAAGGTCTGAGTTGTTGGGGTTTTTCCTTCTGTTTTTAAAGTTCAACAAAGTTTTTAGTTAAAGAATAATCTTTGAAGCAGCTTTTCTGAAGCAGTAATAAAGTTTGGTTTTACTTTTTTTTTTTCCCTTAAAAATTGGGACTCCTAGTGATCTGAAAGGACAGCGCAATAGGGTGTCAGGCTTCGTTTTACCACCATTTTTCCGAGTCAAATACAGCTGATGGCTGCTGGTGGGCATCATTATAGCCGGTCCCTTGTCACTTTGGTTCCACTTGGCATATAGCAAGTCTCTATAATAAGTATTCCGGCCAACTTCCCCAAGAGTCCATTCTCTGAGGGGAAACTGCGCGCCTGCACATGATCTTCTCTTGCTTAACTGAGGTTCTCTTCCGGTGGTGTCAATATTTTCCTTTCTTTGCGAGGAGAGAAGAAGAAAGAGTGATTTCTGAAGTATATCCATTCTCTAAAGTTTCATTTTGCATTGTGGGCACTCAAACTCAGGAGCAGAAGTTTCTTTCAGTAGAGAAAGTGATGAGAGCCAAAGGCACTGAAAGAGGAAGCCCAAGGCCAGAGGCACGGTGGAGCCCACCTTGCTGGCCGCCTCAGACAAGCTGACCCCTGTCGCCATCCTCCTCATGCAGACTGTCCTCCTGTGGTGGGCACTGCATTCTACACAGATATGGATTTGAGGGACCAGCAGGGAGGCCACGTCTGATCTCCAGCTTCTGTGGGGAGGAGAATCCCACTCCACGTCAGCCCAAGGCCAGTTGCCCCAAGGCAGAGGTCAGGCACCTGCACCTCCATTGTTTTATCCTATTCTGATACCACCCATTCCTGCCAAGGCTCTCCCACTCTGTGGGGCTTATGAATCTATTGCAGTGGTCACACCGAACTCCAACTAGACTCAGGGATATTGGTGGTGGTGGTGGTGGGGGGGGGTTGTTATTAGGGAAGTTAACCGGTTCCCACAAGTTGGGATAAGAAAACATTAGGCAAATAGTCTTTTGTCTCAGCTGACAGTTCCCGCCTCATTGTCTGTCCCTCACTGCTCTTGGATCCTTAGCCTTTCAGCCACAGGAGCCCGCAGCCTCTGCCTTGTTCTATAGGCTGTTCGTGATCTCAGCGCTGCCCCTCAGCTGCCCCCAGCTATCCAGGCGACAATCTCACACTCCACTCGTGGTGGTCCCTTCGAGATGGCCACGGGATTCTGCTTCTGGTAGGGCGCATGCTCAGAATAACCAAACTGACCAATCCTCAAGCGAGAGTCCTCTATACCTGATTTGCGTGGCCCCACCCATCACGGTCCGAGTTCTAGGGAAATGAAGCGCAGAGAGCTACTCACTACAGGAACCAACTGAGAGAAACTGGATTCACGTGAAATAAAGAGGCCACTTTTCAAGCAAGATTCCAAGGACCCCACCACTGGATAGGAGGCAAATACTTTCTCCTGCCAGGCCACTTCCTTTTGTAGGACCCCTCTTTTGCATTCTCTCTGCTTATGTCTCTGGGCCCACCATCCCACTCTTGCTTAGGTTGTCCCAAGTTGCCCATTCTTTTCCCAGATGAAATGCCATTCAACAGGGTAGCACAACCAAGGTCACAAGGGCATGGGGACTCTGAGGATCTGGAGTGAGACGTTCAGAGTGTCAAAGAACACACTGTGAGGGACAGAGGAAAGGCATGGCAGCTGAATATAGAACACACTGTGAGGGACAGAGGAAAGGCATGGCAGCTGAATATAGCTCACGCACGAGCCATCCTCAGCGTCAGAGGCGTGGTGTTCCACAGAAACATCCTTATTGCCCCCTCCAGCCCCACTACTGGGGCACTGAGAGCAATCCATAGACTGCTTTGTTTCCTACCACAGGGTTCCCCATGACCCCTCCCCTCCCCCCTCTCAGTGGCCAAGTATCCCCGAGGCTGAAAGGGAAGAGACATAGAGCAGAGTCGGATTGACCCAGTACAGATCAGCTGGATGTCTCCCAGTTTTTATTGCGTCTTCCAGCATCAGCCAAACTAACACTGCTTTACATCTATCCTTGGAAACACATAGAAGAAATAATGCTACTAGAACTTTTACCTAGGTAAGAGGTCCCAATCAAATATTAATAAATAAATAAACTAGCCCACGATTCATTCATGCAGCAGTTCTTTGTCTTACTTCGTAGAAATGAAACCAACCAACTAGTCCACCGGCTTGTTGCTTCCAATATTTCCCCAGTGATTCAGAAGACTTTAATCATCTGTGTTTAGAAGTTAAGTCAATAGAAGATAGGTGAGTCCTCACGAATTTATGCTCTGTACCAGAAACAGCTGGCTCCCCTTAAAGCAGAGTCTGAGTGTAAAGTGGAGCTTTTAGGTCACGTCGACGTCAACAGGAATGAGCTTGTTGGAGGCCTTTCCCTTTTGCATTTGTGAAATCTGGCTGAGGTCATCCCGCAGAGCAACTGGCTCCAAGGTCTTCCTCAGATTAGAAAGGAGTAACAGAGACAAAGCTCTCCTGCCCAGCCATCAACAGAAGGGCTCTTGTCCGTTGCCCAGACATTTGCCAACAAGAAGTCATAGTAAGAAGTCAAGAGTTAAACCTCATTCATTTGACTTTCTATGTTTTTTGCCAAGCCAGGGAGAGGAAAGAAAGGAAATGAAATAAAAGTCTACTTTCTTTCTTTGCAAGGAAGTACATATACAAACTACAAACCAATCATCCATTTTTAAGGGACGCATGCAATTGAATTGGTGAGTCGTAGCTTGCGGAAAAACTTGAATTGTATGACACTAAGAAAAATTAAAAGTTACATGAAAATATGGTTACTAGAAATAGTAAGTAGTAGGAAAGGATGAAGACTGGGAAAGAAAATGGATCGTAAATGATCGATTTTCTATATTACTTTGATTTCCATGATAGTCACAAAGAGATAGTCCGCCCCTCACTAAGAAGTCCGTCTTGGAGTGGAGGAAATCCGGTAGAGCTGAAACAGTTCCAAATGGTTTTCACTCCTTTCCCAGCAAATACATTTGGGTCATTTTCACAAGTCCAACACAGACTATGTCAAAAATGTATTGGAATAAAAATCAGAGACCTTTGCTAAAACAAAAATATCAAAATGTGGAGCTGTAACTTCTTTCGCTGTCCTTCACTTGAGGGTGGCGTGTCCATCTCACTCACTTGCCCCTGTAGAATCCACATGCTTCCGTTTACATCAGCTCCACAGGGCAATTGTGGCATCATTCTAAAAGGACAGGATGGGGTTCTAAGGTGGATGGAGTCAGGCCTCCCAAGGGAATGCTCATAGGACAGCCCTGGCTGCTTTGAAGAATGAGGAAGTGCTTTGTTGTGATTTGGGAGAAAAAAAGAAAGAGTGAAAAACTTCCTTCACACAACTTTCCTGGCATTTTCCCTAACAATGAGGTTTTTAATTTTTCATAAAACTTCTTGCAGTATCCTTCAAGAAAATGTATCAAAGTTAGCTCTTGGGAATGAAAAACAAAACAGAAACAAACCAGTCACCATAGCCTTCTAAGCTGATCTCTCTGCCCTAAAACCACGGTTGTGATTGGATTTATTTTAAAGGCACCCTAAGGTGTCTTAGAAGCCCTAGGGGGAAGTCAGCAGTGAGAAACCACTCGGTTTTCTGTGGAAGAGCGATAAGGCTCTCTCCTCTCTCCTCTCCTAAAGAAGAATCACAGTCTTGAACCACAGAGAGACTTCTACCCTGTCCCGTAGGGTCACTATGAGCCAGAAAGGTCTCGATGAGTCCAGGAAGTTCTGATGGGAAGGACACTCAGTGAGGGTGTTACCGAGAGAACTTGTCTGCACCCATTCCGTGAGCCCATTGTTTGGAACAAACCCATTCGCGGCGTATGAGCTGGAATGCTGTGGGGGGGGGGCTGAGCCTCCTGTACATTTCTTCAATTTTCCAGAGAGGCTTCTATTTTATCTACCAGTGCTTCTTATGAGTTCATTATTAGTAAAAGATAGACTAGCTACTATTAAATCTTGCACCTTTCCAGAACTTTGCACATTAGTAAATTCCTTAAGTAGCAAACAATTCAAATTTGCTCTGCAGTTTGGGAAGTAAGGGCTTGCAGTCCAATCCAGAGAAAACTGGGTGATCTCATCTCAAGGAGCCCAGACCTCATTATTCCGGGAGAGACCCCATGGGTGTTTGCAGTGACCGCCTGCCAGGTAGTTTGAAGTCAAAACTGGGTTCTGCTTTAGCTTCCATTCTCCCCGGCAGTACTCATTAAGTTGTGTCTATTGTTGATCTGGTCCGATCTCACTGCCATCAAGTCAGTGCCGACTCATGGTGAACCAGTAGAACAGGATAGAATTGCCCTGTGAGTTTCCAAGAATGAGACGCTCTACTGGAGTAGAAAGCCCACCATCTTTCTCCCAAGGACCACATGGTAGTTTGGAACCGCTGACCTTGTGCATTGCAGCCCAATGCATAACCACTATGCCACAAGAATTCCTTGGTACTAATGAAATCTACATGTTCAAGAGGATTAGGGGTCTCAAGTTCCGGTCCTTTCTCCCGGTTTCTGAAGCACCCACCACCCCCACTGGCTGGTGAGAAGACTCGCGCGCTCTTGCCATCCAATGTAAGAGGGGCTGCAATGAAAGTTAGGGCACACGCGAGAAGACACCCCCAAAGCCATGAATAACAAAAGGTATCATGAACAGTAAGAAAGGTGCATGATAGAAGAGGAGAGAGAAGGAAAGGCTATAATACTCAAGATTGAACCAGGCTGGGCTGGCTGCAACATTAAAGTGAACGTGGCTAACCTTGGAGGAATGATTCAGAGTCAAGACCCAGGTCTAAACATTGTACGATAATATTTCTATTTCATAAGACTGGAGAAAGGGGAGTACTATTCTCATAATGTCCCTGTTTTACAGATTAAGGACCTGAGATTTGAAGAGGTGAGATGACTGGGTCAAAGCCACACAGCTAACACATAGTGAGAAATAACAGATTTAAACAACATCCAACTCCAGGTGCGATGGTCTGAGCGCTCAGCTCAAAGGTTGAAAGGTTGACAGGAAGTGGGAGGGGATGTGGCAAGCTGCTCCCGAAAATATGGCAGAAAAGAAAGCAAAGGGGTGGTTCTGCTCTGCCACACGGGGTCTCTCAGTGGTTACTTCTTAACATGCTTCATATTTGGTCTGATCAAACAATTTGGTTTTCTTTTTTTAATATTATAGAACTCAGGGATTTTAATGTTCTCCGTCCCAAATCTGAACTAGAAATGACACCACCACCATTGCCTATGTCTGCTTACTAAAATTTCAGTGTGGTGCTACTCTTCGATGCCCACTTTTGATTTAAACCCCAGTAAGTTTTGGTGATGCTGGAATAGGTCACCAGCTAGTCTATCTCCATATTCTATTAATCCCCCATTGAGCTTATATTCGAATACTCACATAAACCAACCCCATTTCATTGACTCCATTCTGATTCAAAACAAAAAACTAATTCTTGACATGAGCAGAAGCTTCATCTTGCTCCCGAAGGAGTGGCTGGTAGGTTTGAACCACCAACCTTGTGGGAGATTATGCCAGGTAAGCTGATTAGCAGCACAGGCATTGGAATCAGATAGAATGAAGTTGGAATCCCAGCTCCACCTTTCACGGTTTCTCTGCCCCCAGTCAAATTACTTAAAATCACCAAGTCTCTTTCTTTCTACTTAAGTCGGCATGAAAACAGCAGAGTTGAGAGGTCGAATGACAGCCACATCTCACTCCCACAGAGTGGCTGGTGCTTTGAAACACCCACCATGTGGTGAGTAGCTCAGCACCTCACTCGGAGCGCCACCAAGGAGCCCTACAACGGTAAGAGCTACCATTTGGGAAGAGTTTATTACTACTACTGTGTCGGGGCTCATGATAAATATTTTACACACATTATTTCGTGTCATTCTCAATACTATTTAGAGGTAAGGTGACCAGATGCCCCGCTTTTAGCGGGACTGCTCCGATTTTTAACAATTTGTCCTGCGTCCCGTGGCATTTTTAAAAAGTCCCGATTTTTGGAAAGAATGCACGACAAGCTAGGGAATGGCGGGAGAATGGGAAGACCAAATTTTTAATCAAGAACACCCCACTCCACCCCCGGTCAATGGTGTCCCGCTTTACCAATGCTAAAATCTGGTCACCTTAATTTAGAGGTGACTATCAGCCCCATTTTATGGCTGGGAAACGAGATGTTCAGGGATTAAGCAAGTTCCCTAAAATGCACCCACTGTTGATGTGATGGACTCTGATTGGAACCAGGTATGCCTGACTACAAATACCAAGATCAGAACCCCTGTGTTTTGCCCTATCACGTAAACCACAGGAACCAACAGAGAAGGCAAAGGTAATGAAAAGAGACCAGTACATGAACATGGACTTGATTTTTAGTGTCCTCAAGCCACCAACACTTCTTCCAAGAAGGCCTTCTGCAGGGTGGGGTCTAGCCATGGCTCTTGCTAAGCTCTGGCACAAGGAAATGTGCCAGTCACTCACAGACCTGGGGATGGCCTCCAAGGGCTGGTGTCTTTGTGGAAACTAAGGCAGCCAGAAGTCACAGGCAGAGTGACTCTACTGTGGAGGGCTAACCTTTCAGGGGGAAAAGCAGCCCAGCGCCAACCCCAACTCTGCTGGGCCCCTGCCTTTGCAGGTCTCTGAGATCAGGAAGTAGCTTCGTTTGCTCCCTGGGAGACGTTGGTGGTTAACTGTTGGCCGAGCAATCTAATTATGATGAAAGTGGGCTTCCAGGCCTCAACACGTTTTCTTTCACAGTGGTTGCCTTCAGGACAAAGGAGGGGTTCTTGGGACGGCCTCGTTGTGCCAGCCTGCTGTGCAGGTGCCCCTCCGTCAAACAATGGACTTCATTGATGATGGTATGCGCCCCACACCTGCCAGAGCCAATGCATGTTGCTGTGGGCAGGTACAGAAGTCAACAGTGAGGGACAGCCAGGTGGGAGTTCAGGATGGAAAATGGTCTCCTCCTCAGAGCTGACAAAGCCATGCTAGAAAGCCAAGTGTGCTCAACGGTTCCAAAGACAGGTCTGTAACGTGGACACGTTGAACTGCAGCCCTAAAGCTTTTATACAAGGGCCGGTGTGACTATTGACAGCCTCTTCGGCCAACGGAGAAATCCAAGCCCTCAGTGTGGAAGGTGACCGGCATCGCGTGGTTCAAAGGAAGAGGTGGAGAATTGCTTCGCTGCCCCAAAGGAGAAGCAATCAAAGAAACTTCCTGGGACTTATTTACAGTTTTTATTTTCTAGAGAGAGAGAGAAAAAAGGATCTCTATGGATCGGAGTGTCAAATAGATCTTGGGATCTTTTTTTAAAAAGTTCTGAAAGGAAATCACTGTCATAATTCCATGTGGTGAAACTTTGTCTTCCGGTCTGACTTTCACAAACCCAAACCTTAGAGGCCAGCTGACATGGAAATGCGCATACAGAACACAGGTGGAATGCACCAAGACATGTGGGAATGAATGCTTTGCAGAGAAAAAGCATTCACGAAGTACTGATACTTTCATTCATTCTTGGAATCCTGAAAGAGCTCAAAAGATCAGCAGTTTAAAACCACCAGCCGCTCTGTGGGAAAAAGATGAGGCTTTCAACTCCTGTAAAGAGCCAGAGTCTCGGAAACTCAAGGGACCGCTCTACCCTGTCCTGTAGGGCCACGATGAGTCCGCATTGAGTCGATGGCAATGAGTTTTTGAGTTTGTTTTTGTTTTGTTTTTTAACTTGGCGCTATACATTCTTTTCCTCCTTAGGAGCTTTTCTGATTTTGTGGATTCCAAATAATGGAAGATGATTTACCTTCCTCTTGGGCCTGAGATGCGCATTTTCATTTTCTCAGAGAACTTTATTGGCTACAGCTACAAAGAAGCCTGCTGGACCAGAGATGAACGGCTTCACTGCTGGCCCAAAGGCCGGCCGTCCAAACCCACCAGCCCACTCCACCGTGGTGAGACATGGCAGTTGGCTTCCACAAGACTATAGCTTTGGAAACCCGGTGGGGCAGTTCCACTCTACCCTTTAGAATTGCAAGGAGCAGAGGGCCATAGGACATGTACCAAGCACCATAATTTGCCCCGGGGACATAAGAGTAAGAAAAACTGGCCCCAACTTTTTTTTTTTTTGGCATAGACTAGGGCTTCCAATGCCCTTGCTAACATTTTCTGGGTGAGCAGAATCTCAGAGCAACTCTGGTTGTATAAAATGAGCAGAACCCCTCCCCCCCAACTTGTGGCTAAATTCCTTGAACTCTCCATGCTTCAGTATCCTCACCTGTTAAACAGGAAAAATGCAACCAACCTGTAGATCTTGCTTGTACACCAGCCAGCACTGAACTTCACATCTCAGAAGTCGGAAAGTGAGCGCATCACTGTTACCAGGTTTGGATCTGGCTTGGCCTTTCTGGAGGAGAATGTCTACCCAGCCCTGTGGACAGAGACTGTTCTAAAGACCCATGGAGTGGATTCCAGCAGGTGAAATTCCAAGGTGTATTAATGGTAGAGACTGGTCTTTTAGACATCTAACTCTCTTTTCTGCTTGGCCCCAGTCTAATCTTTTCTCTTTTTCCTCCATTGGACCTTATTTCCATTTCTTCTCTGTCTCTCTTTCTGCCCAACAGGGGTGGATGATGGGAAGGTGTGGAAGAGTAGGGGGTTCCCCTTTCTTGACTCTTAAGAGAACAGTCTCCGTCCCAGCTCAGGAAAGAGGGTCTGCCTTGGGGAAGATGTGAAAACCAGCCCCAGGGCTTGGTTTCCCAGCCTGGTTGTGCGGCCGCAGCTAAGCAGCAAAACCAATCTGGCCTTGTTGGCCAAGAGAAGGCAGCTGCACCTGAGGAAAACTTGCCAGGCTCTGTTTGTGTTGGCTTCCAGGGCTCCCTGATGACCTGGAGGGGTGGGTGCTAACTGGTGCGTCTGACCACTGGTTTCCAGCTGCTGACTTGTGATTGTGCTCAAGGAGGAGCCTGAGAATCAGGGTGAGATCCGGTGTCCAATGAGGCTCTCCGACAGCACCCGCTTTGACCTTTAACCTTGCCTGGACAAGAGATGAGAACAACAAGCCATAGATTCCCCCAGTCTCTGGGAAGTGGCATGGTCAAACCAAAAGTTAGGTTTTCCATTTCTTCAATGGCGGGAGCTGGCCCTAGACTGGGCTCCTGTGGAATAAAGACCTTTTCTCTTGTTCGGGCCACAAGGTCTACACTCCAGGTGAGCACACAGTAAATGCAGCTTCTGTTCATTCCACCCACTTTCCCCCTTATTCCCGACACCTTTGGTGCCAAAACCGACTTCACAGCCCACCCTCTGCCTCCAACAACTTCCTGACCAGGTTTCTGAAATGGACACTGTGAAGTCAGAAATCAGTTCACTGGCTCCAAATTGCTGGCCTTCTCACGGTCAGTCAGACCGGGTCCGTGTTAAATGGGCTGTGTGTGGCAGGAGGGAGGGAAGAGGGGTCCGATCCCTTCCCTCTTCCCCTCTAGGTCTCTGCCCAATGGCTGGCGCTACGCCGCTTTGGTTCTCCAAAGTAACCAGTTCTTTGTGACGAATCATTCGCCTCTCTGAGCCTCGTCTTTCCAACATCCCCAGGATGATTTCCTCATGATCTGGGATACTTTCCGTTTTGGCTTCAGGGGTGGAGGAACTTTGTAGGGGACAAGCGGTAAAGACTGACAACTCCCATGGAAAGACATGGGTTTACGGGATGAGACACTGACATTTTAGCCACGTGCTTTGGCCAAGTTAAGGAGCCCTGGTGTGGCTATGGATTGAGCTGCGAAACATAAGGCTTGTGGTTCAAATCCATGGGCGGTTCCACAAGAGAAAGTTGAGCCTCTCTGCTCCTGTACAGACTCAGTAACCCTGAAGACCAGTTAGTAAAACTGTCCCATAGGGTTGTTAGGAATCAGAAACAACTCCTTGGAAGCAAGTTCTAGTGAGCATCGGGGCAAGGAGCCTAACAACTTTAAGCTTCAATATTCTCATCTGTAAAGAAGAGAAAATACATTTTTAAGAAATAATATATGTGGATATAAAGTGTCTAGCTTGATGCCACCTAGCGTATACTCAATAAATGATCATAACTATCGAATGGCCCTGCCTTTTCCTCAGACCAGTACCGAGGGGGATGATTGCTGAGTACCATACTGGGAGCTATTATTCTCACAGCTACCTTCACTTTCCCATTAGTTTCGGATCCAGAACCTGTCTGCGAGGAATCTGGAGGGAGGAGAGAGAATCAAGCAGTTAGAAAGGTGCTGGCCAGTTTGGGAGTCAACACCATGCAGTCACCGGGTCTGCCAGCCGGAAAGTCAACACCCAACCGGTTCATTCATGGAGACAACAGGTTCAGTGGCCCAAAGGCCTTTGATAATGTGCAAAACTAGCTGCTCCGTGAGCCTGAGGACTGTCCTCTCAGAAGGCTCCCCAAGTCTCCAAGGGACTCAGTTTCCACGGGCCCATGTTCTTTCCAAATCCTGGTTGCACTCTGCGTGGGTCGGGCTAGTTTTACAGGCTTCCTGGTGAGTCCAGTTGTTGCCTCAGGCTGAGAATCATTCTCTAGGCCTGGCCCGGATCCATTGGAGGGACACTGCTATGCTTAGGATGTTGGTAGCATCTCTCTTCTCACGTGGATCCTAAACAATTATCAAAGCTCAATAATAATTATTCCTCTTGCCTGAGTTCTTTCATACTTTGAAACTACTAGTTATTTATTTTGAAACCTATACCCTCCTCATTCCAACAACCCCAGTCGAATGTAATTTGAGCAAGTCAACGAGTCCTAGTCTGCAGATGAGAAGAAGGAAGAAGGAGGGGAGGAAAGGAAGAAGGCAGGGAGGAAGGAAGGAAGGAAGGAAGGAAGGAAGGGAACGGTTGCATCAGTAGTGAGGTTCCTTTCCGCAGCAACACCCGAGGGTCATCTGGGGCAGGGGGTGGAATGTATCTTCCACAAGATGCATGAAGGAGACCTTTCCGGGTGATTCTCCCCTTGCTCTGAACTGCTCAATTAGCTCAGCCTCCCACAGAATGGGGGACCTCGCCTCTCTGACACCTCCGTCATCTGAACTGCCCTTTCTAATCAGTGACGCCTCTGCTATCCCAGAATGTCAATGGATCAGGAATTCCTCATTCTCATGGCAAAGATGCATGTGAGACCTTGCCACCTCTCTGAAAACTCCATTCCATTTTACGGAGCCAATATGAGCATTCTTCAGTTTCCAGGAAAACGGAACCTGAAACCCCTGTGAAGAGGCCTTACTGGACTGGAAAGTGACCGGATGGCTGTGTTATGCTCAAAGGGTCGCAAGCAGGACTACGGGTTAGGAGTGTAGAGGGAGGCACATTTCTACTTGTTGGCTGAAGAGGGCATGATCATGGCTAGAGCAGATAGATCATGGTCAATCCGTTCAAACACTGGAGAGTCAGAATGGTGGGCGTTCAAAGGAGAACAGTTGAGTGAGTGGTTACACCTTGCCTGTCACACATATGGTCTCCACGGAAACCAGTGAAAACAGAGGTTTCAGAATAAATCCAATCCCCCTCCCCAGGGACTCCCTGTGTCCTAAAAATTGAGAAGCCAGAGTGGTTCATTCCATTCTTGTAACATAAGGAAAGAAACCATTAACCAAAAGGAATGGTCAAGAAGACGGCCTATGGAGATAGGAGCTGATATTGAAGGAGAGCTTATGATGTGTTTGATACACCCCGTTATGCATTTCTCCCAGTCACCCTGGGGGAGGGTTGCGGCCATTCTCTATGCCTGTCGTGAGGCTCAGGGAGGTTCTGGGACTTGCTGAGAGCCACACAGGTACTAAGCAGCAGAGCCAGCATTTAGATTAAGGGGACCAGATTTTAACATTGGTAAAGTGGGACACCATTGATAAAACTCATATCCTGGCGAAATAGCCTCATGGCAGCCAAAAACCGTATAGCCTAGCTTGTTGTGCATTCTTTCCAAAAATTGGGACTTTTAAAAAACACCGCAGGACATGGGAAAAATTGTTAAAAAGCGGGACTGTCCCGCCAAAAGTGGGATGTCTGGTCACCTTAATTTAGATAGAACTCTCTTGGTCTCTCCTTTATCATAGCCCTGGCCAGGTCCTAGGGCCAAGGTGGAGTAATTGGTTCTATGTTGCACTGATAACCACGGAGGCCAGCAGGCTCTCTGTGGCAGAAAGACAGGCTCCCATAAGGAGTGGCCATCTCAGAAACCCCAGGGAGCAGTTCTCTTCCTACAGTCACCATGCATCAGAATCATCTCCATGCCCCTTAATATTTTGGTCTTGGGGCTTTTTGCTTTGCCTTGATTTTGAAATTTTTAAATGTTTTTTTCCTCACTGAATATTTATGTTGCATCTTCCAAATCCTGCCTGAATGATATAAACTGAATATTTACTACCTCCTTGCAGAGATCTGTACCGAAGATTTGGTCAGAACACCAAGCTAATTTTCTAATTCTTCAGCTGTGCTAGCGCGCATGGCACACCAAGGCAGAGCCCTGCATTCAGTGTTTCCCAGTGAGTAACTCAACAATAGGGGACCCAGGTCTTCTCTGACTATGTTGAGTGTATGTGTGTGTGTGTGTGTGTGGGCGGGAATTAAATTCCACCTTTCACTTCTCTGACACCAAACAGTTCAGTCCAATTCAATCTGTCTGCCAGGCTCCCACTCCTGTCCTGACATCAGCAGTAGAGGCAGTACTTCTTTCTCTGACCGTTGGAGCTAGGCAGAGCTCCCCAGATAAAGGACACTGTCCTCCAGACTGCCCCGCCTATACCACACCCCAGCCACCAGCAGAAGGCTTGGGAATCCCCCCAGTACTCGCTCCTGACTTGCAGGACATACATTTGGTATTTTCTCACCACCCTTTCAGGATGGCGGCATAAGCTCAAAGGTACCCACCCCACTCCCTTCTCATCTGGTACCTTCAACTATTCCAGAATTTGCTAGAATGTCTCACAGAACTCAGGAAAGCACTGTACTTTGGGTTATATAGTTTTTCAAAGCAACGAGGAGACAAATGAAAAGACATGGGTGATGTTTGGAAGGATTCCTAACTTGAAGCTACACACACACACACACACACACACACACACACACACACACACAGAGACATAGTACCTAACCA
This sequence comes from Echinops telfairi, assembly GCF_000313985.2. Taxonomy (NCBI): domain Eukaryota; kingdom Metazoa; phylum Chordata; class Mammalia; order Afrosoricida; family Tenrecidae; genus Echinops; species Echinops telfairi. Next base: position 14,867,902 of record NW_022103922.1, on the reverse strand, counting down.
CATGCATTGATGTCTGTCACCAACCAGGAAGCCCATGGAGCATCCGTACCTAGAGCCTCTGCTGGGTCCCAGTGTACAGGTTAGAGTAATGGAATCAGCTCACCTCCCCCGAAGTTACTGCTATCACTGGTCGTCAGACCCCACCTGAGTTACGTCATTGGCATACACCCCCAGGTGCAGGTGTGGAGGCCTCATCAAGGACACATCAGTCACTGCCGAAGTGCCAAGGTCTTAGGAGTCGAGGATGAATCCTTGGGGTCAAGGTGATGCACATCCCACACCAAGCCTGCCTAACATTACTGGACATGGGTGAGCCCTGGGTCACTTCCCACTGAGAAAGCAGAGATCATCTTTGCATCAGCCAGGGTTGCCTGAGTGCTTGTGGGCAGTGCCCACCTGCCCATCCAGTGGTGGCAAGGGAAACAGGCCCTGTCCAACTCACCTGGAACCAGTCACTGAGCTTTTCTAAGAGCAGTTTCCTCACGGGATGCTTCGAGTTAAATGAATTAACCCAAGTTAAGTGCTTAGTATTGTATCTGCGTAGCTTTACTTCCTTTCTAGCCCGCCTTTCCCTCCTTCCCTTCCTTCCTTCCTTTGGGAAATAAGAATTTCCCCCCTGCTCTGTGCATGCCTTGTGCTGGATGCTACATGACTTTCAGCAATGTATTGGCTCTCAAGCCCCTCTTTCCTTGGCTAACTAACAAAATAGGCTGTGTATCTATATTTCCTATGAAGGTAAAGAGTGTGGCCTGTCTCTGGAAATTAGGAATGCTGTCAGGTAAATCACAGCCCTTTTATGTTTCCTGCGGCATGCTTGGCCACTTTCAATGATGGGGGTTCAAGAAAAGAGCTTTCCGATCTGGGGTCCACACTGAGTCTCTCAGGTAGCAGGCTTCCAGCATGCGGATGGCGGTTGTCTGCTGATATCTCTGTTGCTGTGCCTCTGAACGCCCCCGCTTCCCCTCCCACTGAGGTCCTTTGCTGCCCAGCGCCTTGCTGAGGGGATTTCCTGGACCTGGCTGCTCGGCTCTAGAGAAGCCAGGGGGAAACACTCAGTGCCCTTCCCCACCCAGTTCATTAGTCAACTTCAGGACTTCAAAAGACTTGCTCTGCTTCAGTCTGCTGCTTTCTGTACCTGACACATGTACAGATGTGCTCGAGGGCCAGTTCCTCCCCATCAGCATGGCTTTGGGAAGCCCTCACGGAGACCCAGTGGTTTTCTGCTTTACACCCTACATTGCCCACGAGAATGAATCCAAAGGCCAAGCAAAGCGGGGCTAGGTTTGAATGTCATTTCATGTCACCATCATATGGCGCGCCTGCAAAGGAGCTCAAAGTTAGTGACGTGCTCCAAATGGTTGTTTCATATGCCCTATCCCTCCCTTGAAAGAATTGCATTGGATTTTAACTTCCTTTTATTGAGTTGACTCTTAGGAATGTCGAATTGTTGACAAGTCCTATCCAACACTGTGCAGCGTGCAGTGCTGGGCACTGGACAAGGAACGGTCCTCGCGGGATAACTGCCCGCGTGCTTGCCTGTTCTCATGCACTTGACTGTTCACTTTCAGACCTGGAGAAACAAAAACATCAGACCATTTCAGCGGAACAAGCTTTCTTGGGGAGATTGCTGGCGGATAAGGCTTTCTGTTAGGAAATCCCCCTAAGCTTCGCTGCATTCGTGCTACTTTGACTTGCCTGCTGTCTAAGCTATGAATTCGATCTGGTTGCTAGTGAGATGGTAAAAAAAATGAAGCAAATAATAATAGCAAGCATTGAGTGGAAGATAATAGAGGTTGGTTCTCTCCCACAATAAACAGCCTAGGAGGATGGCAATCAGGTGGAACAGTAACTCCCTGGTGCCAGCAGATGCTCAGGAAACATCAGGGCTTTTGCTCCACTGTCTGTGGTGTGTACCTCTTGCCTTCAGGCTCTCAGGACGATGGCTAGAGCCCCACTGATCACACCCATGCTCAGGGAGAAAAGAGGGTCTCCACAAAGGGCAAAGTAAGTGGGGCAGCTGAGGCTGTCTTATTTGAAGACATTTTCTAGCGGCTCCTCTCTGATATTTCTACTTAAACAAACTCACTGCCAGCAAGTCCATGCTGACTCACAGCGAACACCCCCTCCCCCCATGGGTTTCTGAGACTGTAACTATTTATGGGAGTAGAAAGCCCAGTCTTTCTCCCGTGGAGTTGCTGATGGTTTCGAACAACTGACCATGTGGATTGCAGCCCAAAACATAACCACTGCACCACAAGGGATCCTGGATAGTTCTACTTAGATCCCATCAATCATAACACACCATCATGTTTCCACTCCTCGCTGCAAGGCAGGCCGGGCAGATGGATGGGTTTCCAGTTTCCAGCAGCAGTGGTGTCAGCTCATAGAGCTGTCCTGGCTAAGTTGTAGGGTCTGCCACATCGTCCTTCGATTCTATCTAGAAGTTTTATTTATTCATGGCTAGAAATTTCTAAGGGAACGTCACGAGAAGTTAATGAGCCTTCTGCCAACATGCAGATTTAAAATGTTCTCTTCATAATGAACGACTAGGTATTGTTGATGCTATTGTTAGGTCTCATCGACTCTGTCCCAACCCATAGGGCCCCTTGTACCAGAGATTGAAACATTGCCCTGCCCTGCCCTGTGCTGCCCTTCTTCTCTGTTTGGGCCCATTGTTGCAGCCACGAGGTCCATACATCCCATTGAGGGTCTTTCTGCTAGTCATTGATGCTCTACTTTACCAAACATGATGTTCTGCTCCGGGGACTGCTCTCTCCTGAAAATAGGTTCAAAGCACATGATACAAAGTGTCCCCAGTCTGTCTCACTTCTAAAGAGCATGCTGGCTGTACTTCTTTCAAGGCACATCTGATGTTCTTCAGTACATGGTATATTCTTTATTCTTTGCCAACATCGCAATTCAAATGCATTCCTCTTTGGTCTTCCTAATTTATTGTCCATAGTTCACATGGTAATAAGGTCATCAAAAATGCCATGGCTCGGGTCAGATGCACCTTATTCCTTAAAATGGCGTGTCTGACCTTTAATGTTGTCAGGTCTTTTGCAGAAGATCTGCAGGATGGAATATGGTATTGGATTCCTTGACTGCTGCTTTCTTGGGCATTGACTACAGGTCTGAGTAAATTGAAACCCTTGGCAACTTTGATATTTTCTCCCCTTAGCATGGCAGTAGTTACATCATCTGTTGTCAATTTAAGACTGAAGAGTGAAGGGGTGGAGTTTAGCTTGTCAATCAGATTGCAACTTTATGATCTCATTTGGAGGCACTAAGGAGATAAATAGCTTGCTGAACGCAGGACACACTCTCACTCCTTGCGAGACATTACTGAGAAAGAGCCTGATGGAGCTACGCTGATGCAGGCAGAACTCAGAGAGCTGGAGTTGCCACATAGAGACCCATGCCAGCACCGAGAGGCTTCTACCGCCACTGGATCCATAAGACTTCCCACCCACTGGCCTGTGATCTTCCTGCATTTGGCATCATTGCATGCGTTTTGTGAGTGAAGAGAAATTTAGAGATTGGTATCAGACACGTGGGCTAATATTGGACTTAAGGACTTGACCTGGACTGGGCTGGGGTGTTTTCTAGAGTAGAAAGCTCCATCTTCTCCTTGTAGATGGATAGATGCTATCTTATCAGAGATAGCACTGTACTTCAAGATAGATATGGGGGGAAAAGGTTGACTGTGAATGTGATGTACTATTCTTGAATTACTGTTCCTGGCATAGGAAACCATATGATTCTCCAATCTGAAGTGGCCTATGCTAGTTCATTTCGGCTCACTAATGTCAAGCACGTGGATCTTTACCTTTATTAAGGAACTTTTCAGGTTTTAATGTGAGTGGGAAATGCTCAGGGGACAGTTGTTTATGAGGACATGCTGCAAATTCCTTCAGGGCGGCTAATAAATCCCCAAAGGGGCCTACCACTC
>NW_022103922.1:14845027-14863163 GCF_000313985.2 Echinops telfairi | reverse complement strand
AGCAAGCAAGCACTAAACACATTTATACTGTTCAGGGCTTCCTGGCTTATGACAGGGCATTTAAAAAAATATTGGCTGATTGAAAGGAACAATCAAATAGTTGAGTGGAAGTCCAGCATTCACTCAACGTGTAGAACGCGAGCACCAAGCTCCTTCTACTGTCTGCTCTGCTCCCGTTCAAGGGCCCCGGGGACCCACTGACCCACAGAAAGAGCCTTCAGTGATGGGCGGAAGGAGTGCGGCTAGAAGGGATACAGGCTGATCACGAGGACTGGGGAGCTCATGAGGCAAAACGCGAAGTTACTCCAACACTTAATTAGCTATTTTTATTAAGTGTTCAAGTCGCTCTGGTTTAATGGGTGTTTTACTTCTTTTATCCCAAGAAAGATGGCAGAAGTTTGTGTCTTTTGGCTTTGATCACATTATTTCTGGGTTTTGTTACTTAATAAGGCCGAAGTTTAAATTAACATCATTCTCCGTGGCCTGTTTTTGGGTGAGCTGTACAGTATGGCTTGGTCTTGGCAACTTTTCAATGGAGGAAAGAAAAGGAAACCTCTGGTTGCGAGCCGGAGCGGGGAAGGCAGGAAAGCTATTTACCTGAGTCCCTGGGGCTACAGCCGCTTCCAGAAATGATCTGCTGCCAAATTAAGCCTCCTGACGCAGGTAGGAGGACAACCGGACTAAGGAGAACCCTCAGTCCTCAAGGGGGCAAAGAGAAAGGTTGGGAAGTGGATCCTAAGTCCTTTCTGTGGTCAGGGCCCTCTCATGCTCTACAACGGGGTTTGGACACATGGTCAGCCTGTACAAAACCATGTCTCGGCATCCTCCTTAAAATGTGAAATTGTCCAGACTCTAGTTTGAGGTCTATGCCAACAGGATACACATTTCTTTTTCTCTTTCGCCATTCACCCACTGCCGGGATAGCTTGATGGTTTCCACAACACAGTCACACTTCCTAAACAGCCCATTTGAATCACTTTAGTCGAAAGTTGGTTGCTGTATTAATTGGCTTCAGAGAAAACATTGCCTTCACTTAAACTCGTTGAATACCTCTCGTTGGATCATAGGCTTGAGCCAAGTGTTATTCATTCAAGACCCCAAGTGCCTTTTGTTCATAGCAGATCAATGTTGTTCTAGCGAGTGTGGCATAAACAGATCTGTTGAGGCCACAACACCCTGTAGCAGCCCACAGACAAAGGAGGGCCCGTTTCATCTCCCGACGAACCCTGATGTGGCTTTAAATGCTCTGACATCGCAGGAGCAGCAACCGGATGAATAGAAATCGGGGTCCCAGGGAACAGCCTTTGTCATCGTTGGGCTTTATCAAATTTGAACAGCCAGGGGAACATCTGGCTTTAATCCTGATAGAAACTGTAGGATTTTGGCTGTTCTCTGCCCTTGCATATTTTCCATCCTCTGTATCAGCGTCTGTTGTCAGTGATTTGATGAAGTTAAATCGACTGCATTTGATTCTTTGAGCACCAGAAAAATATCAGAAGGCTGCTCCCCCCTCACCCCATCCTGCCCGCCCCCGCTTCCTCCTTTGTGGAACACTCAGAATAAGTTTGCAAGGAGTCCCGAGGCGGAATCTTTAAGGAGGAAAGGGAATACACAGAGAACCGTCCAATCCCTCCTCTCAGACGGGCGCCCCATTTTGCTCAACAATCAAAGGAGCATGGCCCTTGAGCAGCACGGATGATGCCACTGAACCAGGAACCCGGCTTTGCTGGTTTGATTGCAGTCGGGGTTTTCTTTCTGTTTTTAAACGGTGAAAGAGAAGCTCATGCACAAATGGGTTGCGGGGCCTTTTCATGGCAGCCTTCCCCAGAGGGCTTGTCTAGCTCCTCTACCCTCGCCTCCTTGCCTCGGCTGGTGCAGTTGAGATTGCCTGGCACAACTGGCAGTCCCGGCACAGAAAATGACAGGACCCGAGTGAGGATGGAGATGGAATTCACACCTCATCACATCCCATAAAGGGTGATTTGTCAAGGTCACCTTCTAGGTGAATGAAAGGAACAGCGTTTGGCAGAGGGCCCCAGCTCGCCCTCCACAGGCCTCCACCCAGCTGCCGCTCTTTGTGTGCTGAGTGTGTGCACACGTGACTCTGATGAGTGCCTCTGAGCGCTTCCTGGGTGCATTGCATTTGCTAAAAGATGCCCCATACGTCTAAGAGTGGGGAATCTGAAACAGTGACTGTAACTACATCGGTGATGGGAAAATAGGCTTGGGGAGGGCCAAATTATTTTCATCTGGGGGTGAGAGAGTTCTAGCTGCCATTTAGCCGAATGCCAGCGCAGGGCTTGGCCATCAAGTATTTCCTCCAGGCCATTGGTTTCTGACACGAAGACCGAATGGACCACCTTCCGGGAAGGAAAAGAGCCTGCTTTTTGTTCCTCTGAGGATCCTGTCTTGTCAGAGCTCAGGGATCAAGGAGATCGCCAGTCCAAACCTGCTTGAGGGTGAGGCTGTGGAGATGCAGAGAGGTGAGTTTCCCAAGGTTGGACAGCTGGTTAGATGCGGAGTCAGGCTAGGTCCTGCCTATCTTTCTCATGCTCGCCAATGTTCTGCTGAGCTCCACGCTGCCTCCCAGATGAGAATGAACACACTCTTTGTCGATTCCAGCTGGGGGTCTTGTCTGGCTGTTTGAGATACTCTGGGTATGCCCTGGTCGAGCCAGTTAAACAGTAATTCATTAAAATCTAGCCTCTTCCTAATTCTACTTCGCTCCTTGAGGCATAGGAGAGTCCTGTTTTGTATGAGATACTGTCTGCGTATGAGTTTGTGATTATAAAATGACACTGTTATTACTGTCCTTTGATAGAGCAGGGATCAGAGGTAAAAGTTATGTGGGCATTCATGTCTTGCAAAAGGTTCAGGAGAAGTTTATGTCATTTCTGAAGTGGTAGCTAGGATTTTCATGGGAAGAACTGCACGTTGAGCATAGCAGGGGGAATATCATGGTGGCTGGAGCCTCACATTAATAAAGATTCACCTTTTAAATGAATAAAACCCAAGGCTGTTTTCTCCCCCAATATTTCTACCATTTCAAACCCCCACAGGTTGAAATGTGTTATTACAGAGGGTTTTTTTTCTGAATTTCTAAGCTTTGGAGGGTCAAAAACCAAACCCACCCACCAACCAAACCAACCATCCAAACAACAACAAAAGAACTAAATTCAAATAAGTTTCGTGGGTGTATTTGTGACTACATCTTGCCACTCTAAAAGGATAATGTGAAAACAGTAAAACATAAGTGATACAAACGCAGGCGGGAAAGGGGACAAGAATAAAAATAGCGAGTAAAGCAGAGGCTTCTGTGAAGTCTAATCTTGACATGTTTAAGAGGTTTGTTCAAATGAAGCATCACTGAGTGGGGAAACCGAGAGAAGAGCCTGGAGGTCAGTCCCCTTCCACGGCCTATTGCCCAGCCTAGCACACGTGGGCATGTGGAGAAGCTGGGATGCCAAGGGGCTGTGTGGGGCTTCCAGGGCTCCCACATCACAGTGGGCATATCACTGGTGTGCATTGAGCAGTGTTGCAGAAATGTTGACTCCCTTGGACGTATTCACCCTTGCCTGTCCACTTTTGCTTACACACATGTCCTTTGCAACTTTTCTACCATGGTTACTAGTGGCCCTGTGATTCATTGTTCATATGTTGGCACCAATTCAGCTTGAAGAGTGAAATTATTCCTCAAGAATTATTCATTCTCAAATAGTTGTGTCCCTTCTACCTGTCAAGTATAAGTGTTACTGTTGAGTGTCCTTGAGTAGAGTCCATTCATCTTGACCCCATGAGACAGAATAGAACAGCATGTTAGGCTTTTCTTAGCTGTGATTGTGAGTGCCTTCCCTCACAGAGTGATGGGGTGGGCTAGAACTGCCAACTCTTTGATTAGCAGCTGTCATGGATTGAATTGTGTCCCCACCCCACCCCACCCAATACACGTCAACTTGGCTAGGCCATGGTTTTCAGTAGTTTGTCAGTCATGTAATGTTGTCATCATGCCCTGTGATGAGATCTGATGTGATCAACCAATCACTTGTAAAGCAGTAGAATGGGATGCAGCCCTCATCTAAGACGGGGTTGCCTGGAGTGTGGCCCATAGAACCTTATATCTTACGGGAGATAAAAGGAGAGAGAAGCAAGCATGGAAGGGCAGACCTAACTACCACCAGAAAGACAGGAAATGGAGTGTATTATTTGGACACAGATGGAGTTCCCGTGCTGGGAACATCCTAGATCTGAGGGTAGATTGATGACAAGACATGAGGAGATCTCTAAGGAGCACCGGGCTCTCAAATGTTGAAAGGAGACAAGGTCCTTCCTTTAGAAAAAGAAAACCTTCCCTGAAGTCCAGTAATCCCATGGCTATCTGAATTTGGACTCCGAGCCTTCAAAACTTTAGGAGAATCATTTTCTGTTTGTTAAAGTCATCTATGTGTAGTTTTCTGTTATAGCAGCACTAGAGAATAAAACAATATTATAGGGCTCAATCGTTTCACCACCAGAGCTCCTTATGATTACATAAGACATTTACATTCTAACAAAGAGTAAAATCAAAGGGCGGTCTAGTCTAGCATTTCTTAAACTGCACACTCGCAGTCAAATGAGTTTGGGCAATATCGCATGGTGACTGATGCCCTTTGAGCTTCAAATCTCACGCAGAAAAACCAAGACTCACAGCCTTAAAGAGGCCTATTAGTTTATTTTATTCAGATTTTTAAGCTTATATTTGAAGAACCCTCCTCACATCCCCTACTACACCCCAGATTATGTGTTATATTGTAGACCATGGGTGTTCTGTAGCATTCATTTAAAATGTGCTTATCATTAGGCATTTTGGGGCCAAAAATGGAATCTACAGGGACGATCTGATCTAGAGACTGGAGCTCTTGGGAACAGTCATGTGTCCTATGCTTTTTTTTTCCTTGTAAATTGTTTTTGTGGTTGAAAGTATGCAGCAGAGTGTACATCAATTTAACAGTCACAGCTTGCACAAAACGATTGTACCCTTCACATTATACAGTCATTTTTGCCTTCCTTTTTGAATTTGTTCCCCCATGCTTCCAATGTCACCATTAGAGTTAGTATAGTTCTTTAAATGCATACAATGCTCACAGTGGAGCACATTTTACTAGTTAAGCTACACTGAGCTAGAAGACTTCAGGAGCTTTTTTTGTTTTAAGGTTTCAGGGTTAATGGTTCTCTCAGGGCCATCATTTTGGGGGATAATGTGGCTTCAGTGGGACCAAAGGACCTGGTCTCCATGAACATTTGTGAACACAGGCGTTTGTTAATCCTTTCCTGCTCTCAGAAGCAAAACCCATAATGTGTGTGTAACAAGAAAATGGCTCACCAAACTTTAGAAGTGTGTAAGTCCAGTGTGGTTCAAGTCCATGGGCCAGCTATGGGGCTGGAGGCTTCCCCTGACTTGCATAGCTGTGGGGGCTGAGCAACCAGGGAGCAGGAAGTCTAAGTAGGAAGACTACAAGCTGGTGGATGCAGAGAGAGATAACTCCATCAGCAGTCCAGTTGACTAGTCAGATGGCAGGCTGTTGATGGCTCCTAGGTTCAACTGTCAATATGGTGCATCACTGACTCATTGACAAGTGCAAAGAGGTCAATGAGTCAGATGCAACATCCAGATCCAGCAAGACGCTAGCTAGCTTCACCACGGTATCAACTTATATAGGAAGTAGGCCACACCCCAAGAAACCTGTTTCCAATTGCATTAGGGCTATAATCTGAATAAAGGGATTGCACTACAACCTAATCTTCTCACAACGACTTGGCTGTTCACAGAAAATCCCACCAAGGAGTTGGTTGGGTTATGTTAGACCACGTCATGGTTGGCGGGTGGTGGTGGTGGTGGGGTGGGGTGGTGGTGGTGGTGGTGGTGGTGGTATTGCTAAACTCCTGAAAATCCTGGCTCAGCCAAGATGACACAAAACCTATCACACTAGCTTATAATGGAATTCAGTACATAGAATGCATTTTCATCAGTTCATCTAGGGGGCACCCTATTAGTCTCAGCGACATTTCATTTTCATAACTTTTGGTTTGCAGGTGTGAGTATATTTAATCACTCAGAAGCAAGAAAGTGGTTGGGTGTTGGCATGGCTGGCGTCTATTCAAAATGAACCATATCTGTCAGGACTTAAAAATAAATTATCAGTAAACTAGAGGAAAGGAAACAAAATATTGTTTAGTTAATGGAAATCCCTATTCCACTCTTGATGGCAGAAACATCTCAGAACGTTACAAAGTTTCATTTGGCACAGAGGCAATTCACTCTGACACACTTTCAAACATTTGGTGAAGGTATGAGACTGGATCTCTCAGGAAAACAAACTTCCTTCTGAGGGCTCAAAGCTCAAAGGTGGGACAGCACAGAGAAAAGGTATCCCCTGAGGGATTCTGATACAAGCAGGGTGGGGGTTTGAAAACAACAACAAAAAGGAGTTCCCACGTCTTGACCTGTTAGTCATCAAAAAGAAGCAATGAAGGTGATGTTTTATAAAATTAAGAGGGAACTTTCATGCCGGATGGCATGTTTAGGATTTTCCTCATTGTATCTAATGCTGTAAATTAGAAAAATCTTTCTGATCCCTGTGCCTCCCTCCATAGGGCACCATAATTTCATCTGGTTGGTGGCACCAGACGCCGGTAACCACAGCCAGTTATTATGGGCAGGGGTTTCAAACATATGGCTTGTGCATTGGAGCCCCATCCTCTTCCCTCCATGAATGATTTTTATATTGGATGCCAACCTAGAAAATGCATGAATCTTGATGCCCTCTGCCAGCTTGCTTCCAGCCAGCCCTCCTCCTCCCTCTCCTCTGCCATATCATCTCTCCCCTCCCTCTCCTACACCAGAAGCTCCCACTGAGCACCTGCAAGGCGGCTTAGGAGAAGGTACAGGCTGATGGCACCAGGAGGCTGCCCTTGCCCTCTCCACCTTACGCCTGCTGCCCAGTGAGCAGGGCTGGATCAACCCGCCATTGTGCTGGGCTCCTTCTTGCTGCTCTCGAAGCCGGGCTGCTGTTGGCGTCAGGCAGTGACCTGCAGATCTAAGGGAAAAAACAGATGTCCCAATAAATTTTTGTCAAAACGTAATTACCTCGGGATTCGAAAACCACATGGGGGTGGGGAGGGAGAGGAACAGATGTATTACCTTCCAATATGCAAGCATTAGTTTGCAGAAGTTTAAATCATCAGGATATTTAAATGATGGCAGTCTAGCGGGTGCCTTGTGAGGGTCGTCGTCTTCTCCCCTCTTTATCTTGGGCCTCTCCTGTCCCCTCAGCTCCGGGTAGTTCGAGACCCTCCGATTTGCTTCGCACTAATGGTGCTCCCAGCTGGAGGAGGGCAAGTTGCACACAAGTATCATCCTGAGTGCTTTTCACAGATAAATCTCAGCAAATATGACAGGCTATCTTTCCTCCAGGAACCCAGCCAAGTCTTTTCTTCCTCTCCAGCCAGCAAAATATGATAAAGTACAAATTCTCTCCTCCGCCATAAAAGATTCTTATTTTCGTGATTTGAACTGTTAGGTGCAGGTCAAGGTCATCTATCAGGCAGGAATTCTCGTGGGGGAAATCCTTCTTCTGTTTTCTGCTTTCACATTTTGTCCGGTGGCAGAGGGGCAGTCGGCAGCGGATGGAAGATTCATTGGGATATTTGTTAGCCCGTTGTCCTAGGCCTCTTAAGGTGAGATGCTAATCTCTTTGAAGTATTTGCCCACAGGCCTAAGCGATGGAGTGGGAAGCCTCAAGTCCCAAGAGGTCCAAGGAACAAGGAGCTACTGTTGCTTCAGACTGTTGGCCGGGGTCCTCTTTGGCTCCAGGCTGCGTGAGGTGTTTCTATAGGACTACCCTCCGGCCTTTTCCCCAAGACAACTGGATCTGGAGCAATGGCTGAGACATCTTTTCACTGTCTTGGGTTCGGGAAAGAATAGTCTAGATTTTAAGACTTTGATAGAACACCACACCTTGATCTTAGAAAACCAGGCTTTTGTCTAAGTAGCAACGTTTGGTCACGTTCTTTGTGACCAAACCCAAAGCTAGTCCAAGACTGTCCAGTTGATTCCAACTCATGGTTGCGCGCCACGCTGGATGCTGAGAGGGTCAAGCATCACAGGAGCTGTTGGTCTCGTCTTTCTCCCCTGACCTTGTGCTTAACAGCCCTGGGCCTAACCCACAGCACCCTCAGGGTCTCTTTGTGTTTTCCAACGGGTTTCACGGCGTTCATGAGGAACGAGCTGAAAAATAATGGAACTTGCCCACATATTTTTTGAAGCCGAAGTAAAATGGAAGGCAGAGAAGCTGTGGCTCAGGGCAGGTAATCTAAATTGTTAATGAAGCATAGATATTTCATGGGCATTTTTCTTTGGACACACGTAATGTGTCATCGATTCAACTAACATCTTTCAAGCAGGGAAGGTGTGTTGGACCCCTGAGGCACAGTGGAGAAAGGAGCATGGGCACTGGGTGCCTGTCGGGAGTGGAAATGAACCATATTTCAACTTTGCGGGAGATAAGGTATAGAGTAATGATTACAAATACACGGTGAAGGGTGGTTTGAAAGCCATAGACCAAGATGAGGGAAGTGCAGAGAGGGGTCAGGACTGCGAGAGATGGTGATTAGCTTGTGTTTTGAAAAATGGGTAGGACTTGGATCTTTAGAGCTGAACGATGACACCAAGGACAAACGCACCATGTGTGAAGGAGACGACACGTGTGAATGCAACACGTGGGAAGGAGATGACATGTGTGAACGCACCACGTGGGAAGGCCAGGGGAGACGACAAAGGCCCTAGAGGCTAACGTAGCATCTAGAATGGATGGACGGGAGGTGGGGACTAAGGCTGGCAAAGAAAGAAGGATGCACCTTGGGTGAGTGCTTCTTTTTTCCGAGGTATTTTGCTGCTGAGCACGACCTTAATACTCAAGCCCTAAAGCCCCCCTCCCTGAATCTGGACCTTTATCTCTTTGCCAGAAGCCGTAGGGAACACAAGCAGTTAAGTGCTCGGCTATGAAACAAAAGGGGGGCAATTCAAACATAACTCACCCTCTTTTCTACTTTGCCTGGCTTCTTGGAGAGGGGCAGTGGTGGTGCTGTGGGTTAGGTATTGGGGTGCTAACTGCAGGGAGAAATATGAGGCTGCCTGTCCCCGTAAAGATTGACAGCCTCGAAACTCCTACATATGGTTGGAATCAACTGCGTGGCAGTAGGTTTGGGATTTTTGTTTGTGACCTTGAAGAAAACATTCATGAATGTCCAAGGGTGCTTCGGAGGGCCTGTTTAAACCTAGGAGAGGTGGCAATCAATCAATCAACTACGCCGAGGGAGCTGGAGACAGTATGCAGGCTGGACCGGAGGAAACAGAATTTTCTAGTTTTATTCTCCCTGAGAAAATGTGCCAATTTGGGTCTGAAGAAAATGTTACCAAAACACACTGCTTCCTACAGGCCACTAGGGTCCAGGGTAGCTGACAACAGGGCTGTATTTCTATGTGGGAAGCATTCCTTGAGTCCTGTGGCCTGAGTGGGCTGAGCATGTTATAGATGTTCTATGTATGACTTATATAGATATGGCTTACGGTGGGAACCTAAAACTTGGTGTGATTTTAGTCTTATAGAAATTAGGTTTTGCTTCTTGAGCTATAGGAATGTGGTAGTTAGAATCAGTACCAATAATTTATCAATAATCTGCCCACGTCCATGATAAGTGCTTCACGCAGGTCCTTTCTGACCCTTCTGAAGACTCTGTAAGGGACATCAGTGTAGAGATAAGGTAACTGCAGCTCCCCTGGATTAAACAACTTTTCAGGGTCATACCAGTTGTTGGAGATAGAGCTAAAATTTGAATACTGATATAAATGCCTACAAAACTTCATCAACCCATTGATGAATACTACAAAGATTATACCTTGCAACCAACATAACAGAGGATGCTCTGACCATGGCAAGAATACACCAACACAAAGCACCCCTATATCATGTCACCCGGACCATGATATATATATTTTTCTAGATGAAGAAGTCATTTAAAACAGAGCCCCTATGTTTCCCTTGGTTGGCATCAGAAGCTAGGATATACTGAAAGCTCATGATAGACTAGAGTAAGCGATCTTGTTGAACTTGAGCACACTATGGTTGGCCCCGAGCTGAACATGCATATTTAGACATGAAAGAGTTAACAAGGAAATCCTCGGGAAGTCAGTGTGCAGAGAGGGTTTGACTCCAGCTGCTTCCGGGGGATATCTGATAGAGGGAGTCAGGAAACAACCCTGGGGAACGGAATTCTGAGGCGTGGGGGCGTCTTCCTGGCAGCCCCACAGCTTGAAAACAGCCCTTTCCCCCTAAACCCAGAGAAGTTTATACCACTCGATACGCCACAGCAGCATGAAGGGGCATTTTGCAAAGAGAACTGGCAGAATACAGTCACCCTGGAAGAACTGCGCCATTGGGATATCCGGCATGATGTGGATGTTTTTAACTAGCAATCGGAGCAGTATTGTTTTGTTTTGTTCCATATCAAGGTGTGTCTCTATTGTATTTTGTCACTGTTGGTAGCCTTCTTGACTCCCCGCTATATGGTTTTTGGTATCTGAAATCCAGGATATATGAGTCTACATAGAGAGCCAATAACTGGAATGAGGGTTCCTGGAGAGCACAGTGGGGGAAATGGGGGTGGGACAGGGGCCAAGAGGGAGCTGGTATCGAGGAGTTCAAGAAGAAAGAAACTGTTTTGAAACTGATTATGGTTGTGATTGTACAACCCTACTTGATATGAATGAACTATGGTATGGTATGATGTCTGGATTAGCTCCTAATAAAATGGTTTGGAGGGGAAAAAAAGGAAAGCCACAGTGATTGCCATGGGAGAGACCGGGGCTTCGGCAATTGGTTATTAGCCCTGATTTCCGGAATAGGTGAGCCCACTATGAGACACTGCTACAGACCAGGCCATCCCGGAGAAGTGCGCAGATGCTTAGATGAAAAAGGAAGGGACTTGTGGACGGGACAGAGGGCACAAAAGGTTTGTGCTTGATCATGACCCTAAAGTCCTCTCAGATTGGTTCAAATCCACCCAGTGGCACAATGGGAGAGAGGCCTGTTGACGTGCCTCTGTAAGGATGACAGTCAAGAAAACACCACGGAGCCGTTCTCCTCTCTGACCCATGGAGCCCCAAGGGCACAGTGGTGATACACGTTGGGCTGCCCAGCATACTGTCCACAGTTCCAAACACCAGCCACCCTGTGGCAGAAAGATGAGCCTTCTACTCCCCTAAAGAGTTACCGTCTCAGAAAGCCCTAAGGGCAGGCCTGCTCTGTCTCTGGGCTCACTGTGAGTTGGACTCTGTTCAGTGCCAATGGATTTTTGTTTTTGTGTCTTTTTAATTTATTTTTGTATGTATTTGTAGGAAAGGGCCCACACAAAAGCCTTCTTCCGGCTGTGTTCTGATGAAAAGAAATGATCACTGTGACTGCGTCTTTGTCTACATACAGACTCCGCTTGATTTAAGACTTTATCTGTAAGTTCTCTGGATTGAAAAGTTGAATTTCCATCACCATTGATTCCATTATGACCCATAGTTACTTTATAGGACAGAGTAGAATCGTTCCCTAGCATTTCTGAGGCTATAAATCTTTACAGAAGCGGAGAGCCTCAACTTTCTCCCGTGGAATAGCTGGTACATTTGAACTGCTGACCTTGTGGAGGGCACGTCAACACCTAACTCACTGTGACTACAGTTGAAAGGAAAGTGGAAGGTACCTCACAAAAGTATTCACTGAACCCAGCACATGTTAGGGATGTATCCTCCATGTAAACATGACCCCATTGACCCCCAGCCTATGTCATATTGAGTTCTTGACTTATCAGTGTCTTACAGCAGAGACCCCCATTGATATTGAGTTGATTCAACTCATAGCCACCCTCAATAGGGCTTGGTAAGCTATGAGTCTTTCTTGTCTTTCTCCTGCTTCTATAGCATGGAACTGTAAAATTCAAACTTCAGTTTGATTGCAAAGTGAAATAAAAACAACCTTGAAAATGGCAAAGGATTTCATGAAAATGATGTTGGCGAATCACTCTAATTGCAACATTTGAGTTTCAAGCTGTTTTCAATCACTTAGCATCTGAAGTATAGAAAATCAGCAATAAGGGGAATATAGTAGGTGTGCTTGGAGATAATGACTTAGATGCCCAAGGTCTAAGAAAGACCCGAAGAACAACCAACAATCCTTCACGTTTAATATTTTCTTCTGTAATGTGTCTCCTTATGATCATTCAACTAAAATCAAATGTGAAGGAAAAAATGCTGTAAGATGAAAGAATGCAGTTTTGTCACAAACTCATCACTCTAAATGCCAACATGTGATCATTGACTTGCTTTAAGAACTAGTAGAGTATCATTGAAACGTGTTCTGGTGGTTGTTGGTGCCATTGAGTCTGTTCGTCTAGACTGTGGTCCTATGTACAGCAGGATGAAACACCGTCTGTCCTTCACTTTCCTCACAGAGGTTGCTGTGTTTGAATCCATTGTAGCAACTGTGTCCATCCATGTTGTTGACTCTTTCTCTTTTTTGCTGACCCTCTGTGTTAGACAGGGTTCTCTAGAGAACCCAAGCCAGGACACTTATGAATATTCTATCTATCTATCTATCTATCTATCTATCTATCTATCTATCTATCTATCTATCTATCTATCTATCATCTATCTATCTGATAGATAGATAGAACATGAAGAAACAAACAGCTAATTAGTCCACAGAGCAGTACAGAGGGCTCAGTTCAACTCACTTCCATGAGAGAGTTAATACACTGGCAGTCCTTCAACTCATGGGTGCAAGTCAACTGCTGGGTGCAAGTCAAGGAAGCAGACAGCTGAGTCTTCTGTAGGGCAATACAGGCAGTCTGGCCACAGGCAGCAAACAGCAGGGCAGGTCACGAACAGTCAGCCAGATGACAGACAGGGTCTGAGAGTCCCCAGCTCAAGTGATGCATAAACCAGCAGTGTGGCGAAGCAGGTCTCAAAAGGAACCTCAGACTATATCGGCATGGTCCATGGGTTGGGGTCCCATAGGTAGTGTAGCTTGCAAATTGAGGCAGAGAACTAGCTAAGGCAGCCGCGCATTGGCCCAATCATCAGAGAGCAAGAGACAGAAAGGAAAGGCTCCCTGAGCCATTTATCTCTTAGCCCTGCAATTAAACTGCAATCTTATTAATCCCACATGCATTTATTGGCCAGGTTGGCACAATAAACCTACCTATCACACCCTCCATGCTGTCCTTTTCCAGGGACCGGTCCCTGATAACATGTCCAAAGCATGTGAGACAGACTCTTACCAGTCCCCTGACGATGGAGCATTCTGAATGTACATCTTCCCTGACAGAGATTTGTTTGTTCTTCTGGAAAGCACGGTATCTTCAATAGTCTTCCTTATTCATTGCTCTGATTTCCCACTTATCTGACCAATTGGCTCAGGTCAGGCATACCTTACCTCTCAAAGTGACATCTTTGCTTTTGAATCCTTTAAAGAGGTGTATTAAGCAGATTTGCCAATGCAAATCTTGACTGCTGCTTTCCTGAGCATAGATTGTAGATGCAAATAAAATGAAATCTTGATCATTTCAGTTTTTCTCCACTTATGAGATCGTGTGGTAGTTACATAATCTGTTGTGACTTTGAGACTTAAGAGTGAAGTGGTGGAGTTTAGCTTGTCAATTAGGTCGCAGCTTGATGACCTCATTTGGAGGCACTAAGGGGATAAATAGCTCACTGGAAGCGGGACACTTACTCACTCCCTGTGAGACACTCCTGTTGACAAGCCACATGGAGCTATGCTAGAGCCCTGGAGCTGAAGGAGCCATGTGGAGACCCCTGCCAGCGCTGAGATGCCTCTACTGCCAATGTATTCACAAGAGTTTCTACCCACTGGCCTGTGATCTTCCTGCATTCAACATCATTTTATGTATTTTGTGAGTTTGAAGAGGACATATGAGCTAATATCTGACTTATGGACTTGATCTGGACCAGACTGGGATGTTTTCTCAATATTCAATTGCTCTTGTACATAAAGCTCTTTCTTATACACAGATGAGCGTGTCTAGGAATTTGTTTGTCTAGTCAACCCAGACAAACACAGATTGCTTATAGTCTAATTGTGAGGATTTTTCTTTGCTTTATGTTGCAGTGTAATCCCTGCCAGTCTGCTGTCTTTGATCTTCATCTGTAAATGGTACATGCTTCAAGTCTGCACTTTCAGCAAGCAAGGTGTGTCATCTGCATGTTGCAGGCTGGTAGTGAATCCTCCTCCAACCCTGCATTGTTTTAGGCTTCTAAGATTATTATGGTCAAAGGTTACACAACTGACACACATCTTTTCTGACATTAAACCATGCATCATCGTACAGTGTTTTTCCAAGCACTGCATCTTAGTCTATGTACAGGTTCGTCATGAGCACAATGAAGTGTTTTGGAATTCCCCTTTCTTCACAATGTTAGCCCTAATTTGTCATGGTTCACACAGTCCAATGCCTTTGCATAGTAATGAAGCAGAGGGAACATTTTTGGTAGTCCCTGCTTTCAGTCAAGAACTATGTGACATTAGTGCAATTTTTTCTTCATTTCTTTTGGCTTGAGAGATGCCTAGCATGTTCTTCCCTTTGGGTTTTCTAACTCTAGGTCTTTGCATACTTCATCACCAGTCTTTGATTTGTCTTCTTGAGCCACCCTTTCAAATCTTAGGGTCAGTTCTCTTCCCGTGATCATTCGTTCTTATCCTCCTTAGTGTGGGAGAAAGATGAGACTTTCTTGTTTCTGCAAAGATTCATAATCTTGCACAGCCAAAGAGGCAGTTCTACTCTGTCCAATGGGGTCTCTGAGTCCCAAGGCCGCGGATTTGCTTGTTGTTTAGCTACTGCAAGCTCAAGAATGGGTGTCAGAGTTTCTTCTGACATCCATTAAAGTTTTTCTTTTTCTTTTCTTTCAGTGACCTTTGGCTTTTTTTCAGTTGAAATGACCTGGATCTAATCTCGCAATCTCGTTTGGTTTTCAGCCCTTAGGGTTCCATGTGCTAAGTCTATTTTTGAGATGATTTCTAAATCTAGGTTGGATATAGTCAAGGTTATATTTTATTCTTCTTCAACTTGAACTTGCATATGAGCAAACAATGATCTGTTCTGTTCTTGGCTTCTGGCCTTGTTCCAGCTGATGAAATTGAGTCATCAAAGGGTTTAATTAGACACATTTGATACTCTTCTATTAGAGAAAAAATTTAAGAGTAATACTTTGAGGTGATCTCATTAAACATTATCAGTATATTTTTAGTTGTACTTTTATCAGACATAGTCTAGCTAACCTCCGAACACATTCCCTGCTGTCTCATTTTCATCATTTTCTGTTAATCATGAATCTATGCAATGCTATTCTGGCACTATTTACCTCAAAGTTGCCCGTGTACTTCCTGATTGCTCCCACCAATAGGTATGCAGCAATTGGAATATTCCTCATTAAGCAAGGGTATACCTGGATTCCAGAACCAAACCTGTTCCTACCTGAGTGTATGACCAGGGGAGGATTGTAGCCTCATTGCTTTCTGAGGTCTGGGCCCAGAAATCCTCTAGTACCTGTGTTTGCTTTCCCCAAAACTTAAGAAACCCACGCATTCGACCTGGGGCCTGGTGGTTCAGTTCACAGGTGGTTAGGTGGTTAGATTAGCCTTACCAACCCACAGTCCACTGGGGCTCCATGGTACCCAGGATGCAGTTTGTGACACAGGACTTTCCGTGATTTGAGTGCTGTGCAAACATATATTCCATACAGGCAGTCCTGCATAGTGTGGTTTCCATAAAGCATATTATATTAGACCCTACAGACAAAATCTGAGATTTGTATCCACTGGATACAGGAGGACAGCCTTGCCAGGTGTGGGTCTGAGCCAGGTGTGGAGTAAGACAGCAGTCAGATCAGGACTCTTCGCACATTTGGGCAAGGTGGATGGTGGGTGGTTCACAGAGGGTGCAGAGAGGTGGCTATGGAGACCTCGTGTGTGGGTGCTGTGAGCCCAGCTGGCAATGGAGGCCCTGATTGCCATCACCCTGTTGATGTGGCCACCTCCTTATCACATGCAATTGTTCAGCTGCTACCTGGAGACAGGAAGCCATGAGAAGTCCAGGCTTGGCCAGCTCCACCAACACTCACCACAGGAGCAGAGGAGCTAAGGGACTGCAGCAGGCTCCACCCTGTACCACAAATCAAAGGCTGCATGACTGCCAGGTGAGTGAATGAGCTCGGAGAAGGGGAAGTGGGTCTAGGCAGAGGAGGTACTGCAGCAGGGTACTGGAGCCCCAGTAGTTGATGACTCTACTGTGGGAGGTTTGGGGTCTCAAAAGGCATTAAAGAGAAATGATAATAATAAAAAACCCAGCTTCTTTTCCTTTAAAAAGAAACAACAAGACACTTGACAGAACTGTGGACACATATACAGTGGGGCATTGCTTGAATATACATTAAGTTACGCATACTTGTCCTCTAATTAAATTGCCTTGCTTGTAAGCAGCCAGTCTATGACACCAGTGGGTTTCCTACAGACGACTTCCTTTAGAACATAGATTTGTAAGGGCTCATCGCCAGTTTACCCCTTTGACACAATATCACTTGCTTATAAGCTTAGGAATGCTCTTTAGAAGCAAGAATGGCTAGACTTTGTCTCATTTACTTTGGACATGTTAGCAGGAGAGCCCAGTGCCATTCATCCTTGGTAACGCGGAGGGGCAGTGACAAAGAGGACTATCCTTGATGAGATGGATGGACCCATTGGCTGCAACCATGGGCTCCAACCTCACAAGTGTGACGATGTGCCGGCGCAGGCGTCGGTGTGTCCTTCTGTTGTGCACCGTGGAGCCTGAGTTGGAAACGCCTCCATGACACCTGACAGCAACAACCACCCAAGGTCAGGAGATACGGCATTTTAACAAAGATCCAAGTCTACGTGGAGAATACCTTAAATGTTGTCAAATGAGTGTCATCTACATGAGCTGTCAAACATGTGAGCTTTTCCCTGCCGGGGAGCCACGTCTGAGTCATAGCCCTCCTCGAGGACAGACCAGAAGTGTCCCGAGGGGCTTCTGGGTAAGTCTTTCGGGGAGTTGAAAACCTCATTTTCGCCTGTGGAGCAGCTAGTGGTTTGGAACTGGTTAGCAGCCCAACTCATAACCCACTGAACCACCGGGGGTTAAGAAATGTTCACCTGCAAGGATGCCAAAGGGTCATTTAGCAGCAATTCTCAAAGATCAGGTTTCTTTTGATACTTTTTTGGAAATTTGTTTATTGGTGAAAAACTATGTGGGATGCACAAGTCTTTCACACGGGGTTCCCAGAGACTGCCCAGCATATTCATAATGCACAGCACAAGGGTGCTTGCCTGTCTGTACACGAACCAGCAACAAGAAAAGGTGCGGGGGTCTGGTCGATGTTCAGTTGTGTTAAATGAGAAATCAAAATGATGGCCCTCGTCTCTGCACACAATAGTTGAAATACATCTTTAAGAATGAATGACATTGTGATAAGAGTTGTATGAGCCCCTAATAAAATGATTTTTAAAAAAATGAATGATAGATGAAAGTTAACTAAGAAAGATGCATGTAAGTGTTTTTGTGTTAAAATATACACTTGGGAAAATCTTGAAAGTAACCAAGAAAAAGACACAGTATCTGTAAAGTAGCAATATAATTCTGATTTCTTAATAGCCAAGATGAAAGCGAGGAGACAATAAAGCCCTTAACAAAAAATTAACTATAAAATAATGTCTTTTGCATTTAGGAAAATTTATATATATATGAGGAAATAGCATGGAAGTATGTGAAGGATAAATGCCCAATATTGAAAGACTCGTTGTTTAGAACGGGATGAGAATGCTAAGTCACCCTGGACTCATATCTGTAGGACTTATGGTGAAAGCTTTGTGGTAGCCACTTTTAAAAGAGCAAAAGATTCATAACCAACATAGTAATTAATACATGAGAAATGATGCCAATGATATTTAACTAAGCTAGAGGTAAGCAGGAAATGAGTGAAAAAGAAATGTAGAAGGGGGGTGGGGAGAGACTGATGACAGATTCA
>NW_022103922.1:14817354-14844296 GCF_000313985.2 Echinops telfairi | reverse complement strand
GTTTTCCTCTGAGGCATGACTGAGTGGGCTCTCACCTCCAGCAATGTTGACTGCTGTACCACCTAGAATGTCCTTCTCGGCCCTAGGCTCCTTTTGACCTTGGCTCTATATCTATGCCAGAGTGCTAAGGTTAAAGAACAGCTATTGTATTTTGAAGACAGTTGGATATGCCCAGAAGATGGACTTCATGTACCATCTGTCTGCGTCTGCGGTGCCTCAAGTAGAAAATATCAGCTTTTCTTTTTCACCCCTCCCCCGGAACTTTTTGACCCCTTGAAAGATTATAAATTATGATTTCCATGTTGCACACAGCCCACTGTCTCCCTTCCCCCATGGTTTCCATTGTTTTTTCTCCTGGAGGGGTGTGTGGTTGTGTATCGATCAGTTTCCCCTTCTTCCCCTCCTGCCCACCTTCACCCTTCCCATCTGGTATCTCTCTTCCTATTCCTGGGTTGCATGTGTCCCGCGCTCTTTCCTCTTATCTATGGCTTTGGACTAGACCAGAGCATGTACACAACCGAAAATAGGAATATTAACTACCTGAGGGCAGACTGATAGCAGAATCAGTGGGTTAGGGTTAGGAAACCCGTGTTCTAGACCTGACTATATTCTTCTTAGACTTACTACTGCCATTGGGTCACTTCTGACTTATTGAAACCCTGTAGGGCAGGGTAGAACTGCCCCTGTGGGTTTCCTGGACTAGAACGCTTTACTGGAGTGGAAAACCTTCTCTTTCCTTCAAGAAGAGGCTGATGGTTTTGATCTGCAGCTAGCGGCTCAATGTGTAGACCACTGCGGCGCCTTATGTTCTTATTAGCCATGTGGAATTGTGCAAGCCATCGACACTTTTGAGCCCTGTCCTCGTTTCCAGCCTCATGCTTTGGGGCAGGGTTACCATGTGAAAAGCTTCGCATTGGTGACTGTGCACTTTCATACCTCGATCCCTTTAGGACTAGGTGGATTGGAAGATTGACTAACAGTATATACAAGTAAGTTCTTTTGGTTCAGGGAGCTTCAACTTGTATAACATGCAATGAAGCTACAGCCAAGAAACTTGGATTCAAGACACCACTAGTTCTGTGATTTTAGACAATCCATTTAATCCTGTGTCTTTCTCTGGAAAACAGGAATGATAATACCTACTCAGTTTTTCCTGAGCTAAGACAATAATGAGTAAGAAGGTACTTTAGAAACTATAAAACTACTTTACCAACATGAACTTTTGTTAGAATTGTTGAAGTCTTTTATAAGTAGCTCTACAAATGTGATTTGTACTAATAAAAGGGAACTAGAGACGAGAGCTTAATCATGTTTTCTTTTCGCTAATTACTGTGTTGCAATAGCCACAGAGAGACGTGACAGGGTCAAGATGACGATTATGGATATAATTGAAAGCATATTTATGCAATTAGTATATGCTTGGTACTCAGCTATGTATTTAAGAATTTGTAAATTATATCCAAAAAATCTACAAACACATTCTTGTTGAAGAAGTTCAGCCAGGAAGACTATATAAAAAGTGGTTCCCTTTATCCTTCCTCTTTCTTTGATAAAAGTTTGAAGTCCAGCTTTCCTGATGTTTTCCTGTCCATGTATACAAATTAGGAAATTATATATATTACACTCATGCGTTCTGCAACTTGCTTTTCCTAAAAAAACAGCAAAAAACACTATAGAATATCTTGAAGATCACGTTAGCACAATAAATAAAAACCTACTTCTCCCTTTCAGTTGCAACATATAATTCCATGGAAAAGATGTATCATGAATATTATTAAAGATATTTCAGCTGATTGACATTTAAAACATTTGAGATCTTGTGTAATTATGTGTATTTTTCTAGGAAAGATTCTGAAAAATGCAATGGACTGAGAACATAGTTATTGCATGTAACTTGAAAGATACTGCCAAGTTTCCTTCCAAAAACAGTTTGTATTTTCTCAATAGCACTTCCATCAACAAAATATGAACTGTCTTTCTTCCCATACCCTCATTAGCATAGAACATGCTAGTAGTTCATATTTTGAGACAATAACTTATTAGTTAATAGTGAAGTGGAATAAAGTTTTATATATGTTTTAGTTATAATCATGCATTTCTTCTTTTTGAATTGCCAACTCATATCCTTCATTCTTTTTTATTGGTTTGTCTGTCTATTAATGCTTTGTAGCATTCTTATTCTGTATATATGCTACAGTATATTACATTTATTTTAATTTATTAATGATATCATTTGTTATTTGAGTCCTGGTGGTGCTGTGTAGTAAGCATTGGACTGCTAACCACAAGGTTGGTGGTTCAAACCCACCAGTCACTCCACAGAGGAAACATGACTGTCTGCTCTTGTAAGGATTACAGCCTCTGAAACCTTATAGATGGTTGACAGAAGTCTTAATGGATTAAATGGTAGCGGGCTTTGCTTTGTTTTTTATCATTAATTATTTTTAAAATATTTTTTAAATGATTGTCGATCTTTTCATTATTGCTTCTATGCTTTTCTAATATTTCTATAGTTTTTTTATACATTAAGACCTTTTGGGGTCATATCGAATCTATTTGAATTATGATGATAACTTCTTCTACAAATGGATAGCAGTGCATAGATAATTATGTTAACAAGATTTTCATAGTTCATACCTTTATCAATTTTTTAAATAGAACACTTTTTGAATTATATTTCCATCTATTCATGTGTCTATCTGTGGAAATCTCTCATTGCATCTTCATTCATCCACCTGTATAATCTTGCTTCATAAGGCACAATGTAAAGTCCCAGAGCTATGTTTTGTGAGAATTGAAAAGGTGTCTTATTCATAAATTAAATGCCATTAACCATGTATTAAGAGGATTTTTAATTTGGTTTCTCTTTTAATTAATCAATTTTTGGAGTTATAAAATTTTCCTTATGTTGAGCCATCCTTGCCTTTCTGGAAAAGAAAGCAAACCCATATCTGACTATGTTGCTTTTATAAAATATTGGACACAGTTTCCCCAAACTTTACTTCAACATCTTCCTTCTATTCCCATTAGCAAGATTGATCTCTAGTTGAGGATATTCTTTCAAACCTTTCCCCATGTCTTTATAAATGTATTATTATTATTGTTACAATTTGATATCAATATTAAATTACATTTTTGGATAGAGCTGAGAAATTTCCATCTTTTTCTGTATCCTGAAGACGTGTGTAATACCAAAATCATCTTTCCTTGAAAGGTTAGATGGACTTTATTCACTTAGTTACCTAAGATGAGTCTAATTTTAGAGGTAGATTCTTATTTATACTGTGATTATGGTTGCTCTTTTAGGAATTGTAGTTCAACCATCTTCTACCAACATCTAGTGTTCATTCTTCTCCCGAATGAGGTAAGAATCTTTTGCTGGGTTTAATTTTCCCTTCCATCTCCATCCAATTGTCATAATTACCTGAGACTAGATCCAGATAGATTCTAAATATCTATAGTAGGATTTAAAAATTACATACATTCCAGAGGGTTTACCTGCCATTACAGTTATGCTATCAGAACTTACTTCAATACAGAAACTTAAGCTGAAAAATGCATTTGTTGACAATCTAATCTTGTGTCGTTTTATACAGTTCAGAGCAACAAGTGTTCATGAGCATTAAAGTTGAGAAAAAGAATTCTTCTTTCCTGTATCTATCACCTTTAAACTGCGCATACAAAAGATATCCATATATTGGTATATATGCATTTACCAAAGTGTGACAAAAGATGTTTAACACTACATTTTTCCCCTATAAATTGGTCACTGTGTTGAGCTATGGAAAATGGTCAATGAGCTACTTTTTCTTTTTTTTTTTTTACAATAAATTCTCCCAACCTTTCCAAGCAAACATCTCTGATGAAGTCTTTCACTCAGCCCTCAGCAATTGTCCTCAGAGGGCTGGTATTTTAGACTTCGCAATCAGGAACCCTACACAAAACCTGACAAAGGCTTATGTCTGCCATGTGAGGTTTTAAAGCAAATATAGGAAACAAATAAAAATAATATGTCTGTCATCTGATCTTTTTGATTTAGTATTTTTTTCTTAAAGAATGCATGTGATTCTGAAAATGTTTCTCTGTATGTGAATGACGCTTAAGGTTTGATGGTTTTCACGATTCCATTAGTCAGGTCATCGCTATAAACAGCACACCATGATTTGAACACCTTTCAACCAATAAGGGCTCACGAAAGAGTCCAATATATAAGAGATTGCACTTTGGAGGATGGGCTGGGGCACAGGAACCACTGTGGCGATGGCGCAGCGCCTCGTTCTGTGGTATCATTATGGGTCGGAACTCCCCTGATGGCCGCGCACGGCAACGTTGGATGAAAATGCGTATGAACTCGTCTAGCCTTTCCCGCTTCAGGCTCATGGTGGGGTTTGGTTGACTACTCCTGTTGCTTTCTGGGAGGATGGACCTTTTCTTTTTCCCTCCCCTCAAAATTGAGTTCACATTAGTATATTAAGACGAAAAATACAAATTTTACTTGTCTAATTAACCTAAGAACATTTCACTATAAAGCAAAACTCAAGATTGAACAAAAATGAAAGTGCTTGTAAATTAAACTATAAAAGCAAGCATGCTTTCGGTTCACATATTGTTATACATTTTGGGGTCCAACAAACAAATATCATTTAAAAGCCAAATCACATCACATCAGACCTATGTAATTCTTTATGCAAGTTGAATAACATACCTGGTTTGGACGCTGGGTAAGGACACTGCGTCATACTGTCAGAGGTCACCCTCTACTGTGATCTTAAGGTCTTCTGGCCTCACAGACAGAGTTAGCCTAAGGTCCTCCCTGCTTCTATTTCTTATGAAGTGATGATGCAGAATTGGCATGTCTTCTTTCCATGTTTGGTAGACTTCACCAGTGACTGCATTTGGACCCAGTCCTTTCTGTTTTGGAAGGTCGTAAGTATTGATTCCATAGCTTTACTAGCTGTAGGCCCATTGAGATGATCAATGTTAATTTTTGTGAGTCTTCGTAGAGGACACTTTTCTTTCTTTTTTTTTTTTCATAGACAAAGAGAGATGTATTCAGAATAAAAAAACATGTGCTCTAGATATTCACTGTGTTAGTTTGGGTTCTTCTAGAGAAGCGAAACCAGTCATGCTTGTATGTGTTGTACATAGAAAGACATTTATATCAAGAAGTGTATTATACAGTTGCACAAATAGGTAAGTCCAGCCTGTTCCATGTCAGGTTTCTCCTAAATCGTGGAAACTTATGAAAAGGAAGCAGGCTGACAAAGCAGAGATGGCAGGGACCACAGGCTGCTGGATGCAGAGGTACAAAATTAGCCCAGGGAATCCACTGGTGTTGATGGCTGTGGGATCAGCTGGTGATGCAACAGGAGATGGAGGAACCAGATGTAAGGTCCTGTTATGCAGAGGGCAAAGGACCGAAGGAAGTTAGCTTCTCCTCATCTCTCTTATACAAAAATATTATGACATCAAGGAGGTGTCACCAGGCTACAATACAATTGATAGGTTGCGTTCTGCCCCTCCCCTTTCCCAGGAGTGTCTGGTTGACATAATCCCTAACCACCACATTCACAAAGATAGAAAATAATTGTATGCATATGATAATAAATACATAATAGAAGTCATGTTGTGGACTATTTTTTCTTTTTTAAAAATCGTTTTTATTAGGGCTCATACAACTCTTATCACAATCCATACATACATCAATTGTGTAAAGCACATTTGTACATTCATTGCCCTCATCATTCTCAAAACATTTGCTCTCCACTTAAGCCCCTGGCATCAGGTCCTCATTTTTTCCCCTCCCTCCCCAGTCCCCACCTCCCTCTGAACCCTTGATAATTTATAAATTATTATTTTGTCATATCTTGCCCTGTCCGATGTCTCCTTTCACCCACTTTTCTGTTGTCCGTCCCCAGGGAGGAGGTCACATGTAATCAGTTCCCCCTTTCCAGTCCACTCTCCTTCTACGCTCCCAGTATCACCACTCACACCACTGGTCCTGAAGTGATCATCCTCCCTGGATTCCTTGTGTTTCCAGTTCCTATCTGTACCAGTGTACATCCTCTGGTCTAGCCAGATTTGCAAGGTAGAATTGGGTAGAGGGCAATTTTCAAGGAACTGGACCATTGTCTTAAATCATCAAATTTGTGGGCATTGTTATTCATTAGTACCATCCTTCTTTTACTCATACAAGTGATATAGTTGACAAAGTGGAAAAGGCAAAAGACTAAAAATAAAAATAGACTAGTTCACACTATATCCACCACCCAGGAATTCATTTTCTTGATCACCTGTCAGCCTATTTTTGTGCCAATTGGTACCTAAACATAATGGAAAACATGAGCTCATTGTGTGTGTGCAAGCGTACGTGGAATCTGCCTGTTCACTCACTGTCATGAACATTTCCTCATGTCAGCCAGAGCAGCATGGCATTATAACGGCGACACAGTATTCCATGTATGTCTCATTGCAATGGATATCCTCCTACTCCTGTTATCACTAATGCTGTGCACAAACATGTTGCAGAAGATAAATTAAAACATGGTTGCAGCTATACATTGATAAGGAACTTCCCGATATTAAGCTAGATTCAGAAAAGGACAAAGAATGGGGGAAATCATTGTTGGTGTCAGATTGATCTTGGCTGAAAGTAGGGAATACCAGAAAAAAGAAGTGTGTTTTATTTACTATGGAAAGACATTCTGCTGTGTGGATCATAAGAAAATATGGAGAGCAGTGTCAAGTGGATATCACATTCTTAGGATAGGAGGGACTAGTCCCTGGAGGACATCGTGCTAGATAAAGTAGACGGTCAGCAGTTCAGGGAGAGAAGTATCCCTTGGAGGCTTACCTGTGTGTGTCCTTGGTAGAGATCACTGTAGGGCAGGGGGCTAGTGTCACATAGTCATGAGTCATGCCCGGACTGCCTCGGAGTGGCCCTTGGACCAGTGTTGTAAGTTCTTCTGGCTCCCACAATGTATGTATCCCAATCTGGGCTGTGATGTATTGTCCTACCACCAACCATGTATCTCTGACCGTTTTCTTTGACCTTCCATATTCTCTTTAAAAGTCTGTATATCAACCCTTGGATGCCATTATGACCTTGTGCTAATGGTATCTTTTATCTTAATAATATGCCTTTGCCTTATCCTTGCCCCATTTAAGTCTCTTATAAATGTTCTCTTTAAAAAAAAATAAGGTAGAGGGTTAGCAGAAGCGAGAAAGACCCTCATGGAGAGCGATTGATACAGTGGCCGCAACAATATGTAACAGTTGTGAAGATGATGCAGGGCCGGCATGTTTCCTTCTGTCGCACAGTCTCTCTGGGTTGGGAAGATTAGAACCTAGTAGCAACAAGAACAGCTCCCATGATTGGACATTTCCTTTGCTTCTAATTTTCCACCACTGTAAACACGCTGTGACAAACAATTGAAACATGTTCTCTTAAGTACAGTATTTGGTGGTAATAACATAAGAGGTCTCTGTAAAGACAGGGCATTTTCAAGCAATGAAGACTTCTGAGTCAGAAGGTCAGATGATGTCATTCATTTACCTATCACGTCTGTTTTCTAAGATCAAAACACGAAATAAAAAAACCCACCAGGATTATTACAATGCACCTTCAGTTTCTGGAACCTTAAGATGAGCGGAAGCCTGGGCAAAACTGCTGTGGGCCACTCCTCAGCCCCTTGCCCAAACTTAATGATCTCCCATTGTATCTAGTACCCTTTGGCTTTCATTTTATAGCACCTTTTTCTTCCTATAAATTGAGATAAATTTAAAGTTGAGCCTTGCTACAAGCAGGACACTATTTGCTGTTGTTGTTTGTTGTCCTTGAGTAATCTCCAACCCAGAGTGACCCTGTGCACAACACAGCCAAAGGCGGCATGCTACAACACTCTAGCCAACACCTAACTGTGTGCTATCTTGTGGGAATGCAAAGGCGAATAATAGGCTTGGAAGTAAATATGTAACCATTGTTTTCCTCTGAACCAGATTTTTAACACTCATTAACTGAGTATCACACCTCTATAAAACATATGCTCCAATTGAGGAAACTGAGTACTAGAGCATTTCTATAATATCACCTAGGGGCAGCAAAAAAGAGCAAGACCTTTGATAAGATTGACAATGTGGCTACATCGATGGAGTCAAACATAAAAACAATTGAAAGGAGGGCACAGGACCAGGGCGTGTTTTGTTTTGTTTTACATCGGGTCACTCTGAGTCAGAAATAACTCAACTAGGGCACCTCCACTATCACTACCACCAGCAGCCAAGTCAAGCCTAGTAAGTGTGGGAGTCTGGTTGGAACCTGAGGTTGAGTGATTTCCTGATGCTACTTCCCATGAACTATGGACAAAAGCAGTCTCTACCTTAAAGCAGTTCACTACATGGTAGTGTATTGAGAAGGCTCTGCCCTAATCCCTGTGGCCCTGGTGGTGTAGTGGGTTACACTCTGGGCTGCTAATCCAAGGTCAGCAATTTGAATTCAGCTGATGCTCCATGAGAGGCAGAGGAGGCTTTCTGCTCCCATAAAGCTGGACATCCTCTAAACCCAGAGGTGCAGTTCCACCCTGTCCATAGGATGGTTCTGCGTCACGATGACTAGATGTTGTTTATTTGGTGCTGAGCACAAATAAGTTGCCTGTATATGCTATCCCTTACTTATTGATCCCTCTGTAGTTCTTAGAAAGAAACCTGGGTTTTCTTTACCACAAGGAAAATGCTTCCTGAAAGGGAGACTTAAATGGAAATGACCACCATGAAAGCAGTATTCGAGTGGACAAAACTGCAGGCTGTAAGCAGATGATGTATTCTTGGGAGACAGACTCCGGAATTACAAAGATTATTTAAAAATCAGCTGAACACACGTGATCACAGAAACATTCAGCGAGGAGAATAAAATAAGCAGCAGCATAAAAAGAAAAGGAACAATTTGCTCATCTCCCTCCATGGTTAGAAAGGAGCCAACCTCGCCTGCGGGAGGACAATGGCGACAATTGAGGAAGCATTACTTTTCCAAATGGTTTGATCTGTGGCCCACCCCTTTGTGCCTGTTTGTCAAGGTTGCCCCTCATAAACCATTTCAGCAGAGCTTCTAATCTAGAGCAGTGGTTCTCAACCTTCCTCATGCTACGACCCTTTAACACAGTTCCTCATGTTGTGGTGACCCCCCAACCATCAAATTATTTTCGTTGCTACTTCATCACTGTCATTTTGCTACGGTGATGAATCGGGTGACCCCCAAATGGGTCGGGACCCACAGGTTGAGAACCACTAGATGAAGCCAGTGTAGACAGGAACAGCCTGTTGGTTTGCTTTTTAAAGT
This sequence comes from Echinops telfairi, assembly GCF_000313985.2. Classification (NCBI taxonomy): domain Eukaryota; kingdom Metazoa; phylum Chordata; class Mammalia; order Afrosoricida; family Tenrecidae; genus Echinops; species Echinops telfairi. Next base: position 14,834,962 of record NW_022103922.1, on the reverse strand, counting down.
TGGCCAATGAAAATCACATGGATCATAACAAAGGCTTGTCAGAGATGGTATGGGAAGACGAGTCCTCTGGGTTGGAAAGTATGCAAAGCGCACAGTGGTCACAAGGGTGGACTTCCCCCCAAAGATTGGGAAGCTGGGGCAGGACCTGACCAGGCGGCATTCTGTTGCACCTGGAAACCTCACACATCTGAGCAGACGCACAGGCAATGAACTGCTGCCGCTTTACTCAGCTCCTGCTTGAAAAGCACAACAGACCAAGAAGCAGGTGGCGTTCCTAACGAGGCAAATTTGATCTGCAAAGAGACACAGGTGTGCTACAACCTGCAACATGGCGGCAACAGAGGAGCGGGGCTACACCAAGGAACCCTGGCGTCCCGACAGAGCAGGTTATGCATTGAGTTGCGGACCCCCAGGTGAGAAGTTTGAGCCCTTTGGGTGCTCTGCAGGAGAGAGAGGAGGCTTTCTGCTCCTATGAAGATTTACAACCTTGGAAACCCAGAGGGTAAGTTCTACTCAATTCCATAGGTTTGCTGTGAGCCGGAAGCCCGTGCACTTGGGCAAAGTTCTTAACTTGTCTCGACCTCAGGGTTTTGCTTTGTTTTTGCCTCCAGGTATAAAGGTGAAAAAAGGCTTGTTTTTCCTTCAAAAAACTATTTGCTCCAGTTTTTACTATCTTCTGCTTAGTCTGAGATTGAGCTCTTTCTGTGTTTGATTTTGTTACTACTGTTGGGGGCTTGCAGGGGATATGCTTTTTCTCATGAAATCCAGGATAGATAAACCTATAGGGACGGAAATTAGATGAATGGTGTCTTTATGATAAAGGAGGTGAGGGTGAAGGGGGAGCGAATAACAATGAGCACAACAATGAAGAAAATGTCCTACAACTGACTGGGGTGATGATTACTCAACTCTTTTTCATATATTCAAACCATAGCGTTGCGTGATACGTGAGTTATATGTCATTAAAACTGTTTTGAAAACTGCTAATGGGAATTAAGTTAAAGAGTAGACTAAAAGTCATCTGTGAAATATTGAGGAAAGTTGTGCTAAAACCTGCAATGTGGTGGCAACAGACAAAAGTTGCTGTAGGAAAGTCGTTATAGTGAGTATTATTCGCCGAGCAACGCCTGATATCACCTGGTACGGGGTTACGTACGACTTGATTTTGTTGTTGTAAGTCATTTTTGCAAAGCCAGGAGTCTGCAGCTGTGTGGGTTCAGGCTGGCCCATGAGGTGAACCTGTTGAAAAATGATGGGTGATCACTAAAGCGAGGAATGTCAGAAATGTGTGGGCTGCTCCCCTCCAGCCTGGATTTATCGCTCCCATGTGACTGGCCAGCCTTCCCCTGAAACTTCTGAACCTTGGGGAACCGTAGGAGCAGTGAGTGCACTTAGAAACGAGACGGGGATTCTCAGATTAGCATTCAAAACACACCCGATGTCTCAAAGCAACCTTGATGACCAAGCACATTTCCCGGAAGTCTGCATGGCAAGCAGCATGTCCGCAGGGTGTCTGGGAGAAAGGCACTGGAGCCCCGGTGGCATAGTGGGTTACGTGTTGGGCAGCTAATCCCAAACTCAACAATTAGAACCCGCCAGCATCTCTCTGAGGGGGGAAGCGGAGGCTTTCTGCTCGCATCAAGACTTACAGCCTCACAAACCCAGGAGGGCAGGTCTGCTCTCTCCTACAGGGTCACTGCGAGTCAGAATCGACTCAGTGGCAGGGAGGGGTTTTTGTTGTTTGGTTTTCATCTTCTCACGGTTAAGTGGGTTGTGCAAGTTTGGTCGCATTGTCCTTCTGGGGAAGGCTAAGCAGAAACAGAAGTCCACGCACTTGACTTTGTTTCCTTGGTCCTTCCGTCCCTCCACAGCCACACTCACCCCATTATCCAGGAGCGATCAGTGTAGAAACCTTGCCCTGAAGCAGTTTCTGAAATTCCACTAAGTACGGAGACAATCTTTCCAGACAGTGGATGGGTTCCTGGGCGCTGGCCCAAGAAAAGCCCATCTCCTTGGGGGAGGACCGGGCCCCTGTGTGTTCTGGAAGCCAATGGTTCTCAGCTGTGTTCCTGGCAGGTGCCCTGCTGCGGCCTTTGCTTTTAAATGAGTGGCCGATTCTACCATCTCCCCTGTCTTTGCCTTTCCCCTCATCCTGGTGCATGCTCCTTATTAGACTCTCACCCTTCATTCCTCTTTTGAGTTCTCTTACTTGTGCTAGTGCACTATCAGCTAGCATGGTCTCCTCATCTGTAAAATGGGCGGGAGGGCCACAGTTCATGAGAGGGCGGAGAGAAACAATGGCCCCCCGCCCCCCCACCACCACCTTCAATTGCCTGTCCTTACCGCACCCCCTATTTTTAGAAATCGCTTCTATTCTTTCCTATTCATTTTCAGTTCACTTTGAGAAAGCATTGCTGCCTTCGCTCTCTTTACATTTTGGATGTGCTCAGCTTCAAACTTGGAACTTTGTTACGCTAACAGACCTCCTCACATCTGCTCCTTTCGCAACCTAGTGCTGCTTCCAGGAGCAGGGTCATGGGGGCAGGGAGGGGAAAGGCAGGCTGGTCTTGACCTTGACGTGCATTCTATTGTTGCAGAGCCTCAGTCCCACCACTGGTCATTGACTTGTTCCGTATCTGAGCCGCTCTGTGCACTCTGGGGTGTTCCGACACTTCCTTTTCCACTGAAATGCCTGGCCTTTTCCCAAGGTTCTTCTGAGTAGATGCAAACCTCCAATTTTTTTGCCCAGCAGTTGAACACATTAGCCTTTTTGGACCACCCACAAACTCCTGTTCCAGCCCAGGCTCTGGTAAGGAGAGACTACGATTTGAAGCTCAATCTTTTCCCATGCCCAACTGCATCTGTTGGCTTATCCTCTCTCTTTCAATGAGAGTTCATCAAAATGGAGGGAGGTTGGAAATCTTACAAACCACAAACACCCGATTTGATTCTTGACATAGTCAGCAAGGATGTCCCCTTTGGAGAAGGTTGCCTACAAGACCTTTGGGCCCCTGACACCAAATCTAACTCTTCCCTTTTCACAGCTACCTGTCCCTGCCACAGGAACTACATTCATAGGAATGACAACCCACTCACTATTGTGTGTGCCCTGGAGAAATAGATTAAGATTCAGCAGAACGTTTTGGGAACCAAATATTCAGGTGATCTTCTTTGCTGAGAGAAGTCTAGCATATTGAATTGCAAAATGAAGTTTCTTGGTTGGAGCTGGCTTGGATCACCCACTCACTTGTTAGTTCATGTAGTGTTGACCAAACACCCACTGAGGAGCCCTGGTGGCATGGTGGGTTGTATGCTTATCTGGCTGCTAACTCTTGCTCACCCAGTATCTGCTCTGAGGGAGAAAGATGAAGCTGTCTGCTCCTGTGCAGGCTTACATTTTTAGAAATCCTATGGAACAGTTCTGCGCTGTCCTAGAGGGTCTCCAGACAGTTGGGTTGGTGATGTGCCTAGTATGTCTCAGGTGCTGAAAAAGGTACCTGAGGGTACCAATCAGGGGGCAAGGCATCATCTCTCCCCAAAAGTATACACAACTTTGCATGCAAGAAAGCAGAGAAACAGAGTTTCTCTTCCTCTACTCCAGGAAACCCACGCAGTAGGGTGAATAGTGGTGGTGGGCATATGGTCTACCTATTGTTGTTGGTTGCTGTTGAGTTGGTTCTGAATCATGGCAGGCCCATGTGTGGGGGGCAGAACTGCTTCCTGGGGTTTTTAAGGCTGTAAGCTTTTCAAAGCAGATGACCAGTCCTGTCTTTCAATGGATCTCTGGGTGTGTTAGAACTCCTGACCTTTCAGCTAGAAATTGGGTATTTAACTGTTTGCAACAACTACTGGCTCTTTTTTGTGGCACAAGATCTCTTTAAAATGTTAAAGAACAAGAATGTCACTTTGAGGACTAAGGTGCCGCTGACTCCAGCTATGGCATTTCCAATCCACCCATATGCATGTGAAAGGTGGACATTTACTAAGGAAGACCGGAGAAGAACTGATGCATTTGAATTATGGTACTGGAGAAGAATAAAGAAAGTATCGTGGACGGCCAAAAGAATAAGCAACTGTGTCTAGGAAGAAGTATATCCAGAATGCTCCTTAGACGCAGGATGGCAAGCCTTTATCTCACTTATTTTGAACTTGTTGTCAGGAGAGGCCAGTCCCTGGAAAAGGATGTTAGATTTGGTAAGGTAGAAGGGCATTAAAAAAAGAGGCAGATGCTTGACTAGATGGATTGACGCAAAGGCTGCAATGATGGGCTCAAGAATCACAGCAATTATGAGGATGGTAGAGGATTGAGCAATGCTTTGTTCTGTTGTGCATAGTGTCCCCATGAGTCAGAACTGACTTGCTGACACCTAACAACACCAGCAATGGACTCCTCTCCACTTGTAAACAAAACAAAACAAAATGAAGCACTACAAAACCCATTGCTGTTGAATGGATTCTGACTCACAGTGATTTTCAGGGCCAAGTAGGACAGCCCTAGAGCATTTCCAAGGCCATAATCTTCGTGGAAATAAACTTTCACGTCTTCGTCCCTTGGAAAGGCTGGTGAACTTGAACCACCAACTTTTCATTGTTAGAAGTAAGCCTAGGCTTTGGCAGGGCTGCTCGTCGTGGTGGGCATCTACCTCACACAGAGGGTATGAAGGGCCAGGCCTGCTTAAGGGGAAACTCGTGGCTTGAATCCATATGGGAATGAGCAGAAGTTGGACTTGGGAAGCTCATGAGCAGGGTGAAAGTTTATGGTCAAGATTACGAGAGACGGAATGGTCCATCAGAAGGTTCAGGTCGTTCCCTTTGACTGGATTGGTGAGAGTAAAGACAGGGAGTGGTAGGAAGTACAGCACCAGAAGGACACGGAGGCCAGGGAAAGATGATTGTCATTCAGAGTCATTTGGGCATTTTCCTGTATACATGAAAGAAACTTGAGGGCCTTATAACAACAGCAAGAAACATAATCACTTTATGCTATGTTTGAAACCCCTCGTTAGTGAAAGAGTTGATTGGAAGAAAGCAAGAGTAGAAACAGGAACAGCTGTCAGGATGGCGTTCTCAACCTGGCAGTGCAAGGATGGGATCATTAGGGGGGCCTTGGAAAACACCGTTACCTTGCTTTCATACCCTGCCCACCCCACCTCCCGCCCCCAAACAACCAAGCCCTGTGCCATCAGTTCATTCTGACTCCTAGTGACCGAGTCCTAGAGACTCTAAAACAGTTGGTTGGGAAAATAGCCTGGGCTTCAGAATTTGCAAAGGCTTCTAGGGGATTCTAATTCCCAATCCAGGTCAAGAAACATTGATTTTAGAAGTGGAGAAATGGGGATGACCAAAAGACGGTCAAGGCGCGCTGGTGGTGCTTTGGTTAAGCACTCACTTCCTAATCAAAAGGGCAGTGGTCCAATCTCGCCAGTCACTCTTCCAGGGAAAGATGTGGCAGGCAGTGGCAGGCAGTTTCCATAAGAATTACAGTCTTGTCAACCCCATAGGACAGTTCTCCTCTGTCCAATCAGATAACTGGGCGTCAGAATCAACTTGAACACATTCAACAACAAAGGCCCCTTAGGTGTGTTGGGTGAGAGGACAATCATGCCACAGGACTTCTTGATATTTATGTGTGTGTGTGTGTTTGTTTCCTTTCTAGATGTGTTAGAAGGTCAAGTCTTGAATTTGATGTCCCACCAACTGTAGGTGGGGCCTCAAGAGACTATGAGGGGAATGGTGACTCCTAAGTTCATAAGTTCTCCCATTTTCCTTGAGGGGATGTGGCTAAATCTCATCGAAGCAGTAGCCAATAAATCAAAGGAGGCATTGCGCTGGAAAAGACTGCTGCACGAGACTTCTTTGAAAAGTGTGAAAGAGCAAGGGTGTTATTTGAGGACAGGCTTGTCCCAAGCTCTAGCAGCCTCATATGCATGTGAAAGTTTAGACAACGATTAAGAAAAACCAAGGAAGGATGGATGCATTTGAATTGTGGTGCTGGCGAAGAACATTTGAAATACGATAGACGGCCGAACAACAAAACACACCTGTCCTTGCAGGAAGGAGAAGGTCCAGACTTCTTGTCACCTACTTTGGACAGGTTATCGGGAGAGCTCAGCCCCGCCCTGCGAAAGGACGTCATCGTGGTAAAGTTGAAAGTCATTGAAAAAGAGGAAGAACTTCGATGAATCGATGGCGCAGCGGCTACAGCAATAGGCTCCACTCTGGCGATTGCGAGGATGGGCAGGGCTGAGTAGCGCTCCCTTCTGGTGGGCCTGGTGTTACTACCCGTGGCGCTCCCTCAACTTGGTCCAACAACAGCAGCCCCCTATCTCAAGAATGGACCAATCAGTGACTATCTAGGTGGCAGACATCGCCATTTAGGTATAAGTTATTTCTGAATTTTTAACCTATGACCCCTTAACAACCAAGGAAGGTTTACCAACCACTCGTGTTGTCCGAATTGAGCTATATCGTTTTTCTTCCTCGAATTGATTGGGATTGGGCAGAAAGACTCTAAATAAATAACACTGACAGTTTTATATTTAGCCTGTCCAAACGATGGCTAATTTGCGAACAACACCACCACCACTAAGAGAGGTGTTTATTTTAAACTTCACAATGGATTGATTCAGTTTCTCCCTTTTGTCTGTGCACGCTTTGCTTTGCACAGAGAGCACAAAGTCGTGGCGCACACTGCACACACACACCCCCCTTTCTCTTGAGCCCTTCTAAGAATTCCTCAGGCCCAGGACACTGAGAACATTTGGGCGCGTCCAAATACCACGGCGTTAACCCCTCTGTGGACAGCCTGTGCGGCAGCGGCTGGCCTACGAGCTGTCGAGTCCCCCTAGGCCGGGTGTCTGCCGACATGATGTGGCTTAGGGGTTAAATGCCGTTCGTAATTTCAAAACGAAAAAGAGAAGACAAGGCGTGATTTGTTGAAAGGGGCTCCCGGAGGAGGAGAAGAGCGTGCGCCTGAAACGGTTTGCAGCCTCTGAGAAGGTGGGAGTGAGCACCCAGAGGCCCTGGGAAACTGCCGTCTGGGGCCTGGGAGCTGGAGGAAGGCTCGCCTGGCTTTTCTATGGCTCTCCTCGGCTTCCAAGCCCTCCTGTTGACATTCCCGACAGTACCTTTGACAGCGTGTTATTATCTTACAATAAAATCTGTCCCCAACCCCTCCAGTCCTGCGGCCCCTTCTCAGTTTCTCTGGAGGTGTCGGACAGGGAACTGTCAGGAGACTATAGCCCACAGGCAGGTTCGGGAGCTTCCTGGTGCCTGGATGCATTCATTCACGGGCTGGGCTGGGTTCAAACTCTTGGACTTGCCCCTCCTTTTTGCACTAGTGGAATTGACAACAGCAAGCGAGGGACCGCCTCCACGTTTACAGTTGGATGGCTTATTCTGTATACAACCGATCAAAGCGAAAACCATATGGGGAATTCTGTATTCTCTGGGGCAGGGGTGGGAGTGGAGCTGGTGATGGTGTGTGTGTACATACCAGAACTGGTGATGGTGTGTATGTGTGTGTGTATACCAGAAGGTAGTCTGTGTGTGTGTGTGTGTGTACCAGAAGGTAGTCTGTGTGTCTGTGTGTATGTACCAGAAAGTAGTCTCTGTGTGTGTGTGTACCAGAAGGTAGTCTGTGTGTGTGTGTGTGTGTACACCAGAAGGTAGTCTGTGTGTGTGTGTGTACCAGAAGGTAGTCTGTGTGTGTGTGTGTGTGTGTACCAGAAAGTAGTCAAATGTTTTGGGATGCTATTAAGGCCTTAAGTTACAAAATCAAGATTCCACCTTAAAAATTTTCCATACTGTACTTTGCATAGCCTGGGGTGCTGACTGCCTGCCAAATATCTATCAGAGAGTGATTTATGATATATGATACGGTCCCCAGCCCAAGTGGAGACTGTTTAGTTGAAACACGAGAAAGGGGAGGCCTTGCCTCTCCAGAAACCATGATGACTGGTTTCTGTTTGGCTTTTCCGAGGGAACATACAGTACAAAATGTGCCACATTTTACTGCACCAGAGCTTATGTAAGACACGGGACACAGTGCGGCTCAGGAAACTTCTATGTCTCTTCGTCTCCAGAGTGTGCACTGCACCGTCGCCGTTGCCCCTCTCCACCCACCACCCTTGCTTCTGGGCTCTCAATAGAAGCAAACAGCTCTGTCCTGGCAATTGGACTCTTTTCAAATGAAGTCTCACCTCTATGTTTTGAATATTTCATGTACTTTCCTTTCCACGGTGACTAAGGTTATCTTGTGATTACTGGTGTTTTCTGTTCTGCAAACGCTTCCTTTGCAGCTGCAAAGAAGTGCATCTCCCAGACGGCGTTGTGATGAGAAAACGCGACCCGCACTGGGGGCAAAGCACACATTTTTCTCCCCCCATCAAAATCTTTCGGCCTCTAGTTTAGTACGCCAGCAACGGCAATACAAGGCCTGCTTTGCCTTACGAAGGCTGTTTGTAGTGACATTTGAACAGGCTATATTAATCGTCTCTGTGATTGGCGAGGTTTTTTTCTGTGTTGGTATTAATGTTTGTTACTGTTTTTTCTCTCAATACAAAAGGCATCCGTCCTCACCCAAGAAATTTCAGAGACATCGGCGTCTATTTAAGGCAATAAAAAATGGAATAATAATAAATGAATAAGTAATTAAAAATTAGCTCATAAAACCCCTAATACCAATTCCTAAGGCTATCACTTTGACCTCTTTCCCACTCTGTTCCCTAGGTGTATACACAGGTATATGATTTGATAACATAATTTTTTAAAGTTTATTTCACACGATATCTGATATGTAGTTTTCTGAGGACACTTATCTCATGATTATTTTTCAATATCATTACATATTATTTAAAAACATTATTGCTTGTAGCCCCCCAATATATGGTAATGTATCATAATGTACTCGATTGTTTCTTTATTGCAGAATACTTATGCGGCTTTTGTTTTTTCAGTTATATAAATAACAATGTGATGATTAGCTCTGCGTATGGTTCTTGGGCCACAATTCTGTTTGTTTCATTAGGGTAGCTATTTCTAAAGGTAAAAAGATTGTAAATTCATTTTAATAACCTTGAGACAGATATCCACGCTAGTTACGAAAGTCTGTTCTGTATAGTACTACTTCCATGTTGTGGGAGCTGTGTGACCATCTAACCTCATGTTATTCACACTGTGATAGTAGGTGGCTAGGCAGTGGTGGGTTTGTTGTTTTTTTTTTTTAATCTCATAAATTTGATACATAAACAGCAGCCCTGGTGGTGGTGTCAGGTAAGTGTTTGCTGGCTGATAAATCCCAGGTTGGCTGTTCAAATTCACTAGCCATTCCTTTGGAGAAAGATGAGGGTATCTGCTCTTGTAAAGATTTGCAACCTTAGATGCAGATTTGATAGACAATGAACAAATTTAGGTTTAATCAGCATTTTTATAATAATTAAAACATCATGTTTAAAAATGTTTTAATATTAACTAATTATGATACACTGGTTGACTTTGGCTGATAATGGAAAGGTTTGTGGAAGAAAGAGGTAGCAGTCCAATTCTCCAAAGATTACAGCTTCACAAACACTATAGAGCAGTTATTCATACTCTTGTCCTATAGGATCACAGTAGCATAGTGAGTTATGTGTTGTTCTACTAACCCAAGATCAGCACTCCCAAACCATCAACCACCCCATGGGAGAAAGATTTGCAACCTCAGGAACCCACAAGGTCAGTTCTATTCTGTCCTTACAGGGTTTTTTGAGTCAGAATCAACTCAGTGTCAGTGAGTGGGTTTACTTGTTGATTTGTTTTAATGAGTTTGAATCTACTAGACAGCATACAACAATGGCAACAACTGCTTCTGATTTTAAAGTGCCTTGTTTTAGTAAATTTTCTTAGAATTCACATTCCATGCATCAGAAATTTCATTTGAAATCCCCAAGACCCCAATCTCTTTGTATGACTTGGGGATTATTTCCCTATTACTGAAACTGAGGATGTGTGGAAATTTGGCCAGCCCTTGAACATGGGTTCTGTAATCAGAGTGAATTCAAGTTCAGGTGTCAGTGTAAATCACAGGTGGGAGCTTGTCCTCTCGTGGGACCATTCCCTGCCTATTGTGTTACTCAGGTAAGCTAGGCAGCCACACAGGAACTTGTAATGTACTTCACAAAGGGTTTTTTGAACTTTGGCTAGTTTAGGTCACGTATTTTGGAACCATCCTTATCTGTCTTATCTGAAACGGCTCCTCAGTGGACTTTTGTGGCTTGCTTTGAAAAACCAGGGTGGTGGCCCCCCTCCTCCCTAGGACGGGACAGAGAGGGTGAGCATGGCAATTGAACCTCTCGTATTCTCCCAGGGTCTCTCCTTTCTAGATTGTCATTCATTCATCACCTACTGCATACATCTCATTGTCCCCTATGAATAGAGCAGAAGTGCCCCCGTGGGTTTCCGAGGCTATAAATCTTTACAGGAGCAGAAATCCTCATCTTTCTCCCATGGAACAACTGATGCATTCAAACTGCTGACCTTGGGGTTGACAGCCCTATGCATCACCCACCATGCCACCAGGATCGAGTTACAATTGACTGGACGACACTGAGTTCATGACACGCCTGCCAGACACCCTTCACCCTTGGATGCTCTACACCACTATTCAATGGGGTTTTATCATGATCACTTTCACAGACAGCAAAACAACAACAACAAAACAACACCCGCACCCCAAGCCCAGAGCTAATGGGGGACATAGAGATGATAAGTGGCAGCTAGGAAGTAGGTGAAGGGTAGTGGTGGGTTCAGAGCCCAGGTGGTGCAAGCTGAAGTGCTCAGCTGAATTCAGACCCACCCATGCGGCCATCTGCTCCCAGTAAAAATTACGGCCTAGAAAAGCCAGTGGTGAAGTTCTACTCTGACTCATGTGTTTGCTATGAGTCACAATGATTGACGGAGCAGCACCGCCATCACTACCACCAAGAATGGTGGTTTAATTGTAGACTTCTCACCTTCCGTGGGGAAGATCTGCATTTGATTTCAGGCCAGTGCACCTCAATTGCCACCTGTCAGCCAGTGAGGGTTTGCTTGTTACTATACTGCTGCAAAGGGGCCCTGGTGGTTCACTGGTTAAACACTTCGCTGCTGACCAAAAGGTTGATGGTTCAAACCCACCAGCTACTCTGTCTGTTTTCAAGAAGACAACAGCCTTGGAAATTCAATGGGGAGTCTTATAATTCTGTGGCAGAGGTGTTCTTTTATGATGTTAGGAAGTTTGGGCGGAGCTTCTGGACTAAGATAGACTAGGAAGACAGGCCTGGATCTATTTGTGAAAACCAGCCAATGAGAGCTGTGGGAGTCACCATGGTCCAGTCTTGTTGTGCATGGGGTCTAGAGTCCCTTATGCATGGGGTTGCCATGAGGGTCTTAGGGGGATTTTCCAAGCTTTCTTGATACAGATATTTAACCAGTTAAGAGTCTCAAACATCTCTCAGATCATATACAAACCCTGAAAAAAATCTTAGAGCTTTACCCCGTAACCTCAGACTGTTGGATTTTGCCTACAGCATTGCTTGAACACCTTGCCTTTATAACTACATGTATCTCGAAAATTCCTTTTCCTTGTGTCTTCGTAGCAAGGCCTTCACCCTCAGAGTAGTCTGGTGTTCCCACAAACATCGGGGTTGATCATCCATGGAAGCTGACCACGGAATATTTTCAAGGTACTTTAAGGACACGCTTTTTAGTGTCCTCTCTTGGAAACTTGTACTTCAACTTCCCAGCGTCTCACGACTTTTGAAAAGAGGAGGCTTCCTATGCTCTTCAGCCTCTGCAAGCTGAGATAACCTGTTGCTATTTTTGACTATAAACAGACCTTATTAAGGCATTAAAAGAACTACCCAAAGGGGTTTCCCCCCCTTTCTCGTTTTTTTGGACTTTGGAATGTCAGTCTTAAGTCTTGAGCTCTGAGAATTGGCAAGGCGGTGCTCGCAAATAAACATCCTGTGGACAGAATTGTCGGCCCAGCACTCAGTGTTCCAGGATGATTGACAGGAAGCAGGGTGTGTGTGGTGGAGGGAGACTGGACTCTCTGAGCTCCCCCAAACAATACCCGGCTCCTAGGGAGCCTCACACGTTCCTTTACCCCTCCTGCTTGAGTGGATGCCTCAGTGGCGGGTTGTGGTGGGAGTGAGGGAGGATGTGGGCTGGACAGGAGGTGAACAGGGTCTTGGAACACAACCCATAATTTCCATCAGAAAACCAATGTCCTTTGATATTGCTTCTCCTGGAGCAGTCAGAGCATGTAGATATGCAGAAATCTGGAATGACCACTTGACTCTAACAACGCCTCCCCACCTCCCACCTCCTCAACAAGGGTCATGCAAAGAAATCTGTCACTAGTCAAACAGAGGCTGGTCACTCCGCCGAACAAGCCTGGTGATGAGGTGATGGGAGAAGAGGCTGGGAACAGAGAAAGGCAGTAAATCAAAAGTCACGTGAAAAGAAGCTGGACCTGTTTCAATGACAACCCTGAGGGGGCCTCTGAAAGTTCCTGGAAAAATGGAATTAAATATAAATGGGACTGGTCCATGGACTTTTTGAAGCGCCCCTCATATGTGTTAGAATTTGACTTGTGTTTCCTACCTATGACAAGTTTCTGAGATAGCTATTATTCTGGTAATTTTTTTTCTCGTGGTGTAAAGAGTCTCAGAGGAGTTAAGTACCCTTGTCCAAGGTGTACACATCCATGCGTGCTCCTTGTCCCACTTCTGTGATGTTCTCCCTGCCTAGCCCATCTGTTCCCTCTGCGTCAGCCTCACCGGAGGAGATGTAGAGAAGAATTGATCTCTTATGCTTAATCTTTTGCAACTTCCAAGATATATCCACTCTCTGAGTCTTCCAAACTCCATTGTCTGCCTCATTAGGCCCTTTCATATTTCTGAGTTCTAATCATGTCCCTTCCTCTGCTGACCATGACTCTCTCTCCCTTCTCCTTAAAGGCCCTGGCCTGTCCACTCTTCCAAGTCCAGGTCAGATGCCAATTTCTTGAAACATCGCATGTCTCACATGTTCATTCACTCCCCCAAGTGGGGTCAGCACCTTCTAACCCTATAGTTTTCTGGCAGTTTGTGGCTTCCTTTATTAGAATTATCATCACCCCTTATGTGAATTCTGAACATCCCTAGTTTTTGTCATCGAGGATTAACCAAGTTACCTTAAAATAGAGATCCTTGTTTGGATAGCTTGGAGTCTCCAGGGTAAATAACTAAAAGGATTTGGCCACTAACCAAAAGGCTGGAACTCACCCAGAGGAACCTCAGGAGCAAGGCCTGGCAATCTGCTTCTGGCAGGTCCCAGCAATCGAGCATGAGTCCTAATTGATTAAAAAGCAACTCTTTTATTTTTTTTCATAGCCCGATGATGCACCTATGTAACTATTAGGCCTTAACTGGTCTTTCAATATATGTCCCTACTTCTGTCTCTGAGTCTTCAACAAGTGCCTTATGGGAGTTCATGAATGACTCTCAGAAGAGTCGAAGGGAAAGATTCTTCTCCACTAATTCCTTCCTTCCTTCCTTCCTTCCTTCCTTCCTTCCTTCCTTCCTTCCTTCCTTCCTTCCTTCCTTCCTTCCCTCTTTAATTAGTAAATATTTATTGAGTGTGGAGAACGTGCCTGATGCTTGAATATAAATTAGGGATGCTGAAATCTAAACAAACAAACAAACACAAATTCACTGCCATGGGGTGCATTCCAACTAAGCGTGACCATGTAGGACAGGGTAGAACTGCCCTAGTGGTGAACTCTTTATGGAAGTAGAAACCCAGTCTTTCTGCTGTGGGCTACAACGGTGAGCAGAATTCACACTACTTCTGTCCGTATGGAGCTGCAGTTCATGGAAGAAGACAACCATCGCAAAACACAACACATAAAAGTTACACATGTGAACTGTAATAAACACTGTGATAGCAAAAGAAAGCAAGTGAACTCCAGGAGCCTCTATTATCATTATTCAAGGCAACCTAACATAATATAGAGTGTGGGTAGATGCATAAAATGAGCTTTCAGGAAAAACTGTTAAAATCAATTTTTAAAAATCATTTTATTGGGGGCTGGTACAACTCTTATCACAATCCATACATCCATCCATTGTGTCAGGCACATTTGTACATTAGTTGCCATCATCGTTCTCAAAACATTTGCTTTCTACTTGAGCCTTTGGTATCAGCTCTTCATTTTTTACCCTCCCTCTCTCCCCCTTGATAATTTATAAATTATTATTATTTTATCATGTTTTGTACTGTCCGATGTCTCCCTTCACTCACTTTTCTGTTGTCCGTCCCCCTGGGAGAAGGTTATATGTAGGTCATTGTGATCAGATGCCCCTATCTTCCCCCTACTTTCCCCTTACCCTCCTGTTATGTCTACTGTCAATATTGGTCCTAAGGGGCTTATCTGTCCTGAATTCCCTGTGTTTTCTGCTCTTATCTGTACCAGTGTACATCCTCTGGTCTAGCAAGATTTGTAAGGTAGAATTGGGGTCATGATAGTGGGGGGGGCAGCAGTAAAGAACTAGAGGAAAGTTGTATGTATCATAGGTGCTATACTGCCCCCTGACTGGCTCGTCTCCTCCCCGAGACCCTTCTGTAAGGGGATGTCCAATTGCCTACAGATGGGCTTTGGGTCTCCACTCCGCACTCCCCCTCATTCACAATGATATGAATTTTTGTTCTTTGATGCCTGATACCTGATCCTATCGACACCTCGTGATCACACAGGCTGGTGTGCTTCTTCCATATGGGCTTTGCTGCTTCTCAGCTAGATTGCTACTTGTTTAACTTCAAGCCTTTAGGACCCCAGATGCTATATCTTTTGTTAGGCAGACACCAGCAGCTAATTTCACCACATTTGCTTTTGTACCCATTGTGTCTTCAGCAATCGTATTGGGAAGGTGAGCATCATGGAATGCCAAGTTAATAGGACAGAGTGTTCTTGTGTTGAGGGAGTACTTGAATCGAGGGCCAATGTCCATCTGCTACCTTCATACTAAACCTATAAATACATGTACTTAGATCTATTTTTCCATCGTTATATATAAATATATTTACCTATGTACATGCCTGTATTTAGACCTCTATAAATGCCCTTCGCCTCCTAGTTCTTTCCTCTATTTTTTTTTTACTTTCCTCTTGTCCCACTCTCATGTTCAGCCTTCATTTGCCTTTCAGTAGTTCCTCTTGGTTACATTGCCCTTAATCAAGCCCTACCAGGCCTCCTACACCCTCCTCACCATTGATTTTAGATCACTTGTTCCTCTGTCCCTGGGTTTGTTAATACCCACTTCCTTTCTGCCACCTCCCCCTCCCATGTTCCTCCCTGGAACTGCGGGTCTTGTTGTTTTCTCCTGCAGATTGTTTATCTCGCCTATCTTATCTAGATAGACATGCAAAGATAATAATATGCACAAAAATAAGACAGAGCAAAACAAAGCAACAAAAGAAAACAAAAACCAATGACATAAAAAGGAAAGCCTATAAATAGTTCAAGGTCTATGTGTTGACCTTTAGGCTCCAAAGTCTATTTTTGGTATTCCCTGGGGACTTTGTTGCTCTGCTTCCCTTGCTGTTCTAATGCATGCCCTTAGTGTTTCGCCTCGGTGTGGTGTGGTCAGATCGGGCACAATTCCCCCACTGTGTCTCCAGTGTTGTCCACCATAGCTCTATGGGTCAGCGAGGGACGTTGTGTCTCATAGTGTGGCCAGTCCTGTGGTCCTTTCTGTGCATTGGCTGCTCTGAGTAGGAATATTGTCCTCAGGATTTGGTGGTCCAGGATGTGCTCCACTCCTTCTTCCTCTCCCTTCATTTGCTCCCATGTGTTCTGACCAGACATGTCCCTCTCCCTGAGATGTAGCTTCGGTGCTGTCCTCTGAAGTAAATTCTTCTGGGTGAGGGGAGCTGTCCACGTAGTTGGGATTGGGGCCAGCCCTTCAGACCTCTCTATTGGTTCCCTTCTTCATGCCAGTATGTTGCATTCATATCTTGGAGCACCGGGTTGAAATCTGGTCCCTCTTTCCCTGTGGAGATATAAATAACATCCTCCCCTTGGGTGGGTTAGTGCCCTGTTCTCCTGCTACCCATGTCTTTCCCCCACCCCTCCTTTTTAGTTGGCTAGCATATGTATCCCTGGATTTGGTCTGGCCCCTGTCACATGACCTGGTCCTCACTCCAGGAATGTTTGTGTACAGTAGCTTTTTTCTCTATGCCCCTTTTGCTTTTTTAAGCTTATCTCAGCGGACTCATGTTGTACTTGTCCTTTGTGGTTGGCTTACTTCGCTTAGCATAATATCCTCCAGTTCTTCCCATGCGGCAAAGTGCTTTACACGTTCATCACTGCTTTGTAGGGATGTATGGTACTCCATTGTATGTATGCACCATATTTTTTTAATCCATTCATCTGTTGATGTAAATTTGGGTTGTTTCCAGCTCCTTGCAATTGTGGACTGTGACAAGATGACTGTTGGAGTGCAGATATCTGGCATGGTTTGTTTCTTGCCTCTTCTGGGTATATGCCTAGTAGGGGGATTGCTGGGTTGTATGGTAGCTCAATTTCCATCTGTTTTAGATATCGCCAAATTGATTTCCATAGTAGGTCTATATACCTACAGGTGCACCAGCAGTGCATGAGCATTCATATCTCACCACAGCCCCTCCAACACTTGTTGTTCTCTGATTTTTTTAATTGGACTATCTTTGAGGGTGTTGGATGGTATCTCCTAGTTGTTTTAATTTGCATTTCTCAAATGGTTAATGATTGGGAATATTTTCTCTTATGCTTATTGCCCATTCAGATTTCTGCCCTTGTGAAACTTCTGTTCAAGTCCTTTGCCCAACTCCTCAGTGGGCAGTTAGTTTTCTTCTTTTTGGAAGCTAGTAGAGTATTATAGATTTTAGTAACAAGGCCTTTGTTTGATGTGTCATTGCTAAAGATGATTTCCCAGTCTGTGGGCTCTCATTACTTTCTTGATGAATTCTTTTGGTGTACACAGGTATTTTATCATCAGTATATCCCACTTGTCAATTTGTGACTCATTTGTATTTGTGTCCTTCCCTATTTCTGATTGTCTATGTATTCCCTGCACCAACGTCCTCAGGTTTGTCCCAATTCTCTCACTGATGGTCCTAATAGTGTGGGCTTTTACCTCGAGGTCTGTGATTCACCTTGAGTTTATTCTTGTGCATGGAGTGAGATAAGGGTCTTGCTTCATTTTTCTGCAGGTAGATATCCATTTTTCCCCCAGCACCCCTTGTTGAAGAGGGCATCTGCGTCCCATTTAATATTTTGGGGGCCCTTATCAAAGATCTGTTGTTTGTATGCTTATGACTTTATTTCTGGGTTTTCAGTTCTTTTCCATTGGTCTGAGCATCCTTATACCAATACCAAGTACATGGTTTTGACAACTGTGGCTGTATAGCATGTGCTAAAGTCAGGTAAAGCAAGCCTTCCTACTCTGTCCTCCTTCTTGATGCGTTCTTTGTTAATTCTGGGCTTCTTCCCTCTCCATATGAAGTTGGTAATCAGTTTTTCCAATTCTTTGAAGAAAGATGATGGTAATTGTATCAGGATTGCATT
>NW_022103922.1:14811516-14816507 GCF_000313985.2 Echinops telfairi | reverse complement strand
TGACCAATATTTTGTTAAGGATTTTTGCATCGATGTTTATTAGGGATATTGGTCTGTAGTTCTCGATTCTTGTGGGATCTTGCTCTGTTTTGGTATCAGTTATGCTAACTTCATAGAAAGAGTTCGAGAGCTTGCTGTCTTTTACTTGCTGTCTTTTTCTGCTGACTTGGAAGAGTTTGTGGTTTGTGTAGGATTGGTGTTAGTTCTTCCCTGAATGCTTGGTAGAATTCTCCTGTGAAGCCATATGGTCCAGGGAATTTTTTTGTTGGTAATCCTTTGATAGCCTTGTCTATTTCTTCTATTGCTTTGGGTCTGTTTAGATTCTTGACATCCATCTGGGATAGTCTAGGGAGGGATTGTTTTTCCAAGAATTTGTCAATTTCTTCAAAGTTGTTGAATTCATTGGAGTACAATCCTTCATAGTACTGTGTAATTATCCTTTTGATTTCATTAGGGTCTGTTGTAATGTCCCCTTTTTTATCCCTCATTCTTGCTATTGAAATTTGTTCCTTCCATTATTTGATTAGGTTTACCAGCGGTCTGTCAATTCTGTTTATCCTTTTAAAGAACCACTTTTAGTAGCATTTTTCCCATAGTTTTCTTATTTTCCCTCTCTTGAATTTCAGCCCTGATTTTTATGATTTCTTTTTCTTTGCTATTAGCAGGATTGTTCTGTTGACTCTGCTCTAGTTACTGTAAATTTTGTGTCAGCATATCAATCACAAGTCTCTCTTCCTTTTTCTGTGTCCCATAAGTTTTGGTATGTGGTGTTCTCATTCTCGTTGGTTTTTAGAAATTTCCCAGTTTCATCTCTGATCTGTGCCAGTACACACTCCTTTTGTAACATCCTCCAATTGTTTGCCCTTGTTTTCTTCATCTTCTTTTTGGTGATTTCCAGCCTTATGGCACAGTGGTCAGAGAGAGAAGTCTGTATGATATCAATGTGCTTAAATTTAGACAAATTTGACTTATGCCCCAGCATGTGGTCTATCTTTGAATATGTGCCACGTGGGCTTGAAAAGAATGTAATTTTTTTTTGTATTTGGGTGGAGAGCTCTGTAAATATCAGGTCAAATTGTCTAATTGTAGTGTTTAGATCTCTAGCCTCTTGGTTGAGTTTATTTCCCTGTGATCTATCTTTCTCAGAGAGCAGTGCATTGAAGTCATCTATAATTGTTGAGCTGTGATTCATTTTTCATCTTTTGAAGCGTTTGATTAACGTATTCAGCAGGTCTCTCATTTGGAGAATATATGTTTAAAATGCTTAGTGGTTCTTTGTATACAGTTCCCTTGAGTATTATATGGTGTCCCTCTTCTCTTTTTATGGTTTGCATTTTGATGTCAATTTTATCTGAGATTAGGATTGCAACCCCCTGCATTTTTGAATTGCTCTTTATTTGGTATGTTTTTCTCTAGCCTTTGATTCTCAGCCCATTTTTGCCTGTAGTCTTGAGATGTGTCTCCTGTAGGCAGCAGATTATTGGGTTGTGTTTTCTAAGCCAGTTTGCTAGCCTCAGCCTTTTAATGCTTAAGTTCAGTCCATTGATATTCAGGGTTGTTACATTCATCTGTGGACTCTTTGATGTCATCTTATACCTTTTGTGTTGGGTGTTTTCCTACCTCTATTTCGTATCAGTGTGTTGTGCCTGTGTGTTTCATTCTTGACTTCTTTCAACCCGTAAGTCAATGCTGTCTTGAAGGCTGTTTTCTCTTTGTTGCCCTCTGGGTAGGGTTGTCCTATGTGTCAATCTCCTATTTGTGCTTGGTGAGTGCTGTTCTTCTGCCCATAATCGGTTGGCAAGGTTCTTTCGTAGGGCTGGGTTTCTTTTAACATATTCTTGGAGCTTTTGCTCGTCTGGGAAGACTCTTATTTCTCCATATATCTTGATAGGGAATTTGGCTGGATAGAGTATTCTTGGGTCCTTCAATTTTTGGAATATGTTGCTCTACTCACTCCTTCATAGTTTCTACTGATAAAGCATATTCTTATCGGGAACCTTTATATGTGACTGATTGTTTTTCCCTAGCTGCTCTCATGATTTTCTCCTTTTCCTCAAAGTTGGATAGTTTAACGATTATGTGCCTTGGTGACTTCTTCTTAGTAGTCAGTCTAGCTGCTGGTGTTCCTTCAGCCTCTTGACTGGTTCTTGGTTTTCATTCATTAAGCTGGGGAAGTTTTCCATCAAGGATTTGCTCATTATTTTTGCGGTTGACTTCATTGTTGTGTCTTCTTCTGGTAATCCAATTACTTTGATGTATTTCCCTATTCATAGCATCAGACATACCTCTTAGGTTTTCTTCAGCTTATTAGACTTTTGTTCACTTTTATTGAAGTCTGCTTGGTTGTCCTCAAGTCACTGGTGCGGTTCTCTTCCTCCTCCAATCTGTTGGAAAGGTCTGTGAGTTTGTTACTGGTTTTTGTTATCTCGTCCCTAAGCTCTTGTATTTCCCTTTAGGATATGGTGTATCTAGCCTATCATTTCATCCTTTTTTGTATTGTTTCCCTCATATCCTGTATGCCTCCAAGCAGCGTTATGAAAATTTCTTTCTGTGGCAGATCAGTGTCTGCTTCTATGCACATCGTTAGGTTCAGGACATCTTCCAACATTGCCTTTTGTGTCTCCTGTTTGTTTTTTTTGAGGTCATTGAGGCTAATTGTTCTTTGTGTTGTGTTGCTTTAGAGGAGCCTGGTGCCATTTTCCATAGAGTCAAAGAGCACTGGGTTCTCTCTGGAAGACTCATAGGAATGCTTCTTCTAACTGCCTGCAGCTAATTACGCTATGGGATTGGCCTACCACTTTATCATACTGTGGCTTCACTCTTTCCATAGTTAAGCAGTATTTTGTTGTTTGGAGGGCAAGCTGGATGGTCCACTCAGGGGAGGCTGATTGTGTGATTGTGGACCCTGAGGGTGGTGCTGCCCTGGATGAGCTTACAAGTTGCAGTGATCTTGTGACCCACAGAAGCTTGGGGCACCGCAGAGGGTGTGCAGGTGTGCCTGCTGCAATGGGAGTGCCGAAGAAGGCAGGTGAGTGTGCCTGCTTTGGTGCAGAGCACAGCGGGTGGTGGGCGGAATTGCCCTGATCAGCTCACCGCAGAGGTTGGGCAGAGGTTTCCACAGCAGAATGGAGTGCTGGAGAGTGTCGGCTGAGATGCCTTAGGCTGTGTGAGGTACTACAATAGGTGGGAGGAAGTTCCCACAGTTACGTGGGACCACAGAGGATGGTCTGAAGCTCCCCAGCCCCACATGTGGGACTTCTCCTGGACGCAGGTGGGCAGGATTTCCCCAGCCACATGTTAAGCACTGCAGAGGGCATGCTGGGGGGCAGAATTTCCCCTGGAGGAAGGTGGGCAGGATTTTCCCTGGAGGGAGATGGACAGGCTTTCCCCAGCCTCGTGTTATGCTGAAGAGGGTGGACCTCCCCCAGCTGGGTGGAGGGTAGGCATAAAAGCCCTAGGTTAAGGGGAGTGTTCTGGAGGTTGGCAGTAGTGTGTGAGAGAAAAGGGAAGAGAAAAAGGAAAAAGGAAAAAAAACTCTAAAAAACTTGATCCTGCTGAGACTGTGGGGGGGTAATGAGAGAAGAGAGGGAAACAAAAGTAACAATATAGCTGAGCCCTGACCTTGGGGCTGGAGGGGTTTAAACCTTGCCCCGAGATGGCAGCAAGCTGTGGCTGTGTTGAGATAAAGGCTTATGCTGGTTGAATAATCCTAGCTTTTGTTAAACTCTAGCCAGCCTCCACAATGGTAAGACAAAAGCCCACAGCTCCTCAAAACCTAGTGGATCTGTGCCTACTTATCTTTATCTGCATCTCCTTCTGCTTCTCAACAGTGTGGAATTTCCCTCTTAGTGACTCTCCTGTGCTGATTTCCACGGAGTTCCTCTGGTATGTGGTACTCCGTTGCCATCTTGCCAGAAGACATTAAAATCAATCTTAAAGGGTTCCTGGGACCAGGTGGCCAGTAGGCCCCTAAAACTGAAGCTGCTGCTCAGAGAAGGCAGTGTATGAAAAGATTCAACCCCCCCCCCGGGTGGGGAGTTAGCACCAAAAAGAAGCAAGAGAACACATTCCTGAGCTAGTGTTGCGTAGTCCTGCCATCTCTGAGATTTGAGAGATCTCCTGTTTTGGAATCTAAGTGGAGCCAATGATTGAACACTGGAAGGCACTCACTCATACTTAACGTGCTCCATTGGAAACATCTTAGAGCTTTGAGAGTTGAGGATGGAATCCATAGATTGCTTTTCAAGGTGTGTTCACCTAGAATTTCCCTAAATCTACAAGAAATCTGCCTTTCTGATATTTGTGCATATGATATTCTTCTCATTAAAACTCTCCCATTAGCTCTGTAGCAATGCTGATTGTCTTTTGTCTCTTTGCTCCTAGGTTTGCTGAGAAAGAAGGGGGGATGGGAAGAGTTAGAAGTGTCAGATTAGGTCACCGAGGATTATCCTATGTGCCAAACTACTTAGGGATAATTCACAGATGATTTAAAGGGCAATAGTTCTATACACAAACCCCAGGGCTTTCTGCTTATGCTGATATGGTAACGTGTGATTTGGAGACGCTCAATGGATACACTGTCAGAATTCTCTGAGATGACATCATCCAAGACTAAACCAATATGCTCTTTATCTGCATGCTTTGGGTAGAATTGACCTATACATTCACTTGCAATATGAAACTCTTAATGGCCACTGATGGTTTGCCTGGGGCTCAAAGCCTGGCCTTTCTCTTTTTCTTCCTCCTTTCCTTCTTATCACTTTCACTCCCAGCCTCTCTCCTTTGCTCCCCTTTTCTTCCTCTGAATTGTTCATCTTGGAGAAACCTAGGTACTAGTGTGGGGATATTTTATTTCTCATTTAAAAGGTTAGTGACACATCTGTCTTTGTAAAAGTTGCACTACATTTTCAATATTTTTGCTCAGAGACAAAGTCAAAATTCCATGCCTTGGTGTTCAAAATCTTTGTGTAATTGGCTTGGCACTACCCTGC
>NW_022103922.1:14794859-14810479 GCF_000313985.2 Echinops telfairi | reverse complement strand
AAAACACGAGAGGGAGGCTAGCAATTTAGTGGTAGCAGCTCATGAAAGACCTTGTAGACCACCTGTGTCTTTCCATTTGATTTTGGCTTTATCCTGAACACAGTGGCTGCACTAATCAGTTTTCAGCACATAGATAACAGGAGTTTCTGACTGTAATGGGAAGAGCAAAGGAGAATGGTGAGAACTATGAGGTTATGCCAGGAAGGCAGATGTGATAGCTCTGGTGAGCAATGAAGAATGTTGAACCAGCATAGGGATGGTGTTGGGGGGAGAGTGATGGAGAAAATGAGATGACTTAGAAAGCTAGTGAGAATCTCAAATTTAAAAGACGTCATGAGTTGGAGGTGAGGAAGAGAAAGACAATGGAAGACTTTATTTTCTTTTAAAACTTATTGGATGGTAGGACTATTGTTTGCATAAGGAACAGTAAAAAAAAATTAGATTTAAGGTAGCAATAGACACCACTGGTTTTGGATAAGTTGCAAAGGATCTTTCAGGTATGAATGATGTGATAAAGATAGATAAATATGTCTGGTCTTTAGATGCAAGGCCTGGATTGGAGATAAACAATTGTGGCTGTGAAAGCCATATGCATGGACGAGATGACTTACAGAGAATTTTCAGTGTGTGGCTAGCTTCCATGACTATTCACAACAATGATGCCACAACATGAATGATACTTCGTCCTTGGCTGAAAGAGGTCTTGGTTTGGAGATGTGAAGTTTGATTATTCAGATCCCAAAGGCTAATATTTTTCAGCATCATCATCCTTTGCAAAAGCTAAAGTGAGTAGGAGTCAATGCTGTAATTCTTAACCATTCAGGTTTTTTTTTGTGTTTTGTTTTCACTTTGTTTTCAAAGACATGTGGTTTCCTGCCACTGTTTTGGCACACTTGCTGTTGAGATTGAGAAACAGTTATGTGTATTTTATTTGGCAACCCTGCTCATTACCTTACAGCACTAGTGTGAGCTCAGGAGGTATAAGCTTTTTACTTGGCAAACAGGAAAGCAGAGGGCCATGCAGGGTCAGGAGAGTTTTGGGTGAGCTCACCAGATGCCCGGAAACAGAGATTAGAATCCACAACATTTCAACTCCCCAAACACTTCTGGTGCCTCTGAAGCATTCTCTCTTGACATCCTTCTGCTTTGGTTATTTTCATTTTTAAAAACAAAATTTGCCAACAGAGATTTTGGACATGTTATCAGGAAAGATGTATCACAAAAGTTCATTGTGGTTGGTCAAGTAGAGGAGCAGTGGCAAAGACGAAAACCATCAAGAGATAGACTGGTATAACAATGAGCTCAACCATATCAAAGATGATGTGAGATTGACCACATTCCACCCTGTTACAAAGTCAGGACTAATCAGAGGAAAATTGATGACAACTACGGAACAACAGCAACAACATTATGAACAGTGAATAGAGAAGAAGCTGGCATGGTCATAACAGAGAGACAGTTGACCTGACCAGTGTATTCTAGACACATCTCTGGGAATATGAATTATGCTGGGAACACCAGCTCAGTCATTACATTTGTAAACTAAAAATTAATGGTGAAGGTGAAAAATAATAAAACACTTCCATTCTAATAACATGTAATGCATTATCTTAGTGAGTAATACATTATATGGGCCTAATTTATGAAATCTGTCTACCAACACAGAGACACACAGGGAGGAAGAGAAAGACACGCAGAGATTTTTATCAAGGATTTGGCTCCTGTGTTGGGTTGGGGCTTCTGAGTCCATGAGGAGCCTTGGTAATACAGTAGTTTAACCCTCAGCCTCAAACCAGAAGTTTGGCAGTTTCAACTCACCTGCCCACTGCTCCAGAGAAAGATGTGGTCTAAAGATTACAGTCCCAAAGATCAAAGCCCTGGAAACCCCACACAGTAGTTCCACTGTGTGCTTGGATTGTTAGGTGTTCAAATGGACTCTGTGAAACACAACTCAAAGAAACGCCTTGCCATTGAGTTGAACCTGACTCATATCAACTCTATAGGACAGGATAGAACTTCCCTGTGAGTTTCGAGACTGTTTATGGGCATAGAAGACCCTGCCTTTCTCCCTCGGAGTGGCTAATGGTTTTGAATAGCCAACAGTTTGTATCACAGCCCAACGAGTAACCACATGCCACCAATTCCAAATGCATAGCAGGCTATACCTTAATAGATTTTGGTCAGGGGAAGGGAAGAGTTTGGGGTAAAATATCTGCTTTTAATCTGCAGGTAGAACACACTCTAGGGCAAATCCCTTTTCAACTGATTAACCAATCAGTAGTGCAATTACATTGTACTAGGTGAATTCATAGAAGGTAATCACATTGCAATTTATAATAGATTACATTATGGAATATCAGGTAGACTAGTGTTTGGTCAAATGACTAGGAACCAGCACCTAGTGTACTTGACCCACAAAATTAACCACCCCATGCCCATTTTAGCATCCAGCTTTCATCTATGTTTTAGTTGCAAAGCATCAAATAGTTTCCGATTATAATAGTTCAATATGTTTAACTCCTCTTGAAAAATCTCATTAAAAAGAAAATGCCCTCAAGAAACTGA
The DNA here is from genome assembly GCF_000313985.2 of Echinops telfairi. Taxonomy (NCBI): domain Eukaryota; kingdom Metazoa; phylum Chordata; class Mammalia; order Afrosoricida; family Tenrecidae; genus Echinops; species Echinops telfairi. Next base: position 14,807,914 of record NW_022103922.1, on the reverse strand, counting down.
GTGAGAAAACTGAAATCAGACTAGTTTTATTTTAAAGTTATATTGCTAATAATTTGAACAGAAGAGCTACTCTTATTTTCTGTTAATCAAAAAACACCCAACTCTTTCACAATGGAGTAAATGTCAAAATATAGCTGGGTTTTTTTCTGAAGGGAATTGATTTTTATTTCCAACTTCCTATTATTCTTTGGAGCTTCCAGGGAATTCCAGGCAATTGAAGGTCTTCTTCCAGCTCCACAAGGTTCTATCTGTGTCTCCTGGGGTGGTATGCAAATACCACCAACAGTCTTTATACCAAATTTCTTTAACCTTTCTGTGTCTTTATCAATGTGTTTCTTGTTCACCCACATTACTCACTTCTGGTTCTGGCCACTGGACATCCTCTCTCCGCTGTGATTGTGTCCTTCTCTGACAAGGAGGAGTACTTTTCTTGAGCTTCCTATTTCAACATCATAATAATTTCAGGGGCCTTTCAAAAACCCTTCAACCAGACGATTTGTAGTTTCTTATTAAAGAGCCCTGATAACATAACAGCAAAGTCCTTGGCTGCTAACCAACAGGATGGTGGTTTGAACTCCCCTAGTGGCTCAATGGGAGGAACACCCGGTGATTCACATCTGTAAAAATTACAGCCAAGAAAACCCTAGGGGCAGTTCTTCTTTATTACATGGAGTTACTGTGACTTGGAATTGACTCAATGGCATGGAACAATAGCGATTATACCTTCTTGTACCCATCCTTGGGGGATGTCGGAGACAGTTATTTGGTCTTCAGCTCTTTGAATGGTATTCATGAATGTAATAGCAAGTGTCCTCTGCTCTTGGGACCTGAGATCTACCAGGGGTCTTCTATGTACACATCCTCTCCCTAAATTCATTCTGGTGTTTGGTGCCGGGCTTTTAGCTGCCCACACTACTGTGTCCCTCGCAATCTTTTCTCTGAAAGATTTCTTCTGTCCCGGTCTGGATTTGCTTCTCTAGATGAAGCTCCCCTCTATAGTTAAGCTCAGAGCTTGTGTCAAGTAGGGATGTACTACATGAACCTATTTTTTTCAGTCTTAAAATAATTAAAAACACATTTCATGGATCAATCATATATTCTTGCCATTCTTGAGGTATCATTGCAAAACATGCATGGAACTCAGTTGTAAAACCCAACCTATTGCTAAGGCAACATCAGAACCAGTTGCTTTGGTCTGCGATGTGGCCAAAAGAAACTACAGTATTTACCATTTACCATTTACCATTCCAGGACCCAAAGGGCTAGTCCCAATGATATTTCTATCTGTGATTCAACGCATTATAAGAAAGTTATATGGATATTTCATAGACTGTTGAATGTGCTGGTGTGACCCATTGGCTGCTGTGAAGTAAGCTTGAAGCTGCACACGAGAGATCACTTCCTTTCAGGGTCATATTGGCACACTCCAATGAGGGAGTATTGTGTGATGTTCAAGTTGTCATGATGTCCTTTTTAAAAATAGTGTCACTGACACATGTCCACTAAAATAAATGAACCTTCCTATCTTGACTGACTCACGTTTTGGAAGCAGCAACTTCACATGCCAGCAATGATATAAGTAGCAGGGTTGGGTAGAGGTGGGCAAAGGCCCAGCAGGAAGGCCACAGTGTGTCAATTTTTAGAAGATGAGTGAAGAGAGTTTGAGCCTTATTCTGGATGTCTATCAGTCTGGCCTCCACTTCAAACTCTGTTGTTTTCATCAGGGGCATGATTTTACCTCTCCCAACTCACGTATTATTGAGAACTAAAATATCACAGGGAATGATGACTGCTCTATGATGTGAGGAACTAATGAGAGTGCTTATAGAACACTTAGAAGATGTCTTCACACATACCAATCTCCCAATGAATGGTTGTTGTTACTTTTGACTGTTTATGTGTATTTTAACCAAAGAGCTTGATCATTAGCAATGTTTAAAGAAGGAAATTAAGAGATACAGGAACCTCTCACTCTTACTGGTTCATATCTGAATCTTTAATTTTTGTCAGTAGAACATGATCTCATTCCAGGGATGGCCAATAAATAACAAAGACCAAAGAAGAATCGAGGCCTTTCAATTATGTTGTTGCCAAAGGAGATTGACTATACTATGTACTGCCAGCGAGCCAACCAAGTCTGTTTTGGAATAAGTGCAGGCAGAATGCTCATTAAAAGTGAGGCCGGGAAGACTTCATCTCACATACTTTGGACATGTCATCAGAAGAGACTGGCTCCTGGAAAGGAACATCATGCCTGGTAACGTCGAGGGGTAAAGACGAAGAAGAAGCCCCCCAAGAGATGGACGGTCAGTGACTGCCACAGCAGAATCAAGCCTAACAACACAGGCCTGGGCAAAGTTGTTGTTGTTGTTGTTCTGTTTTTTTCTGTTGTAAGTGAGGTCATTAGGAGCTGGAACCAGCTTGGTGGCACCTAACGACAGGACGTGGTTTCTAACTCTGATTTCGTAAGTTGTAGGCGGCACTTAACTGATGCAGAGATGGTGTCTGGTGAAAAGGAGCTCAGGTGTCTGTACAAAGACATACTTTTTGTGAGGATGATTTCAGATCGTCATCTGTTGCTAATTGGCGAGATGGACTACAACCTCAGGCACCGACTGAGCTGGAACACACCACCCGAGAGGAATGGAGCCCCAGGTCATTAAATCTTGGGCAGAAAGACTTCCACTCTTCACCTGAACACTTGGACATGCTTGTTTCATCTTTCCTGGCTGTCGGTTGGACTTAGTCAGCATTTTTGGTAACACTATTCCCTCCTTCGAGGACCTGCTTTTCATTAGCAATTCCTCACATCACTATGAGAAAGGTGAGTCCGCAGTCTATATTTTATACACAAGGAAATTGAGGTACAAGGAAGCCAATGTCATTTGACCAAGGTCACCAGAAAATCAAGGCCTGGAGTTGATAACTGAACTCTGAGTCTCTTAGTGTTGACTCGTTGCTGGGTTTATGTAGGAAAAGGTTCTGCATAGACAAATCAAAACATTAAAGTAAAACACAAAAATGATGTTTCCTTCTCTCCCTGAGGACAAAAATACTTCACAATCTCAGAATATTGAGCCAAAGTGACCATTTTAAAATCAAATCCGGTTAAGTCACTGAGTATGATTTGCCTTTGCCCCAGGGTAAAGTCCAATCTCTTTAACCCAACATATGTGGCCTTGGTACCACCTGTCTTCCTCCCTCCGGTCTCTGTCCTCACTTCTTCCATCTACACACCAGTAACCCTAAATTCTTTATGCTCTCTTAATGTGAAATTGCACATAAAATGTCAGAAGGAATCTTCCTCTCTCATTTCCAGTCATAAGTTCAATGTCATAAAGTATGCGGATGTTACATTTTCCAAGAAGATTCTCGAATTCGTTTCTGAGGACTGTCATGACAAAGTGCCACAAGCTAGATAGCTTTTCGGAACAGACATGTATCGGCTCACTGTTTTTGAGGCTAGAAGTCTGAAATCAGGATGCCATCCTTGTCTGTTTCTTCTGAAGAAGGCTCTGTCCCATGCGTGTCCCCTAGCTTTCGGCGGCGACCAGCAGCCCTTAGCATTCTTTCAAGGTCCTTGGCTTGTAGGTTCATCACTCCAGTCTCTGCCTTTCCCATGGCCATGGGTCTTCTGTGGGTCTCACCTTATCTTTTATAAGGTCACTATTCATGTGGAATTCAGACGTCCTCTATTCCACGATGTCCTCGTGTTAAATAGTGTCAAAAACCCTGTTACCAAACAAGGTCCTCTTCTAAGTTTCTAGGAATCAGGATTCATCACAGTTTTCCCCTGGCATGATTTAGTTTGTAACAGGATCCCTGGTGGTGTAATGGTTATGAGTTGGGTTGTGATCTGCATGGCTGGCAGTTCAAAACCACCAGCATCTCAGGATAAAGACTGGACTTTCTACTCCGGTAAACAGTTACAGTCTTGGGAAACCACAGAGGGTCGCTGTAAGTCAACGATGACTCAGTGGCAGTGCATTTGGCTTTTTTTTTTGACCACACTATAATTGTGGTCCAATCTGAAATCGGTGTTGGTCGTTCCCGTAAGACTGTAATCATCTTGAGGAAATATTGCTTGCTTTATTCTGTACCTCAGATTCCAGGAAAGTGCATGTAAAGCGAGGGAACACAATACATTATTTTTTGACTATAGGAGTGGCCAATGTGCCTTGTGATTTGACATCTTCCATCTCACACTATTATAATGTTAGTACCATTTGTGCCAGACTCTATGATAAATGGTAGTGGTATACTAGACTTTGATTGGCTGATTCAACACAGAATTGCTGTAACTGCCAGGAGGGAGGTGAGATGGCTTATAAAGCTTTGCAGTGTAGATGTTTTGACTTAAGATACATAACACCTTGGTTATACCAGTTTTTCCTAGGTATAATCAGGATGCCCATATAATTATCCAGACTAGAACTACTAGAGGGAAAATGGCAATTGCTGAGAATTATATTTGGACAAAACAAAACAAAAAAACCCACACAAAGTGAGTGTAGGCTCACCCTATGTATGTGGATTGGTTTAATATACTGCCGGTCTTGAGCGAAATCCCCAGTTTAACTGGTCCCTCAGATGGACTCAAAGCCTCTTCTAGGTAAGAAAGTAACATAGTTGTGCTAACTGGAACAGCTAAGGGACATGTAGCAGTTACTTTGCAACATATAGTTTGACAATCCTTTTCCTTAAGTAGCTCTAAACATAGTAGTAGTTTTATCTTAATGACAGTAGCAGGTGAGAGAAGCAGTTAAGCAGTAGCTCCAACGCTCAGTACAAGTTTTGGCACCTGGTTTTGGACATGAAGAATGCTAACTGGGGAGCTGACAGACGTCCAGATCAACTGATGGCTCTAAGTTGCCAAGTTGGACTGAGAACCTTGCAATGCTTAAAAAAGCAATAATTAAAATATTACTTTTTTAGAGCTGCTTCAATGCTCCTGAATTCATGGTTGTGCCAAACCCTGAACTGGGCAGAGGGTTATTATCTCTTGAGAGCAGGGAAGTAGCTTTCCAATTGCTGCAGTGTAGGTCTCAATATTGGCAAGAGTTTAGGAGGTGAAAGAGGAGGTCTTTCACATTAGTAATCAAGGTGAAAATCCCTAACACATAGAAGGTGTTGAAATTCTGGTTAGCTCCCTTATCTTTCTTTGGCACATGCGCCCTGTGAAATCTAAGGTTGCACGCTCTCATCTCTTCTTTCATTCCTTATAGGTTTTCTTGGATTGTATGCCTACCATGTATACTTAGAGAACATAATACTTTGTAACTAACAAATTCATTGGAAGAATAGAACATTATTATGATATTCTGTAATGACCTTGGGTTGGAATTAAGACCCCTTCTCTTTAAAAAATCAGGGAAAGGATCCTATTTTAAAGTATGTCTTAGAAGCCAGCATGCACGGTGATAGCAAAAACAAAACAAACCACATCAAAACAACAATGAAACTGGAATCAATCAATCCCTGAAGTCTCACACTACTATTGTCTTTTATCATCTTACTAGTGTTGTCTATCACCAGTCTGTCAGCTAGTCATACTGTGGTGGCTTGTGTGTTGCTATGGTGTGGAAAGTTATGCTGGTGGTGTTTCAAATACCAACATGTATTTCAAAAGTTGCACACGGTGGGCAGGTTTCAGTAGAGCTACTAGAATAATACAGATTAAGAAGGATGATTTGATGATAGAATTCTGAAAAAGTTGGCCTTATAAATAGCATGAGAATACTGTCTGACATCGGACTGGGTGATGAACTTCTTAGATTAGAAAGCACTCAAAATACAATGGCGGTAGAGCTGCCTCCTCAAATTAGGATTGACCTTAATGAATTGGATGGAATAAAGCTTTCAGCACCTCAGAATGAGAAGACACAGTTGGAAATATCTAGTAACAATTGGAACACAGAATATGCAAAGTATGAAGCTAGGAAAATAGAAGTCATCAAAGATGAAAGGGACCATATCAATATCAATAACCTGAACATCAGTGAGTGGAAATGGACTAGGATTGCCCATTTTGAATTAAACAATATTCTTCTGGGCTGGGAATGACTAATTGAAGAGGAATAGCATTCACGTTAACATCAAAAAGAACATTTCAAGATCTATCCTGAGGTATAATGTTGTCAATAATAGGGTAAGCATGCAAGGGAAACCCTTTAATGCAACTAATATTCAAGTGCATATGCCGAACAATAATGCCAAAGATGAGGAAATAGAGGTTTTATTTTTTTAATTAATCTCTGAAATCTAAAATTAATCAAACATTCAATTAAGATGCATTAGTGATAGGAATGCAAACACTGGAAACAAAGAAGAAGGATCAGTAGTTGGAAAATCTGATCTTGGAGATAGAAATGATGCTAAAGATTGCATGATGGAATTTTGAAAGACCAACAACTTATTCATTGAAAATACTATTTTTCAACAACTGAATGGAATGCACAGGAATCAAATGGACTTATCTATAAACTCAATATCACCAGTAAGAATAAGACCAGGAGCCAGCTGTGAAATAGACCATCAATTTCTCATTTAAAAGTTTAAGCTGATGAACATTGAAGCCAATCCATATGAGTTAAAGTACAACCTTGAGCATATCCCACATAAAATTAGGAATTCATACACTCACCATGGTGGGATGACTACACACTATGGGATGACATCAAGGCCATTATACGTAAAGAAAGCAAAAGGGCATTCAAAAGACAGGAAAAGAAAAGAGCAGAATGGATATTGGAAGAGACCTGAAAGTAGTTCTTGAACTAAGAGGATTAAAACCAATGGAAAGATGAGGAAGTAAAGGAGCAGACCAGAAAATTTCATAAAGATCACCAGAGAAGGCAAAACAACATAATATAAGGAAATGTGCAAACATCTGGAATAAGAAAACCAAAAGGAAGCCCCTGCTGGGCATTTCTGAAAGTAGGGGAAGAAGGAAAAACCCACGCCTCAGTTGCAATATGGAAGAATTCCATGGGCAAACTATCAACTGACACAGAACATCAAAAGAAGGTGAAAGAAATATACGGAATCACTGGACTGACTAAGAGTTGGTGGGCACTTAACACTTTAAGGAGGTAGCATATGATCAAGCACTGATGGTGTTGAAGGAAGAAGTTGAAGCAGCACCTCAAGGCATTGTTGAAAAAGAAGGCATCAGAGATTGATGGAATGGCAACTGAGGAACTTCAACAAATGGATGCAGCTCTGGAAGCACTTGTCGATTTCATGAAACGTGGACGAGAGCCACCAGACTAGTCCACTGGAAGAGATCCATGTTTGTGCTCCATCCAAAAATAAAATGAGACCCAAGAGTATGTGGAAATTATCAAAATATATCACTTACCTCTAACAAAGAAAACATTCACTGAAGATAGTTCAAAAAAACGGTTGCAGCACCCCATCCGCTATTACTTGTCTGCCAATTATTCAGATCATGGTGGCACTGTGTAGTTAGGGTGCTGGAAGCTATGCCACTGAGAGTTCAAACGCCAGCAGGGCTACTGCAGGTCAACAGGTTTCTGCAGAGCTTCTAGACTAAGAACAGACTACAAGAAGGAATTGGCTGTCCACTTCTGAGGAATTAGCCACTGAAGACATTAGGCATAGCAGTGGGCTCATTGTCAGATAAGGAAACCCGCGAATAGCAGCAGGAAATGAGCAGATGTAGTGTCAGAAGATGAGCCACGCACGTTGAAAGGCACTTAAAATATGAGCGAGGAAGAGCTGCCTCCCCAAAGTAGGGCTGAACGTAACGACAGGGGTGGATGGAGTCAAGTTTTCTGGACTGTCATTTGCGGATGGGGCACAACTCCAAATGGAAAGAAGCAGCTGCAAGCATCAATGAATCGTTGGATCTTGGGATGTACTAAATATGAATCCAGGACAATGGGAAGTCATAAAAAATGGAATGGAACACCAAGTTCTCTATTCTAGGCACTAGTGAATTGGAATGGACTCGGAGTGGCCATTTCGAATCAGACAACTCTGTGGTTTTCTCTGCAGGGATGACACATCGAGAGGGCTGCCGTTGCATTCATTGTCAAAAAGGACGTTTTCAGATCTATCTTGAAGTACAGGGCTCTCTGTGATAGGATTATATTTATCTGTCATTAAGGGAATCCAATCAATACAATTACTATTCGAATGATGAAGAAATTGAAGAATTCGATCCACATCTTCAGTTTGAAAGTGATCAAACATGTAATCAATATGTATAGATACATTTTGGGGATTGGATTGCAAAAGTTGGAAACAATAAGAAGGAGCAGTAGTTGGAAAATATGGTCTTGGTGACAGAAACAAAGCTGGAGTTCACATAATAGAATTTCACAAGACCAATGACTTGATCATACCAAATCCTTTTTTTTTTTCAACAGCAGAAGCAATGACTATACACTTGGACTTCTCAAAATGGAACACACAGAAATCTGTGCAAAGAGATGGCGGAGAAAGTCAATATCATCAGCTAAAACCAGGCCACTGGCTTCCTGTGAAACAGGCCAACAGTCGCTCAGATTGAAGCTGAAGAAAAGCATAACATGTCCATAAGACTCAATGTACAACCATAAATTTAGTCCACGTGAATTTTGAGAGCATCTCAAGAACAGACTGGATGCATGGACCACTAATGACAGCAGACCTGATGAGCTGTGGGAGGACATCAAGCACATCATGTATGAAGAAAGGAAAAGGTCATTTAAAAGGCAGGAAAGAGAGACAAGATCAAAGTGGATGTCAGAGGAGATTGTGAAACTTGCTCTTTGTTTTTGAAACTTGCTCTTAGTCATGGAGCAGCTTGAGCAAATGGGATAAATGATGACGTCAACGAACTGGACAGAAAATTTCAAAGGGCATCTCAAGGAGACAAAAGTAAAATATTATTATGAAAAGCACAAAGACCTAGAAAAAGAATTCAAGTATTAAGTTGAAAGATTAAAAGAGTCTATGGACAAAATACTAAAGGATGCAGGAAACAACAAAAGAAGGTGGAAAGGATAAAAAGTCACGATCTTAAATAAAACTAGCTGGCATTTAACCATTTCAAGAGATAATGATCAAGAACCAGGGTTACTGAAGGAAGAAGTCCAAGCAGGACTGTAGGCATCAGACATAAGCAAGGATCCTGTTGACAGAACGCCAATGGAAATATTTCATCAAGCTGATGAAGCACTAGAAGCACTTTCTCCTCTAGGCCAAGAAATTGGGAAGAAAGCTTTCTGGCCAACTGACTGGAAGAAATCCATATTTGTACCCATTGTAGAAAAATGTGACCTCACATGACATGGAAATTATCAAATGATATTATTAATATCACATACAGGTAAACTTTTGCTGACGATCATTCAGCAGTGGTTGCAGCAGTGCATGGACAGGAATACGCCTGAAATTCAAGGCAGATTTAGAAGAGGACTTGGAACAAAGGATATCATTGCTGACGTTAGATGGTTCTTGCCTCAAAGCAGTAGCTACCAGAAAAAATCTTTGCTTTTGTTTTATTTATTATGCCAAGAGATTCGACTGTGTGAGTCACGACCAACTATGGATAGCCACAAGGAGAGTGGGAATTCCCGAACACTTCATTGTGTTTATGTGAATCCCTGCATGGAGCTGTGAGAACAGAACACAGGAATATTGCATGGTTTAAAGATCAGGGACATGTGCTTCAGGTTTGTATCACTGCATCATACTTATTCCATCTGGAAACGGATTGAATAGTCTAAGAAGTTGCACAAACTGAGAAGAAATTGGATGAAGGCATATTAACCTGTGATACGCAGCTGACACCCTTATTTTCTGGATGTGAGGAGGAGTTAAAGTAGTGGCTGATGAAGATCAAGGATTATGGCCTTCAAGATGGATTGCAACTCATGTAAGGAAACCCAAAATCCACACAATTGGACCAATAGGTAGCATCATGATAAATGAATAGAAGATGGGAGTTGTCAAGGGTTCCATCTTGCTTGGATCCACAATCAATGCTCATGGAAGCTGACATCAAACATCAAAGGATGTTATTACATTGAGCCAATCTGCTGTAAAAGACTTTTAAAAGGGCCTGGGGAGGGGAGAGTCCAGATCACAGGCCATATAAAGCCTGTGAATCACACGCCTCATTAAAGAGAAACAGTTCCGGCCATCACATTAGGAGTGATTTAATTAAATGTTTGGCCCAGGAATGATGTTATAAATATCCTAACTGCCCTTAGCAAAAAAAAAAAAAGATTCCCTACCTCCGCTTTAAAGTTTTCAAAAGTAACGTTGTTACTTTAGGACCAAGAAGCACCTGGCACTTGTCAGAGTGTTTTCAACTGCCTCGTGCACACGAAAGCTGTCCAGTGAATAAGAAGACTGGAGAAGAATCGGTGCATTTACATTTTGAGAAAGTATCAGTGAGAAAGAGGACGACCTTCTGCAAGATGGATTGACACAGTGGCTGCCCCAATGGGCTCAAGCAACAACTGGGTGAGAATGGGAGGACTGGGGGATGCTTTGTTCCATTGTACATAGAGTCCTATGATTCAGAACGGATCCGATGGCATGTCGCAACATCATCTAATTTTGTATTAGGATCTTCCCCTTAATTCCTGAGTAAACACTAGTGCATTTATAAAATGCTTTTCAAAATGTCTTACTTCAAATTTCATGGGTTAGAGATAGGATGTTTTTTAGAACTGGACTCCTGTAGGAGAGAGAAAACCAAGCAGAAGGCATGATATAAATGGTTAGTGCTATGCAAGTCAATTGCACTTGCTGTATGCAATGAACCTATTGCATTGCATGCAAAAGAGAAAAAGAGATGGATGCATGGCTTGATGTAAAGAACTATAATTTATAGGATGCAAATGAGTATAATTAGGAATCAAATTATAATTTGATTATGATTACCCTTGGCCAATGACAGTTAACTATCCTTTATGATTATCCTTGGCCCATAACAGTTAGTATTTCATATGTGCAAAAGCATGAATGGCTTTAGAACAGGATGAAACAGAATCCTTCCAACAAGACAGAATAAAGCACAGGGCTAGTTATGGATGAGTTTCTAGACTGTGCTCAGATGCTTGGGTAAGATACTTAACCTCTTAGCTTCAATTTGCCCATCTTTAAAATAAGAATATTAAAATTTCTTACCATATCAGATTTTGGAAAGGATTAATAAAGTAGTTGACAGATCATTAAGCTCATTTAGTATTAATATAATCATTAAGAAAACAGGTATTTGATGCTATGGCTACAATGTTTATTGTGGGCTGTGTTTCAGTTTATGGTTAAGACCCACAAATGTTTGTATTTCCCTCTTAGAGGCCTCTAGCATTATATTTTTCCATAGGCTGAGCTACTGAGAGAAGACACACCCAGAAAGCCCCCCTTTTCCAGAGTGCCTCAGGAAGCCCAAGTCCTCCTCCCAGTCTGGGCCCGCCCCAAATTGCTCGGGGAAATGAATGGGATTGCAGCACCAGGCCGAGGCTGGAGGCCACAGATGATTCTATTCCCAAAGAATGTCTTTTAAATCGTGCACACTCCCTGTTGCTATGTTGGTTTTCTAAAATTTTGTTTTGCTTTTCCTGTATTTTTATTCCAAGGCAAAACTCAATTGAGAGGCTAGGTTAAATGTCACAAGATGCGGGTATTGAGTTTCCCTGAGAAACCATATAGTTGCATGGTGAATTGTTCCTGGGACATCTGACCAGATTCTAAGAACATCCTGTCCTCTCTTTCGTCTTACTCTCTCGGCTCCTTCCAGTAACATCGACCACAAGAATACTCATCACTTTCTATTGGCGGTGTTTCCCCTTTATTCTGTTTCTCCAACCCTTCCAACTTGTATGTAATGAATTCTTTGCTTAAAATATCTACAGTGACATCCTTCAGTAAGAAGTAAGAGACTTGGGACTCTGAGTCTTCTTGGACCCTCAGTTCATTTCCCTGAGCTCTGGCTGGATACCGATGGGCTTATATAAGTCAATTCACCTTTTGGGTTCACAAGGTTTTTATGAGCCAACCAAAAAGATTTGATATGCGATAGCTCTTCAAATACTCTTACAATTTGGGAGGGCATTCGTTTATTGCTATATTCCTTTTTACATTCCATTTTGTTCCAAAAATAAATAGTATATATTTAAAGCACTTAAAATGATATTCTCAAGCCCTTAGATTTCTTAAAATGACCAACAGACTTGATGTCTTGATTTTTAATATTGAATTGAAAGATGATAAAAATTACTCTATGATTTATTTTCAGAGAGAGAGAGAGAGATTCATCCTTTGCTCGCCTCAGCTTTTTATTTGGTTGTGTTTTTTTCCTGTGTTTGTTTATTTTGGATGAACAGAAAATAGAGCCAGCTCTTGTTAGTTGCGGTAGTTTTATTTTCTATGAAGTCCCTGCAAACCCTGAAGTAGGGAAAACGGAACCAGCCTTGTCTGACCACAGATGAATGTCTCTAATGGTTCACTGCTCTGAGCATGCGCACAGTTGCGACTGATGGGAAAGCACTGAAAATATTGATCTGGGGGTTACAAATAAATTGTAGCAAGCTGGGGAATTTGCAGAAATGCAACCCATGAAAAATGAGGAGTGACTGGCCTAGAGGTCTCTTATTCCCTCTCAGCAATCGAGATGGACTCTGTGAAGTGTGCTTAAGTGCCATTTGCTGAACGACTGCTCTGCTATTCCCAACCTCAACAACTTTTTTGATGACTGGGGGAAAATGCCATTTATCACATGTTGGTCAGGAACTGGAACAGATATTGTTAAATAAATGTGGATCTATTCACTAGAAGGCAGGGGTCAGCTGGAAGACTCGTTGTCATTAGAACAAACCATCAGTATGTGACGATAACCAGGGGTTGAAATTGACTCCAAGGGGAATGGAAAACAGAGATTACTTAAACATATTTTTATTTCTTTTCCCATTTCCGAGGCAGCAGCTTCTTCAATGGCACACCAACGTAAAGCCCAGTGAGATCAGTAGAAGATGATTTTTAAAACTAAGTAGAATCCTACTAAAACTCTTTACAACGAACCAAATACTACTACT
>NW_022103922.1:14792127-14794084 GCF_000313985.2 Echinops telfairi | reverse complement strand
ATTTACAATTCCTGGATCACACAGGCTGGTGGGCTCTTCTAAGTGGACTTAGTTAATGCCTCACTTAGAAGACTGCTTTTTTTAAGAAAAGTCGTTAAGATGCTGGATGTCATTCTTTCTGATAGCCAGTCACCATCTGGTTTCTTCACTACGCTTTGCTATCGCACCCATGTTTTCAGGGATTTCTTCATGAGGGCACATGGTACTGGAGCTGCTCCAAAGAAACTGCCAACTCCAAGTGGGTGATACAAAAGAAAGAATACTATTGTGCCAACATGCCATTCAGTGGATTCATATCCAGAAACTGAGCTCCCTACCTGGGCACTTGAGGACTTTTATAGGGAAGGGATTGCTCTTAAGGGTCTGTTAGGAATTGGCTGGCAAGCGGCTAAGAAGTGGGTTATAGAAGGCTGGCAGGTTACAGGCTGTTAGGTTATCAGGCTGGTAGGTTACAGAAGTGGGGCAGGGGTAGAATATTAAAGGTTGCTGGGGGGTTTTCACATTCCTTAGCTTTCTTAGTCTCTGGAAGAGCACATTGTCCCTGCCTCATAAGTACATATTAGGGCTATGTCATAAGAGCTAATTGTTCTTAGATTGGGGCTAGAATTAAGTTTGAGTCCACACTCCATTCACATATATATTATATATATATAGAAAGAGTTCAGTGTAGAAACATCATTATCACTTTTTGATAGAGAGTATTGTAAACCATCCTGTGGGGCATAAAGTAATTTTATCGGTAGAGTCATTAATTTAGCCAATGGTCTGGAATTTAAAACCCTTTTGAGAAAAGGAAATTATATAGCTGTAGTCCAACTTTGGACCACAATACTTGTTTAAAAGTGACTGAACACTACTTACACAAGCAATAGGGATGGATGATAAAACAAAACTTGCAATAACACTCATTCACAAAGGTAGAAACATGCTGTGGCAGTTACGTGATCTCCTGTCAACTTGTGAAGGAGTGTAGTCTAGCCTGTCAATCACATCATAGCCAGTAATGCCTCTGTGTGGGCATGGCCTTCTCCAGAGGATTCTGGGAACTACTGTCTTCCTCCTTAGAGGTGGGACACACATTTTCTCTGCGAGACATTCCTGTTGATAAGACATACGGAGCTATGCTGATGGACCCAAAGCCCAGAGCTGGAGGAGCCACATGGAAACCTATACTTGTGCTGAAATGCTTCCACTGCCACTGGATCCACAAGACTTTCCACCCACTGGTGACCTTTCTGCATTTGGTATCATTGCATGTGTTGTGTGAGTCTGGGGATCGCATGACATAAATTTGCAAGGCCAATAACTTCTTCATAGCAAATACATTTTTTTAAGCAACACAAAAAGCAACTGTACAGGTGGTCTTCTCCAGATGGAATACCCAGAAATAAATTTGACTGAACCTCCTGGAAGGACATGATCTCACCAGCCTGGTCCGTGCACAGCATGGGCAAAGAGGGTAGGAGAGTCTCCTCACCTTTGTACATTTGTTCCCATCAGTTTCAAAACATTTTCTTTCTACTTGAGCCCTTGGTATCAGCTCCTCATTTTTTCCCCCACCCTACCCCACCCTCCCTCACGAACCCTTGATAATTTATAAATTATTATTTTTTCATATTTTACATTGACAGATGTCTCCCTTCACTTACTTTTCTGTTGTCCGTCCCTAGGGAGGGGGTTATATGTAGATCATTGTGATCAGTTCCCACTTTCTCCCCCCACCTTCCTCTTCCCCTCCTGGTATCACTACTCTCATTATTGGTCCTGAGGTGTTTATCTGTCCTGGATTCCCTGCGTTTCCAGCTTTCACCCGTACCAGTGTACATCCTCTGGTCTAGCCGCATCTGTAAGGCAGAATTGGGAACATGATAGTGAGGGGGAGGAAGCATTAAAGAACTAGAGGAAAGTTGTGTGTTTCATCGGTGCTGTACTTCACCCTGACTGGCTCATCTCCCTG
>NW_022103922.1:14773872-14790999 GCF_000313985.2 Echinops telfairi | reverse complement strand
CCCTTCATTTGCTCCTGTGTTCTCTGATCAGACATGGCCCTTTTCCTGAGCTGTAGCTTCAGTGCTGTCTTCTGAAGTGAATTCTTCTGTGGGAAGGGGAGGCTGTCCATGTAGTTGGGGTTGGGGCCGGCCCCTCAGACCTTTCTACTGGTTCCCTGCTTCATGCTGGTATGTTGCATTCACGTCTTGGAGCACCTGGTTGAAATCTGGTCCCTCTTTTCTTGTGGAGATATAAACAACATCTGCCCCTTTTGGAAACCATGGTTGGCTACCATATGTATCCCTGGATTTGGTCTGGCCCCTGCCATACTACCTGGACCCCACCCCAGGACTGTCTCATACTGAAACTCTTATGAGGTAGGTCTTATGATACCTATTTATTTACTAATGACAAAACTAAGGCTTAGAAAGATTAATCTCTCAACAGAATGAAGCATCCTGGCTGAAAAAACATGTTTTCTTTTAATTAGTCCTGAGAAAATCAAGCATATCTTGCTTTCCTTATAGCATAGGAGATACTTCACCATCTGCGTCATCTTAAATAATAAAAACACACCAATAACAATTTCCTTTGGCTTAATATTGACTAAGTCTTTGGCCAAATATTTCCCCAATCTCATCGCATTTAAGTTGTACAATAATTTTTTTGATGTAGGACCATTAGACCTGTTTTACAGATGTGAAACGTGAGACACTGTGAACTGTCAATCACCTGCCCAAATTTCTGTAAACGTGTCTGTTTTTGAATCCTTAGCTAGTGCTTTTCTCCTTGGAGCAAATGAATGACCTCTTCTTGAAGGAGTTGTTGGTCTTGTAGTTAGTGGCTCTCTGCACAAGAAAATGAGACACTGCCTGGTCCTGTGACATCATCACAATCGTTCTCGTGTTTGAACCCATTGTTGCAGCCACTGTGTCCATCCATCTCATGAAGGACCTTCCGCGTTTTCGCTGCCCCTCTATTTCAGCAAGCATGCTGTCCTTCTCCAGGGAATGGTCTCTCCTGACAACATGTCCGAAGTATATGAGACAGAGTCTTGTCACTCTTGCTTCTAAGGAGAATTCTGGTTGTACTTCTTCCAAGATCGATTTTTTTTGGCAGTCCATGGTATTTCCAATATTTCTCTCCAGCACCATAATTAAACTCACAGGTTATTATTAAGCCTTCTTTTTAATTCCTGGTATAGAATTCCTTTGGGTATAGGCCGTCTTCTCTGGTTATTTGCTGAGCACACAGACTGCATAAATACGGTGAAAAGATACAGCCCTGAGAACACGTTTCCTGTTTTTAAACCAAGCACCATTCCTTTTGCTTTTCCTTTTTTTTCCCCCTCAAAATGATGTCCAGGCTCCTGGTCCATGGACAGGTTGTGCATGAGTACAATGAAGTGTTCTGGAATTCCATTTCTTCTCAATGTTATCTATACTTTATTGAGATACTGCTACCCATAGTTGGAAGCCTTTGCATTAAGAAGCAGTCTGCTAATAGGTTAAGTTATTTGTGCGGAAGGCAACAGATATATTAATTTTGTTCCTTTTTATCACTAACTTCATCAGGATGAAATTGCCACAGAAGGTTGAAAGTGTATGGCCTGAAGGGCCTGCTTTTCTTTGGACCATGTTTGAGACCGGTTTCAAGGAGTCTGCTGGGACCTCTTCCTTATCCAATATCGCCCTTTGTGTTTGACTCACGCCACAGAAACGGTTTCCAACAAACCAGGAGAAAGAACGTGGGTATGAGTGCACACCCATGTTTCTGATTGCTCACACAGATGACATCCTTGCTCGGTCTCACCACACACACTTCACTTCTTTAAATAAGGTTCTCTAACCGAAATCTCTCTGGGTCACCAAACTTTACTAGCTTCCCACGCAGCCTGAGTCCGGGAAACCAAGTGGGCAGTTCCAAGTCTTCTGTGGACCCCATCTGAGGCCCGTGATCGCAGTCCTGAGGTTAAATTTCATCAGAAGCAGGCAGGAAGAGGGGAGAAAAGCTCTCGTCTTCCTATTGTAGCAGAATTTAACTGGAATAAGTGGATGTAATTTCATTTAAAAACCTTTCCCCTCTGCCACCTCATTAACACCTCCCATGAAAGACAGCTGTGAGACTGTTAACTCTTTGCTTGCACATTCTAGAAAGTGCTATTGGCTGGGATCTCTGGTCCTTGTGAGAAGAAACCCTGCTGTCACCAATCTGGGTATATTTAGCATTGAAAGGAGGGTCTTTCCAAGACCCATATTTATACCCCCCTAGTGCACAATCCCATAGATGGTGACATGCATTTCTGCCAGGTTTTACATAGTTTTGGAGCTACCATAAGTTGCAGTATGTTTTCTTTCTTTTTTTTTTTTCCTTTTAACTTGGCTGCCTTGAATTCTTTTTGGAAATAAAATGAGAGCGTATGTGAACATTCATTAATTTATTCACTCATTCATTTACTCACTCACACATTTAATAAATCACATAAGTGCTATATGCTAGGCCCCTTGTCAACACTGGAGGTATTAAGCTGAATAAGATATGGTCTTTTCCCTCAAGGAGTTTACTATTTAATGTAAGTTTAAGTCATTGATGTGAATAAAACCAAAACTCTCTCAAACTCAATGCCATCAAGTAGAGGCTGACTCACAGCGACGCCATACATAGGTCAAGGTAGAACAGCACCTGTGAATTTGGAGTACAAAACCCCCTCTTTCTCAGAAGGAGTGGCGAGTGGTTTTGAACTGATGACCTTGCAGTTGGCAGCCCAGCATGTAACCACTATACCACTAAGCCTCCTTCAATGATGTCAGCAGAGTATGGTAGAAGTGTTAAAAGTTACTGTGGGAACAAATGAAGCAGAACAGACTAACTGAAGTCAGGGAAGGCACAGGAGAGCACCTTTGAACTGTATTGAAGGGAAAACGAGATGTTAGTTACACGGAGAAGAACTGTGGTGGGAGGGGGCATCAGAAAGTTTGGGGGGACCTCTGAGACTATGGCCCCTAGCTACGCTTCTGCTCTGGACATGAATTCACTCCTGTGGCTCAATTTGGAGCCAACAAATAGACAAGTCCACAGGGCGGATAATGACTTTTGGGTCGTACACCATAGAATAATCAACCATTTGAGATCAAAGGGGCAGCATTAGCCCAAGGACAGAGTCCAGATGAGTCAGAAAAGAAGAAATGGAAAGTGGAAGCACAGGTAGAAAGTGGGATAAGAGATGTTTCTGTGTGAAAATTTCAGTCAATACGTATAAACAAAAAAGTGTATAAATTGTTGCATGGAAAAATGGTCGCCTCTGTACATCTTCACCCAATCCAAAATAAAAAGAGAAGAAAAGTTTGTGAAAAAATTCCATCCGCTGTCCATTTCAGTTTTCTCCATGAACTTTTACAGTCCCCTCCTTTGTGGAAAGCCAGGAAAGAATGGTTTGGGCATGGTACTGGAGCATGATGACTTCATGTACAGCGTAGGGAAGGTAGAAGGTAATACTTCTTTGAACTACCCAGATCCCCCCACAGGATTGAAGCACACAACAGCCAATCGCTAGGTATTTATATCTTTTGGATCTCAGTTGAGCCCCTTTTGGAAATTGCACTCAACAAAAAGAGCGATTTTATTCAAGTTCATCACTTTCTAGGGACAGCGTGCATTTACTCTACTGTCATCACGTCAGTTCTGTCTCATCAATCCTTCATGGGTCAAGGCAGAACTATGCTCCATCGGGTTTTCAATGGTTGATTTATGGGAAACAAACTACCAGAGCTTGCTTTCTACGCACCTCTAGCTAAATTCAAATCACTAACCTTTAAGTTCGTATCTGAGTACCTCACTGTTGGCATCACCCAGGGACTCCACAGCCAAGCCACTGTTTTTAGGAGCTGGTGATTCAGTGCAGACTCACAGTGACCCGAAAAACAACAGAAATGCTGCCAGGCCCTGTGGCACTCTTACAATTTTTGTTATATTTGAGCGCACTGATGCAGCCACTGTACCAATCCATCTTTTTTTCCACCCAATCTCAACTTTAGCAAGCACCATACTCTTCCCCAGTCTGTTAGTCTGGGTAGACTAGAGAAATAAATTCAGGGAGACTCATATGTGTATAAGAAAGAGCTTTATATATAGGAGCAATTGAATATTGAGAAAACATCCCAACCCAGTCCAGATCAAGTCCTTAAGTCCAATATTAGCCCATATGTCTGATACCAATCTATAAAGTCCACTTCAGAATCATGAGACACATGTATTTACACTGAATGCAGGAAGATCAGAGGCCAGTGTGTGGGAAGTCTTATGGATGAGGTGGTGGTGTAAGTATCTCAGTGCTGGCAGGGTCTCCATATGGCTGCTCCACCTCAGGGTACTGGTGTAGTTCCATGCGTCTTGTCAGCTGCAATGTCTTTCAGGGAGTCAACAGAGAGAGAGAATGTCTCCTACCTCTAAGGAGTTCCCAGAATCCTCAGGAGAAGGCCATGCCCACACAGAAGTCTCATTGGCTATGGCCTGATTGACAGGCTAGATTCCACCCCTTCACTCTTAATCCTCTCAATTTGACAAATGATTATATAACTACCACTACCAGAGACTAATCTCTCCTTATAACATATCCAAAAGATGAGAGACACCATTTTCACTTAAATAAATAAAACATCAAACAATTTCCTTGTGAATTAGGTAGGGGTTTACATTTCAGATCATCATTCTGTTATCTAACAACTTAAATAACTGTTCAAGTCTCCTAATAGCCTGCCCTGTTCTCCGAGCCTCTCCCACCCCTTCTTGTGTGGTTCTCTCTCTCCTCCCTCTTGTAGGATATTATCTTGGCCTTCACCCAAATTAACACCTGCCTACCCTTTAACCTATTGTTTCCCCTTTTCTCCTTTCCCCTTCCCACTCTTGGCTACTATCAAAGTATGTTTTCTAGGTACAAAAACCTTTATCATGATTATTTTGTTTTATATAACAGTGGTCTCTACAATACTTGTCCTTTTGCGATGGACTAACTTCACTCTGAAAAATGTCCTCTAAATCCGTCCATGCCCTGAGGGTTTCACAGCTTCTCATGATTCTTCAGTAATGCATTAGAATCCACTGTGTGTTCACCAACGTCTGTCCATCCATTATTCCACGGATGGACATTGAGGTTGTTCCCTAACCCTTCTAATGGTGAATAGTGCTGTGATGAACCTAGGTGTGTCTATATCTGCTGGTGCTTATTTTCTCATTTTAGGGTCAGATGACACTTCTTTCTTATTCAATGTCCATCTTCAAGTTAACAAACAAAGCTTTCTGATGCTTCCATTCTACTGCTTTACTCTTTCCAAGTGTCAAATTTTAATATCTTATTATTAATCTTCTATATTTCTATTTGCTGTTTGGTGAGGTTTAAAATGTTTCATTTATTTTGTCAGATTGCTCATGCCGGTCTTTCCTGACTTCTAATGTGTTCACTTCTGTTTTCTTTCTTTATTCCTTCTTCCTTCCTTCCTTCTTTTTTTCCCAAAGCACTCTCGATCTTTGCCTCCACCCATTGAAAGTATATGGGAATCCCTATTCTGGATTCTTTTTCCTGTGATTCCAATGCCTTTTTCTTCCTCAGGAGGATATTTTGGCTTTTTACATTGGTTACTTGTTTTTCCTACAGTATCTTGCTTCTCATATGAATCAAAACGATGTGTTTTCTCTGGGACATTGCAGTATTTTTATATTTGTTTATATTTTTGAATAGGTGGTAGTCTCCTAACTGTTGCTGTTGAAGGTGCAAGGGTGGCTGATGTGTGGACACAGTTAATTCTGTGGGATGGAAGAAAAAGGAATAATAACAAAAACAGCAAAACAAAACCAGAAACAAAATATTCACAGATCAAAATGTGCGTGCGTGTACACACACACACACACACACACACACACACACACACACGTGCAATCTCTACCTTAGTGACTCGGGCAGTCCAGAGCTTTCCCAGGGTGCTTACAGCAGGAGTCCAACCTCAGATGCACAAGGGTAGGAGTTGGCGACTTTTTTGGTCAATACAGTATTTTGGAGAGTTAAGGATGGGTCCGCCCCTGTTGTCTTGTGACTCAATACTTGTTTTTAATCCAAATCTGGTATGATTTATGCTCCCCATTCTTGGATCCCCATGCTCTGCAGTGGTCTGATCAGATCTGTCCTTGGAAAGTGGAGAGAGGCGTGCAACTGTCTTCTTTGTAGACTGAATGATGTCCTTGATATTTCTGCATTCACTTGGTGGGTGGGGGGAGCAAGGGAATTTCCCATAGCTCTTTTTCAGGCATGTTAGGGATTGTTCTGTACCCTGGGAAGGGTTGTTCCATTCAGGGTTGGCCAGCTGTGATTTTGCTGCTCTCTTGTTCTCTTTATGTGGGTTCCAGTCTTTAATTTTCTCTATTCTGTTTGGTACTCAGGTCACTTATTTCCCCAGGGATTTGGGGAACCAGCTTTTTCCTGGGGATTTTTTCCCCCTTTTCATTTCTTTTTTTGGAGAGGGTCAGTGTAGTTTGTCTGTCTAGGCTATCATCTTTACCCAGAGCATGCCACCCTCTATTCTAAGGATCATTCTAGCATTTCTTCAGACGGATTTGTCCATGATACTTTCAATATGATTCATCCACACCATAATTCAAATGCATCGATTCTTCAGTATTCCTTGTTGATTATTTAACTTTTGCATGTGGAGAGGCAATTAAAACCACCATAACTTATGTCTGGCACCATTTCGTTTTCAAAGTAATATTTTTACCCCTTAAGATTGTAAAAAGATTTTTGACAGCAGATTATCCCAAATGCAATATGCCATTTGATTTCTTTATTGCTGTTTCCATGAGTGTTGATTGTGGATCCAAGTTAAATAAAATCCTTGACACCTCCCATCTTTTCTCCATTTATCAGGATGTGGTTTATTGTTCCAGTTGTGAGAACTCGTTTTCATAACAGTGAGTAATAATACGTACTGGAGGTTGAAGCCTTGATCTTCATTGATAAATTCCTGAAGTGCCCTTCACTTTCGGCAAGGACAGTTGCGTTGTTTGCATATTGCAGTTTGTTAGTAAGTGTTCTTCCAATCCTGATACCACATATTCTTTTTCATATAGTGTAGCTTCTTAGATTATTTGTTCAACATACAGCTCACCAAACACAAATATGGTGATAGGCTACAAGCCTGGTGACCATCATCTTTCCATTGTAAACTATGCACTAACCTCTTTTTCTGCTTCAAAACTGCTTCTAGGTTTATGTACAGGTTAAACATGAGCACCATTAAGTAACTGTTTGAAATTCAAATTCTTCACTATGTTATCCATAATTTGTTGTGATTCATAGAATTGAATGTATTTGCATTGCCAATTAAACAAAAGTAAACCTCTTTCTGACATTCTCTGTTTTTATCCAAGATCTACTTGTCATTAGTAATGATAGCTCTCCTTTTATGTTCTATTCTGAATCTGGCTTGGATTTCTGGCTACAGAAATTATGCTATGCTACAATGGTTTTTGAATGATCTTCAGCAACATTTTACCTGTATTGGGGATTAGTAATATTTTTAGATAATTTCTGCAGTAAGTCAGTTTTTGTTGGAATTTTCCCAATATTAACTTTTATGGCTAGTTGTTCAGGTATCTGTCTTCCAAATTCTTCCCGTAGAACAGTGAATGTTTTCAACTCTATATCAGTTTGTTAACACTTTTCAGTCAGCTTTCCATTAGTTCCTGAATCCTTGTGTGTGTGTGTGTGTGTGTGTGTGTGTGTCAATGCCATCAATTCAGCTTGGATTTCTTACTTTAATATCATTGGTTCTTGATTATATGCTACCTCTTGAAATGATTTAGCATCGACCCATTCTTTCTGGTATAGTGAGTCACATTCAGGTAAAGTAGTGTACATACCTGTTCCCTTATGAAAAGTGACCATTGTAAATAGCCATCTTAGTTCAGGAGCTCCCAGTAGGATTTTTTGAAGTCTCTTTCCCAGCTACATCATATTTCAACTTCTTCCTTTTCTCGGTCTTGTTCCCCACATTTCTCACAGGCAGTGTTCATTGGCAGATGGTCCAAGAAGAGATAAAAATGCTCAGAGAGGCGAATAAGCTTAAACTGCCATCTTGGTAGAGATTTGGATTGGCTAAGTGCACCTGAAGCAGTGAGAATGGGGCATCATCCCTAAAAATAGAGTGTGTTCTCAAAGCAGTGATGGTTAAAAGTTTTGTTCCTCAAAAACTTTCCTAAGCCCAGAAACAGATGGGTGGAAGTATCCCAGGATTGGTCAATGTGAAGGTCTAAGTACTTCAATAACTTTAAGGGGAAATTTGAACTCTGGAGGGCTTCTAAGATTATTGGAGGCCTCTGTTAAGCATATGTGTGGATTAAACACTCCCTCTGCCCGGTCTTTTCCCCTAACCCTCACAACATTGACGGCATTCTCAAGTACAGCACTTGCTTGCTTATATCAGAATGTCAGAGGTTAACTTATGGGAAACCCAAGCTATAAGATAGTATATACTTATTGTTTAGGATAAAGGCTAAGATACTGCAAATTAGAGATCTAAACATTCAGTTCTTTACTATAAGAGAAGCAGTGTATGAAGGTAAGGTGCAAGTACTTACATCGAAAAGCTGTGGGGAGCCATTGAGTTGAAAAGTGATTGGACAACAAGTAATTTTTAAGATAGAGTTTTATCATTTGTTGTTGCAAATACACTAGTGTCATGAGCACTGTCATAGCATCTGTGATTTCTGTTCAGCAGTTGAACGTTCTCTTCCTCCTTTTTCCTCACAGAGAAAAGTTCTAAGGGGGAAGAAAAAGGTGTTGTTCATTCTGTTTAGATCTCTAATTGTGGATGAGTTGGTTCTTAATCTTTATTTGAATGAGGGATGAATAAGTCTATCCTTTTCAGTTCCAAAAAGCCCTATTCTGCACACTGAAAAAAATAGAAGGACATCTTCTGAGACATAGGACAGTGTGGAAGAAAGAATGCTGGAGTCTCTTGACTTGAGTCTAGATATCTGAGCTTGGCCTTGCTCTAGCTCCGCTTTCTATTAACACCTGCTCCAAGTCATTTAGCTACTCTGAATCTAAACAAAGATGCTAGAAAAACTATCTTGAAGTTTCCTTTCCACTTAAAATCTTAGTTCAATCTGAATGGACCTTCAGACTGACGTTTGGAACTGGTTTGAATGGGGGATCAATACCTCTTTAAAATTTAATTGTTTTAAAATGTGTATTTTGCAAAACTCTGTCACTGCTTTACTCTCAACCTCCATGGGAAACCAACAAACTCATGACAGCAGCAGCAACAACACACAACAGCCTAGTGAGTTCTGCATGATCGTTAGTAAATTATCTGTGTGAGGAGACAGTTCTCTTGCTATCTGTCTGATCTGAAGGATGAGTGAAGGAGAAATTCTAAGATAACCAAGATAACCAATGGTTTACTAATGGCTGCCTGGAGTCTATCTCATCCAGCGTGAGAGTTTAGAGGTAGAGTACACAATGGAGCCTCTAAGGTGGTCTTTTCCTCATGGTGTTTTGATGTCAATGGGAAAGGAGTTACGAGAGATTGGCCATTTAAGGAGGAGGCCCAAACTCTCTAGATCATCATTCAGTTTGGGCAGCCAAGTACATTCTTGGTTTCATGGAGCTGACTAGGCAGGGTGGGGGGGATGCATTTTCCTATATGGGGGTCCATGTTGGAGGGTATGAAATGTGGTCAACATCTGAGACTTCGGGGGTTAGGAGGAAAATGAGGACTAGGGTGGGGGCCTGGGGCTGAATGTAATTCCCCAAGGTGGACTTTTATCAGGACACCAGGGCTCCTAAGGGCACCCCCCTCCCCAAATAAAAAGAAAACCATGTAACTTCTTGAGACCTTTGGTGACCCAGACCTATTATTTTCTACATCTTAAAAAAAAAAAAAATTTGCACCTGTTCAAGGGTTAGTCTTGAAGGCTTCAATAATCCCTTGCTGTCAGCTGAATGTCTAGAAGAATATAGCTGAGGTCTGAATCAAAGGGCAAAAAGGTGTGCATACAAACTGGTAAGACTTTAGTGGCAAATCCTTCCTTCTCAGTCATTTTTTAAAGGCCAGTTTACATATAAAGTTGGATTTCCCCTAGATTAGTGGTCACATCAGCACTTAAAATGCTAGCAGGGGAAAGACTCCGTATCATGTTTGTCTTGCAAATGGGAGACAGAAGACCCCTGGCTCACAGTTAATACAGAACAGGGGCACAAAGCCGTTCTTATGCGGAGCCGGAATCTGTCTGTAGGCTACAGTAAGAAGACAAAAGAGGATTGTTAGCATTTCAAGGCACCTTGACACAGTCGTACTGTTTGACTCTTTTATTAATTGCCCCATCTGCTAAGTGAGAGCGCTCTGACACAGGTTGGTTCAGAACGCTTAAAGCCCCTAGTCTGCTTCCTATTGGTTCCACATGTGTTTGCATTTGTTCTCAGTAGGCAGAGATTCCAGAGAGAAAATGAACCGCTGCAGATCGATTGCAGTATCAGTCATGCAGAAGACACGGGGAAGCGTGCCATTTGATTTTGATCTAGTTTTAACCCTTGCAAGGCGGCTTTGCCGGTTCGCTTGGCTTTTGTTTGCCTGGATTTTTGTTAGAAGTCTTAAGCGCCAAGGGTGGGGATGAAGGCAGTGTGATGCCCTTGCTTTAGGAAATGTTGTGTTTCCCCTTAGTCAATCAATCCTCCATGCGACAGAGTTACAGAGAAGACAGAAGGCATCAGATGTGGTGTGTGTATGTGTGTGTGTTCATGTGGGTGAGAAAGAGAGAGTTGCTGCTGTGAAAAGATATGCCTTATTTATGTAACCAATGATAACTCCCAACAAAAGTACAGTGACATAGTAGGCAGTCTTGGTCTAAACTGATGAAAGACAGACCAGCCAAACTGGAGGGTTTATTGAGGTGACTATCCTCCCAGGATGATTTGTTTTCACAGTTTCCTTTCTTCTTCTTTTAAAGAAAAGCTTCAGCAAGATTGAGCCGGGCTGTGGTGTCTCTTTCAGCCTCAGCTTCATAACTTCTACATTTGGCCTGGATTTTGTTACAGCCATCGCAATACGGGGATATTTTCCTGTGTCCAACTTGGAGATAGAAGAGAGAAACAGGAAAGGCGTGGTGTCTCCCCTCCGTGTTCTTTTTTTCCTAGACAGGATGCTAAAATATTTGCAAGGAAAGCATTGATGCAGCTGTGAAATGGGTCTGGAGGGTGCATGGATGTGTGTGTGGATGAAAATGAGTGAGAGAGAGAGAAAGAGGGAAGAGAACGGATGGGAGAAGGGAAAAAAGGCAAAGCCACTGGGCAGTCAAATAGAGATTTTGTCTTGTGACTGTGTTTCTTCTTGTTAAGTACATTTATTTGAGTTCCCTGCTCTGTCTTCTCTGCTTAAATGATGCTCAGGATCCTAAAGGTAAAGGTTTGGAGAAAGGACACACACACAGCTTACTAAACAGAGGAATGATTGAGAACAACTTTCTTGTTGGATCCTGAACCCTCATTTTTCTGATCTATGCTTCTAGTCAAGATATAAGACTTTGCTCTGCTGCATTAAGTCGGCCTTCTCCCTTCTTTCTTCAGGGGTTAGTGCTAGTATAACCAAAAATACCACAAGTGAGTGACTTCAAAGAATAGAAATGTATGTTCTCACCATTTTGGAGGCTAGACACCTCAATGCAGGGCACTGACTCTGGGGGAAAGCCCTTCAGTGTCCAGTAGCTCTATCTTCAACTTTTAGTAGCTCTTGGCAGTTTTTGGCATTCCTTGCAGATTGACGCACCTCCTTCTTCACATGATGTCTTTCCCTCTCGTTTGTGGTTGTTTTGCAAGACCCCTCTCAGAGGTAGGACCTACCCTACTCTGGTATGACTTTATTAGCATAACATAAGAGACATCCTATTTCCAAACAAGGTCATATGTATAAGTACAGGGGTTTAAGAATTCAATATAACTTCTTGGGGAAATACAATTCAGTCTCTAACGCTCTCCTTCTGTCTTCTCTGGGAAGGGGGCAATTCACATTAGTTTGGCAGAAATGAAACCAGATGTTTGGTTGAGTTTGGTGAACCTCTTGTTAAAATGGCACTTATACTCATGGTTCTAAGGTGGGCAACTGGGCAGTCAGCCAATGTGGAAATCACATTGACATTCCTTGCTCTTTTTTGACATTCATCTATGCAACTCTTTCTTATAGCCTAATCTAGTTTGAGGTACCTTTTTATTGTTCTTATTTAATTATTAACTGTATGAAATAGTAAGCTACATTTTGGGGGGATAGGTTTGTTTGTTGTTTTTTTTTAAATTCTTAAAATGGTCATTAGGGCAGCAAACTGGTTGTTAAAATTATTTGAATCCCACCCCCAAGAAGGGATTATCATTAAAGAACTTTATTCCTTAAAATCTTGCTGTTTGGAGGCAATAGAAAACATAACCCAAATTGACATACATGAAAAGGCATTTTATGGACTCATAAATGTGTGGAGATAGTAGTGCTGACTTTTGATATGGCTGCATTTAGGGACTCAAGAATCCTCAGGTGGGTTATTTCTGTTTGGGGCCCACAGATTCTTCCAGGATTTCAACTTGGGGGTGGATTTTTTCTTTAGTTCTTTCAGCTTGAGCTGTGCTGAATATGTTGTTATTTGTGGTTCTCTAACTCCAGGTCTGTACACATCTCAGAATAATACTTTACTATATCTTCTCAGGCTGCTCTCTGAACTCCTCTGTAGCACTCTCTTGCTTTATCATTGTTTCCTTTGGTTTAGCTACTCTACACTCAAGACAAATTCCAGAGTGTCTTCTTCTTCTTTTTTTTTCAGAGTGTCTTCTGACATCCACTTGGATCTTCTTCTTTTCCTCTCTGTTAAGCCCCCTTTTCCTTCTTCAGGCACATTCTTCTTTATGTCATATCACAACTCATCTTCAGTCATTAGTGCTTAGTACATCAAACCTGTTCTTGATATGGTCTGTAATTTCAAGTGGGATATACTCAATGTTGTATTTTGGCTCATAGTTTAATTTTTTTCAGTCTCAATCTTAACTTGTGTATGAACAATGAATGGTCTATTCCATAACCAGCCTTCTCTGGTCTTGTTTTTGTTGATGATATTGAGCATTTCCATTGTCTCTTCTCACAAATGTAGCCAATTTGATTCCAGTGCATTTAATCTGGTGAGGCTTACCTGTGTAGTCATCATCACCATTTAGTTTGTGTTGTTGAAGAAGGACATTTGCAAATGAAGAAGTCATTGGTCTTTCAACATTCTATCTTGTGATTATTTCCAGCTTGTTTCTAGAACTAAGGCCATGTTTTCCAAGTGATCTGTTTGCTTTCCTACTTTTGCTTTCCAATCATTGGTAATTACCAATGCATCTTGATTGTATATTTGATGAATTTCAGACTGAAGAAGACTTCTTCAATATATTCATCATTGGCTTTTATGGTTGGTCCAAAAATTATATTTGTATTTACTGGTTTTCCTTGTAGATGTATACATATTATTTTATCACATAGAGTGTTGCACTTCAAGAGACATTTTAAAGTGCCTTTTTTTGAAGATAAATTTGTCATTCCTAACATAGTAAAACATGTGATTGTCCCAATCGCCAAAGACCACTACATTTTACCCCTCTAAACCCTCGCGTTTTGACCCTGTTGTGTTCCATTTCAATTTTCCTACCTTCATACGTACATTCCACATCCTGATCGATTCATGGGTGTCTTCAGCTATTTTTTCCCATTTTGAGTCCTGCCCCATCAAAAAAGTCCCCCAGACGTTGCTCCATCCAAACCCTTGAAGTCAACTCTATCTAGATGAGACAGCTATTTTCCAGTCATAGTTTAAATACCTTCCAGCCAGAGGGTCTTATCTTGAAGGAATATATCGGACAATGTTCCTGAGTTATTTATAAAGGTTTCAGTGGGTTAATACTTCAGAACTGGGCTGCTTATTCCTTCATAGTCTTTCCATAGTCTGGAAATGCCATCAAACCTGCTCACCATGCCTGGTGGAAGTACTAGTGACCTTGCTTCCAGCATCACAGCAAACATACAAGCCATTACAGTATGACAAACACCAGCAACATATGGATGTCCTCATTCCCACTTTCTCACTCACGTGTGTGTGTGTGTGTGTGTGTGTGTGTGGTTTATAGGTGTACATCAAAAATCCTGAATTTGGTATCAGGCTTTCTGGATGCAAATCCTAAATCTGGCATTTACTAACTCCTTGACTTTTTGACAAGTTACATAAAATTTTGGATTGCTTTTAATTTATACACCAATGATTCAAGATTGGATTGACTCATTATAATTTCTAAAGAAATAAGTAACCATTGATGACCTTACTCACCTCTTATTACTTACTCCTGCCACAAATAAAAATGATTTTCTTGAAAGTTTAACAATTGCTTAAAATTTTTCATATACCCTCAGCCGGTGAGTTGTCCAAATCTTGTACATTCTGAAGGCATCCCTGTGTTTCAGAAGGAAAAAAACTGCTCTATTATGCAAATAAACTTCTTCTCCACTGTCAAAAACCCTTCTTGAAGCATATAATTTTTGCTTACATTGTACCCAGAAACTCTTATCCTGTCTCCCTTTCTTATGCTCTATTTCTCTCTCTCTCTCTCTTTCTGATTTGTCTTTCCAATGAAAGCATGTTTTGCTGCATTAAGCTCGAGCACTGCCACAGGAATCTATTAGTCCACAAAACTTTCACCTACCCACAAACATTTCAACAGCTGTGACGCAAAATCCTACTCAGGACAAATGTGCACACCACATTTACAGCTTGAAATCCGATCCTTGAGCATCACTTGATTAGAACGAACATTATAGTGCCTTGTAATTCTTTTCATTTAAATAGCAGCCAATACATTTATACCACAATCCATTTCTCATGACAAGAGTATAATCAAGAAGGTTTCATTTAATGCCACTTTAACTAGTTGACAGCTAAATATTTGTCAAATTCTTTTGGTGCCCAGGGCATGTGGAGTGACCCAGTATTTACGAGGCTAGTAAACACACACATATACAAAGAAAGTCAGATGCATACTTGGTGCAAATTGGGATCACATTTTTGACTTAGCTCCTTAAAAAGTACTTTAGGGGTACAGATCATTGCAGATGATTTCAGAGCAGCTTGGGTAAGGCCTTAGAAGTGTCTGGCGCATTGTAAGGACCCAAGACCTGTGAATTGTAATAATAATATGGTGATAGTTATTATGATTTTGATTAATCAATGGTATCTTGGGAAATATCAATTCTATTGGGCTTTCCCCACCTCAATTGGCACATACGTTGGTCTCACCCATGTTTTGATCAACCATTCAGGCTATGTCTTTGATCCAAAAGGCATGGCTGCACTTATTATTATCTCTGTATGTACATTAATCATCTTTTTAGGATATGTGAAACTTGCTTTCTTTGAGAGTTTCACATAACGTTCCATCTAATCTGCTATTTTACCACTTGCCATAGGGTGGCCTCTGGGGAGCCCAGGTGTGTCAGAGTAGAACTATAGGGTTTGAGACAGCTAGTTTGGGGAAGTAGATTTTCAGATACTTCTCCTAAGGCACCCCTGGGTGATTTTGAATCATTAACATTTTGGTTAGTTGCTAAGTATGTTAACTGTTTGCACCACTTGAGGCTCCTCTGCCCTGGTGGCCTGGTGGTTATATGTTGGGCTACTAATCTCAGGGTCAGCAGTTGGAAACCACCAGCCAATCGCAGGAGAAAGATGAAGTTTTCTACTTCCGTCCAGGTAAAGGCTTCTCAGCATACTACATAGCTCCCTCCCTAGTCCCACTGAGGACACTCCTGGCCCTCCTTACCTTGCTCTTCATTTCCTCTTTGACAGAGGATAGATCATCGTCTGATCTAATAAGTATTCCCTGAGGATGCTTATTGCTTATTGTCAGTTTCTCTCTGGCAGAACTGAACTCCCTGAGCTCAAGGACCTCTGTCCCTTTTCTGGACCGTCCTGGCTGTTGGCACCTGGAGCACTTCCCGCACATGTGGAGGGTCTCCTCAACTTCCTAGTTCATTCACATCAACCCGGAGAGGAGTTGTTTTCTCTTCTATTCCACATGACGCGTCTCCTGAATCTGCAGCGAATAGTGGGCATGAGCTAGTCTATTTTAAATAAGAAAACTGAATATAATTTTGACCTTGGGCAGCCCTCTCTTGTAGCCATCCTACCCATCCTGGAAACTTTTTCCTCTATTGCCACACCTGGGAATGGGTAGAGCTGTTCCACATGTTCTTGGTCATGTCTACGTTGCAAGTGAGAGAACAGACTGCCCAGATACGATGATTGAACAACATGTTTGTTTGATTGTGAGGTGGGATTCGATAGAGGAAAGAGGAAAATGCTATTGTATTTTTTATTGTTGCTGTCTTGTCATTGCTGATGGTCTCATACCATCTTCACGATCAGTGATAAGTTTGAGCATAGTGTTTATAATCACCCTGGCTCAAAATTTCTTTCAGGTGTGGATATTGCCTTTGTCTCATATCTGAGAAGACACTAAGCACTCTTAGGCTTCTTTCCCAGTATCTTTTCTGCACTAGTGTGTCATATATCAACTTAGTTTCATGGAACAAAAATTGGAAATATTGATAGCTTAATCAAGATAACAGGTTCAACATTTTGGATATAAAAAATGGTGTACATGCCACAGTGCACCTTAGTTCTTGTGGTAGTTGCATAATCAGGTGTCAATTTGAGGACTAAGAGTGTAGGGGTGGAGTCTAGCCTGTCAACCAGGATATAGCCAAAGAGGCCTCTGTGTAGGTATGGCCTTCTCCTGAGGATTCTGGGAACTCCTGTATTTCCTCCTTAGAGGGGGGCGACTCTCTCTCTCTCTCTCTCTCTCTCTCAGCTCACTCCCTGTAAGACTCTCAGCTCACTCCCTGGGAGACATTGCAGCTGACAAGACACATGGAAATAAGCCAGTTCCCTGAGCTGGAGGAACCATGTAGAGACCCCTGTCAGTGCTGAGATGCCTCTACCACCCCTGAATCCAGAATTTTTTTCACCCACTGGCCTGTGATCTTCCTGCATTTGGCATCATTGCATGTGTTGCATGAGTCTGAAGAGGAATTTAT
>NW_022103922.1:14756614-14773470 GCF_000313985.2 Echinops telfairi | reverse complement strand
TCTCCCTTCACCCACTTTTCTGTTGTCCATCCCCCAGGGAGGAGGTTATATGTAGATCCTTGTAATCCATTCCCCCTTTCAACCCCCCCTCCCCCCTTCCCTCCACCTTCCCAGTATCACCACTCTCACCACTGGTCCTGAGGGGTTCATCTGTCCTGGATTCCCTGTGTTTCCAGTTCCTATCTGCACCACTGTACATCCTCTGGTCTAACCAGGTTTTTAAGGTAGAATTGGGATCATGATAGTGGGGGGGCTAGGGGGGAAAGGAAGCACTTAGGAACTAGAAAGTTGTGTGTTTCATCAATGCTACACTGCACCTTGAGTGACTCATCTCCCCACTACCCCTCTGCAAGGGATGTCCAGTTGTCTACAGATGGCCATTGGGTCCCCATCCCGCACTCCTCCTCATTCACGATGATATGATTTTTTGTTCTTTGTTGCTTGATACCTGGTCCCTTCAACCCCTCATGATCACACAGGCTGGTATGCTTCTTCCATGTGGGCTTTGTTGCTTCTGGGATAGATGGCTGCTTTTTTACCTTCAAGCCTTTAAGACCCCAGACATTATATCTCGCAATAACCAGGCACCATCAGCCTTCTTCATCACACTTACTTATGCACACATTCGTCTTCAGCGTTTATGTGGGGAAGGTGAACACACGATGATTTTTGTTCTTCGGTGTCTGCTACCTGATCCCTTCAACACCTCATGATCACACAGTCTGGTGTGCTTCTTCCATGTGGGCTTTGTTGCTTCCGAGCTAGATGGCCGCTTGTTTATTTTCAAGCCTTTAAGACCCCAGAGGCTATATCTTTTGATAGACAGGCACATCAGCTTTCTTCACCACATTTGCCTATGCACATATTTGTCTTCAGCGATTGTGTTGGGAAGGTGGGTATCATGGAATGACCGTTCAGTTGAGCAGAGTGTTCTTGTATTGAGGGAGTACGTGAGTGGAGGCCCAATGTCCATCTGCTACCCTACTACTAAACCTATAAATATATGCACATAGATCTATTTCCCCCATTTTCATAAATATATTTACATATGTACATGCCTGTATTTAGGCCTCTATGTATACCCTTTGCCTCTTACTTCTTTCCCCTATTTCCTTTTGCTTTCCTCTTGCCCCACTACCGTGGTCAGCCTTCATTTAGTTTCAGTAATTCCTCTCGGTTACATTGTCCTTGATCACTCCCTACCAGGCCACCCACACCCTCTTTGCCACTGGTTTTGAACCACTCCTTGTTCCCTTGTCCCTGGGTTGGTTAACACTTCTTCCTTTCCTCCACCTCCCACTCTCCCATGTCCCCCCATCTGTCCTGCTGTTTTCTTCTCCACATTGTCTACCCAGCCTATCTTATCTAGATAGACCTGCAGAGATAATAAGATGCACATGAAATTGCAGATGTCCTGGACAGCACCAAACAAAGTGGCACATAAAACCACGGTGATGACGTCAGCAACAACAACAAACTAACAAACAAAAAAGCCAATGACATACAAAATCTAAAAGGAAAAAAGAAAGAAAAGCCTGTTAATAGTTCCAGGTCTGTTTGTTGACATTTAGGAGTATTTTCTGGTTGAGTCTGATGGGGTGCCATACCTTGGCCCCAAAGTCTATTTCTGATACTCTCTTGGGACTTCCTTTCTCTGCTCCCCTGCCGTTCTATTGCACACCCCCGGTGTGGTGGAGTCAGCTCGGTCACTCATCCCACACTGTGTCTCCAGTGCTGTCCCGTATAGGGCCATAGGTCAGTGCAGGATGTTGCATCGCGCAGTGGGGCTGGACATATGGTCCTCTCTGTGCATTGGCTGCTCCGAGCAGGGCTATTGTCCTCTGAGCTTGGGGGGCCCTGGTGTGCTCCACTCCTTTTCTCCCCCTTCATTTGCTTCAGCTTCCTGCTGGGTATGGTAGGTCAGTTCCTTTCCCTCACCAGACGGTCTATTTTCATTTTCTGTGGCACTCCCTTCCATGGTGGGGCTCAGGCTGATTCTGGTTGGGGCCAGGCATATAGTCCAGTCTTTTTGTGGATCCCTCCACACGTTATGCTGCCTTCCTGGTTTGGCGCATCATGGTGGGGTTTGTATGCACATTCCAGTTCTGTGGGGACACGACCAATACTCTCCTCCTGGGTGGATTAGTGCCCTGTTTCCCCCATGTCATTATCTCAGTTTCTCCCCACCCCGAGGGGGATGCTTTCCTAATGTACAATTGCTCTTGTAAATAAAGCTCTTTTCTATACACATATGCATGCTTATGAAGTTGTTTCTCTAGTCTACCCAGACTAACACAGTTCTCAAACAGATATATTTTCTTTCTTTTTTAATTAACGTTTTATTGGACTATATTCTTTGTGTCTGTGGCCTCACAGAGTCCACAGGAGAACTGGAATAAGGACTACCTAAGAAAAGACTCAATGAATCAAAATTATGATATGTGTGAATACTATTGAACATTCCATGCCTATGAAAATAACAATGGATCTAGCTTAACAGAAGTACAGCCAGATTGCTCTTTAGCAGCCAGGATGGGGAGGAGTCATCTCATCTACTTGGCATATGTAATCAGGAAGAAGTGCTTTATTCCTGGACTTCCCAAACAGAAGTTCACATAAAAAGAAAAAGACCATCCATAGGATTCATTCACATGATGACTACAAGAATGAGTTCAAACATAAGAATGACTGAGGCTGTGCTGAGATCAGGATGTGTTCTGTATTGTCACAATGCGTTAAATCCAACGACATAATTTAACAATAACAGCACCACAAAAAAGTAAGTTAATTTTTAAAAAGTGGTGTAAAGTTAAGGACTGTCGGTCTGGTGTCCTCAGGGAAGCAGTTAGGGATGGAGTCATCTTTCGCTTCTACTGCATTTACTGTATGGCTCCTGTGTTCATGATCCAAGATAGGGGCTAAGTGGAAGTCTTCATATTGTACTCTCCTGACAAGGAGAAGGTAGGAAAATTAAACTCAGATATACCATATTTGTATACAAATAATACATAGATTATATTTATATTTTGCCATCCATGTAGCCCTCTTGTTCATTAGTTTTACTATGTTTATGATATGTGTCTGCACATCATTTATGTGGGTAGGCCAGATGCAAAAAAAATAATACTAATACAGCAACACATTTGCTGTAACTTAATGGCCAGGGTTTAGTCTTGTGTCTATCGCTGTCTATAAGGGGGTCTGAAAATATTGCTCTTATTCTGGCAGATCACTGGACCAAGCGCTTGGGTCTGTTTGTAATTAGAGGTAGTCCTCAGGTTGTGAATGTCCAGCTTATGGAAAACTCCTTTCTGTCCTTTAATGCAGGGATTCAGGCTGGTTCTGTCAGGGTTGATGAAACAAAACGAGAACAGACCACACTGTTTTATACCTTTGGGATTCATCACAGTAGCCATCCTGAAAAAAACAAACAAACAAACAAACAAAAACAATGGGTGAAAACCCTGAATTGGAGTTGCAAAAGAGGCACAGTGAGTCTTTTTGGAGGCTGATGTATGAGGATGAATTATTGACAGAGTGGTGGAGAGCACGCATGCTCAAAATGGCAGATTTGAGGGCCATCTTTGAAGGCCAAAGTTCATGTTATGCAAATGTGTCCTCCTCTTGAAATTTTTCCTGAGCCCAGGTGGTACTGTTGGTCAGCATTGGGCTGCTAGTACCTATCAGGTCAGTGGCTAAAACCATTAGTTCCTCTGCAGGACAAAGACGAGGCTATCTACTCCCATAAAGCTGTATAGCCTTTGAAGCTCTCTGTAGGGTGGCTACGAGGCCAATGATTTGGTTTGATTTTTAGGGTGTTTGAGATGCAAGTGATGTCAGGCTTCTAAAATGCCTGGAACAACAAAAAAAGTTAATATGCATTCTACCTTTTTCCCATGGATGAGATGCGTTGACACGGTGGCTGCAACAGTGGGCTCAGACATCAGAACAATCGTGAGGATGGTGCGGGACTGGGCAGTGCTTCCTTCTGTTGGACAGAAGGATGCTCTAAGTCGGAACCTACTCAGTGGCACCCAACAACAAGGCCCACTTCATTCAAGAAAGTTTGACTCGTCTGGCCAGCATGATTTCTTCATTTTCTAAAGTCTCCCGGTCCTTGTGACTTCTACGACGGTGTCTGTGATGATACACCCTGAGAGCAGATGGCTGTCTCTGACTGTGCTTTGGCTTATGGCACTCCAGCGATCATGTTCGTTATCTTTTTTAAGTGGATGTCTCTGATTTGACTGCAAACCAGTAGAGGCTGAGATCCTGAGGGTAGGAGAATGGACTAGAAAGGGCCTTAGAAAATAAGCACCTGAGCTCAGTTTGAGTGTCTGATGCTGACTACCAGAGCAGATGCCCGGTCCGTCCCTTCACTGATCCGAGCTTCAGTTTCAGAACCATGGAGATGATAAAATTCCCAGGCTGCTGAGCAATGTTGTTTTAAGGATCGGATAAAAGTAGAGATAAAACAGATGAAATAGATGATAAATATTTTCCCCATTGTGATATACTTGATGAATATTGAATAAATATCAATTTGAATATATATGAAGTACAGTCAACTCATCTGTTGAATTTACTTGTGCGGGCACATAACTGTCATTTTAATCTATCCTAAAGAAGAAACCCAGAATATCATGGTTTTGGCAGTATCAATGTGATGGGTTTTAGCTGAATAACTCTATCCTGTCTAATTATAACTCCAGTTTCCAACATAGCTTAGTAAAAAAGAAGACATTTGTGGAGTGCCAATATTATTCTAAAACAGTTGTTTTGGGTGTTACAAAATTTCTTTTAGAGGAAATATTTTAGAGGAGCTTATATTTTGATCAACTCTTTTATACGTGAGATGTCAGTGGGTGGGTTAAATTGAATGAGCCCTTAAGTACACTAAAGGAAATTTTTGTTTTGCAAAAATTGCTGCACCCTATCTCAGACACAAAGTTTACCTCCTTTTCTAGATAGGCTGCATTTTTGAGAAAGTGAAAAACAAACAAACAAAACCAGAAAATCAAAAGCCAACACACTGCCATGGAGTCGAAGCCACCCAAAGGGAAGGGTAGAACTGTCCCTGTGGGGTTCTGAGATTTTAACTCTTTACAGGAGACTTTGAGGGCACATAAACATTTTCCCTACATATCACAAATTTGTTCCTCATGCTCTTTTATTATTTGTATCATTCACCCCCCTTTCTTGCTGTTAAAATAAAATCTAGGCCTGATCTCAAATGAAGTGTTAACTGAACATTTGACTTCTCTGCCATCATGTTTGCAGGGCTCCAGATCAAACTCACCGCCCTCAAGTTGATGCCAACTCATAGCGACCCTATAGGACAGGGTAGAATTTTCCCTGTGAGTTCCCAAGACTGTAACTCTTTACTGGAGTAGGAAATCCTGTTGTTCTCCCAGGAATCAGCTGGTAGTTTTGAACTGCCGACCTTGCAGTTAGTAGCCGAATGCATAACCACTATGCCATCAGGATCTGCATTTATCAGAGGGTAGTTGCAATTCCAGTAGGGTAAGTTTAGAGCCTCCATGACAATTTGTATCTGCAAACACAGTGTGGCCTGTTTACATTTTATGTATTTCCAGGTCTAGGGATTATGAGCTTCCAGTGTCTAATCACATTTATGATTTGAAAGAACTTCTTGTTGTTGAACCTCAGACCCTCACTGCAACGGAAAATGTGTTCTTTCTCGTTTCAGACCAAATTCTGCTGGCCTATGTAATTCTGATGACTGTTTTGGTACACTTGAATTCAGGTGTCAAGCAGTCTGTCTTCTCGTCTCCCACCCTAGCCTTCTTAACCTTCCTGGAGAGGTTCTGTTCTTTTTTTCAAACTCATTTTCATGATCATTTTTCAGGACATAAAATTCCAGCTCCGAGCTGGACAGAAATTATAAGGAACCACTGACCAACGCTCCACCGAGTCATGCCATTACTTCTTACCTTTCCTTTGTCACACTTAGCTTAACAGCTCCTGGCATTACATATTTTGTTGTGGATTCAAATTCAGATTATTGACTCTGGCAGAATGCTTTCTTTTGACAGATGACTTTTCAGTGGCTTTTAAAACTTATTTTAAAAGTTAATACATGTGTAATTATTGACGTATACAAAGAAGCACAGAAGAAGAAAAAAATCACACATAATCCCATCAATCAGGGATAGGCTAGTTAAGATTTTGTTTACCTATCGATCAGGGCAGAACAGGTAGACAAGCAGTTCTCAACCTGTGGGTCGTGACCCCTGTGGGGATTGAAGGACCCTTTCACTGGGGTCGCCTGATTCATAGCAGTAGCACAATTACAGTTATAAAGTAGCAAAGAAAATAATGTTATGGTCGGGGGCTCACCACAGCATGAGGAACTGTATGAACGGGTCTCGGCATTAGGAAGGTTGAGAACCATCGAGGTAGACCGTTTCTTCCTTCGTGGTGGGGCTTGTGCTTCTCCCTCTCCTCACCGAGTCTGCTTTCCTTCCCATTGTGGGGCTCACAAGTGGTTAATCTGCATAAATCAACCATCCATGTACTTACAGCTAAAAAAACCAACTGTCGTATACAGGTATGCTTTTTTAAAATTGATAGTGTTTTAAATTCCATACCATTGGCTAATCTCAATAGGATTACCATATACCTCATGGGGATAATTTCTAATGTCCTACATCAAAACAATAATGATGTCTTTAAAGTGGATCAGGGACACACGTAAACGTAGATATTTGAGTGGATTTTGAGTCTGCACTTAATTGTAGCCCTAATCTACAATTGGTTCTTATGACATGGCTTTGCTCAATACTTAGCCCTATGATATGATCACTGAAGATACGAGTGCTGTAGCAAAGCTTGGTGGAGAAAGCAGATGGTGCCTTGCTATCAGTAAGATTATCAGTGTTTGGGGTCTCGAAGGCTTGTCTTAAAGCAAGTAGCCATCTAAGTGAGGTGTTAGCTAAGTTCACACTGAAGAAGCACACCAGCCTAGATGATTCAAGGATTGTAAATAATGCAAACTAGATAGGGGAGCGGTATTAGAGTTTTAATCCTGAACATTTGTTTGCAGAAAGCTATGGATAACAGTAAAATCTCAAACCCTATTTGCAGGGTCCTCCATGAGTATTAAACCTCTGGAGAATTCCCTCTGACTATGAAGCAGAGCTAGGAAAGGCCTTTGCTATCAGACAGAGCACGTCGTAGGGTTGATTGCTGCAGCTGTAATTAGCCCAAAATATGACACCTTGTCATTGATCTCCCTATTAATCCAATCTATAATTGTTCTAGTTTTTAATATTTTCTACTCTGCTTTTGAACGAGACTTTTCTGTTTCATTCTTCCATTGTTCTTTGACTATTTTGTTGTTGCTTTGATTTTATATGTTTTTCTGTCCATGAAACCTGGTATAGATAAACCTACAGAGATGACAACTGGATTAATAGATTCAAAGGGACATGGCTGGAGAGGTTGGTGGGAAATGGGGAGCTAACGACAAGTAAATGGAAGAGCTGTACTGGAATTCATTGTGGTGATGATTGCTCAGCTCTTATGAATGTGATTGAACTATTGAAATGTATGATATGTGAATGGTCTGTCTGTGAAATTGTTAAAAATAAAGATTAATTGAAAAAATAAAGTCATGGATCAAGTCTGGTTGTACCTTGGCAATCAGAAAATAAACCATTGAAATTATGGGAAAAAATAGAATTTTTCCATGAATTTTTGAAGCCCTTCTTGTATATATTACTCATCCGCTTTCCTGAGATAAGTGTGTGTGCTTATAAGAGGAGGATTTGGGGCAGAGAACTGGAACTGGAGTGGGATTTGTGAATTGAGTGAGAGAGAATAAAGGAGCATTTGCATATATTTATTTCACTTTTATGTATTGTTTATTTGTGCATGCTCCTTGACTTCATCCTTTCTTCAGTCTGCTTTAGCTGCTCTACGATTGCGAGTAAGTTTTAGAGTCGCTTCTGGTACCCGTCTTGATCTTCTCTTTCTCTTGAATGAACTTTTGCTTTCTTCAGGAATGACGGTCTTGATGTCCTCCCACAGCTCATCAGGTTTTCTGTCATTAGTATTCAATGCGTCAAATCTGTTCTTGAGAAGTTTGCAAACTTCAGGTAGTATGGACTCAAAGTCATATTTTGACTCTTGTGGCTTTATTTAAATTTTTTTTTTTTAGCTTTACCCTGAACTTATATAGCAGCAATTGATAGTCTGTTTCACAGTTGACCTCTGGTGTGGTTTTAGCTGCTGATATTGAGCTTCTCCGTCACATCTTACCACAAATGTAGTCAATTTGGTTTCTGTCGATTCCATCTGGGGAACTCCATGTATATAGTTGCCGTGTGTGTTGTTGAAAAAGATATTTGTTATGAACAAGTCGTTGGTTTTGGAAAATTCTATCATGCAGTCTCCAACTTTGTTTATATCACCATGTTTGTGTTTTCCAATTACTGTTCCTTCCACTTTGTTGCCAACTTTTGTCTTCCAATCATCAATAACTATTGATGCAGCTTGATTCCGTATTTGATCAATTTGCAAATGAAGTCATTGGTAGAATTCTTCAATTTCTTCATCACAAGCTTTTGTAGTTGGTGCATAATTGACAGTGCACCAATTCAGGAGAACATATGAGCAAGAATCAGTGGTGCTGAGGGAAGGAGTTCAAAGTGCTAGCCAAAAAACAAGACTCTAGGAATTGCCAGAATATCCATTGAAATGTTTCAGAAAGCTGAAGAAGAACCATTATCCCCTATTCATCTGTGCCAGGAAATTTGGAAAACCACTACCTGGCCAAATGAGCTCCATATTTGTGCTCATTCCAAAGAAAGGGGACCCAACAGAATGCTCAAACAATAGAACAGTATCATTCATATTACACTCAAGTAAGATTTTGCTTAAGATTATCCAACAATGGTTGCAGCTGTATATTGACAGGGAACAGCCAGAGGATCAGGTCAGATGCAGAAGAGGACATGGAAGAAGGGAGATCATTACTGATGCCAGGTGGATCTTGGCTCAAAGCAGAGAATACCAGAAAGATGTTTAGTAGTGTTTCATTGACTTTGCAAAGGTATTGAACGGCGTGTGCTATCATAAACTGTGTGTAGCATTGAGAAGAATGAGAATTCCATAATGCTTCTGTGTGCGCATTCAGAACTTATACATGGATCAAGAGGCAGTTATGCAAACAGAACAAGGGAATACTGCATAACTTAAAATCAGGAAAGTTCTGCATCCGGGTTGTATCATCTCACCATACTTCTTCAATGTATATGCTCAGCAAATCATCAGAGAAGACTGTGGTATCAGGATTGGAAGAAGGCTTATTAATAACCTGTGATATGCAGATGACCCAACCTTACTTTTTCAAAGTGAGGAGAACTTGAAGCATTTGCTGATGAAAATCAAGGATTGTAGCCTTCAGTATGGATTACAACTCAATGTAAGGAAGACCCAAAGCCTCACAACTGGACCAAAAGGTAACATCATGATAAATGGAGAAAAGGTTGACGTTGTCAAGGATTTTGTCTTGCTTGTATACACAATGAATGCTCATGGAAGCAGCAGTCAAGATATCAAAAGATATATTGCAATAGGTATATCTGCTGCACAAGACCTCTTCCGAGTTTTGAAGAGTAAGGGTGTTACTTTGAGGACTAAGGTGCACTTGACTCAAGCCATGGTATTCTCCATTGCCTCCTACACATGTGAAAGTTGGATATTGGATAAGGAAGACCGTAGAAGAATCAATGCATTTGAATTGTGATTCTGGAGAAGAATGTTGAAAACACCATGGGCTGTTAACAGGACAAACAGCTCTATTTTGAAGAAGTAGGTGAGAGTGCTCTTTAGAGGTAAGGATGGCAAGACTTTGTCTTCCATCTTTTGGACGTATTGTCAGGAGAGACCAGTCCTTGAATGAGAACATCACATTTGGTCAAGTGGAGGGCGGCCAAAAAAAGGAAGATCCTGAACAAGAGGAATTGGCACAGTGGCTACATCAATGGGCTCAGGCATAGGGACATTTGGGGAGGGGTTGGCTTTAATACATATAACATATCATTCCATATTTCAATCACATCAAGTAGAATTGTACAATTGATACCACAGCCATTTTCCAAGCATTCTTTTTCTGCATGAACTTGGTGACATCATCCTTCTTTTACCACCACCCCCCCCACTACAGTAGCCCTCTCTCCCTGAGCCCCTTATTCTACTTGCCGTCCCTATAGGTTCATCAATCCTGGGTTTCATATCCCGAAAAATGGAAAAGCACATACCCAGCTTCAAGAGTGTGAACTCTATTGAGAAAACACCTCTGAGATACACTCTACTATAAAGGAACAAAAAACAAACAAAATAATACAAACCAAAAATACAGAAAATTTTGGAAACCAGATCGGGTCCAGCCTGCATCATAGGGAGGATCTACTGACAAAGTTTTAACTGTTCAGTCAGATTTATAATTTTGATCTTCTGAACTTCACTCACCCAAACACTCTGTTTAGTGACCACATTCCTCCCATCCCTTAAGTTTAGAGGGACTTCTCTGGAGGCTTATTTCCTGTGTAGCTCCACAAATGAATCTT
Source organism: Echinops telfairi (assembly GCF_000313985.2). Lineage (NCBI taxonomy): Eukaryota > Metazoa > Chordata > Mammalia > Afrosoricida > Tenrecidae > Echinops > Echinops telfairi. The sequence continues at coordinate 14,762,875 of NW_022103922.1, read as the reverse complement.
GGGCTCCCACTGTCATCCATCACCTTCTGCACACCGGATTCTCTCGATTTAGGCTCTGATATTGATCCCTCCCTCAACTTCAGATTATGGGGATTCCAATCCTTCAGACACTGCTAATGGTGTGTTTCTTCCATGTGGACTTAGTTGGGCTCTCACATAGATGGATGATTGTTTGGAGACAAGTCTTTAAGGCCCCAGTCGATATTTTAACTGAAAGCCAGGCACCATCTAAATTCTTCGCCACATTTTGCAATAGCAAATGTGCACATAGAGGTGATTTTGAGGATGGTTCTGGACAGTGCAGTGTCTTTTTCTGTTGTGTGTAGGGTCACTGTGGGTCAGAGCCAACTCGATGGCACCTGAAAACAGCATTGAACATGTACGCACACACACACACATCATCCTATTTGTTGCTGTTTTTACACATCTTCAAGTCGGCTTTGACTCACAATGACTGTGTGCACAATGGAATGAAATACCGTGCAGTCCTGAGACAACCTCCCAGTTGTTATATTCAGCCCACTGTGGCAGTTACTATGCCAAGCCATTTCATCGAGGTCTTCTTTTTTTCTCAGACCTAGTACTTTATCGAGCATGATAGCCTTCTTCAGGGGCTGGTCTCTCCTGAGAAAGGGTCTAAAATCTGTGAGATGAAATCTCTCCATCTTTTCTTCTACAGAGCATACTGACTGTACTTCCTCCAGATGATCCTATTTAGTTCCCTCTAATTTTAAGCAAATGCTATCTGGACCCCATTTTGCAAGTAAGAACATTGAAATGGAAGCGAATGATGAATTTGCCAACACCACACTGATAATGAATGGAAGTACCACATACACAACTGCTTTCTCGTTATTCTCAAGCATGTGTTCTTTTACAATGGTTGGCTACGTCTTCAGAAAACTTAAACCAAACCAGTTGTGGTTGAGAGGATTCCAAGAGTGTCATCGCTTGTATTACCTAACGTGTTGGCTTGTGCACAGAGGTGCTAAGAATCTGTGCCCGGAGTAACAGTGAAGAAAGAGTAGCCCTAGTGGGGTGCAGAGGGGAAGCCCTGCCAGAGGGGGTGACACCAGAGACTTCAGTGTCAGTGGACATGGTGGCACCATGGAGATGAAGAAACTGGAGACCGTGTCACCCATCACTCAGTATATTAACCCTGCGCTCCCCAGTCACCTGCCACTCAGGTGACTACCTTGCTTCCCATTATTGGCCAAACAGGGAGGTGTCCATCTTGGTCAGTGGCAGAGGGGAGAAGCTGCAGGGAACTGTAGGGGAGATCACAGGACTGCGAGAGGATCCTCATCCATTGGGAGGTGACACCTTGAATTACCACCCTGGGTGACATCAACCTTTGTGACGCCACTGGAATAGGCAGGGAAGTAACGAAAAAAGATATTCATTGATGAGGCGTCCTGGGAATTGAGAAATCCAATCCTCCGGGTGGGAAAATCCAAAGCAATTACATCTGTGAGTGTCCAAAATGTGTTGTGTGCTTGCTTTCTTTGCTGAAGGAGAAGGTTGTTTACATTATGGGAGATCATTCCGGTCTGTACTAAAGGGCTTGTTAAAGGTGACAGACAGGTTTGTTGCAGGAATGTGCACTCCAAATGAGAGGAATGGCGAAATTATGAAGCAATCAAGTGGCAAGGCTTTTAGCAGACTACAGAATGCTGCCCTTTTCTGCTACCCCTCGGCCTGTTCGCGTAAAGAGGCTGTAAAGATAAAGTGCACAATATTATTCAAGTCTCAGAGTTCAACAAACACGAGCTGCCAGCCGTTTATGACCAGTGGAGTCAGGAATGTTCGTGCTACTTGAAGGAAGGAGCTCTGCTCCATTGTCTCCTCCCTGGGAGAGGGTGCTGGCTGTGGGGTGCTGTCAAATCAATTTTCAGCTCCTCGTGACCACACATGACAGAGGAGAACGGCCCCATCGGGGTTTCCAGGCTGGACTCTCTAGGAGGAGTGAGAAGTTCCCTCCCACAGGGCAGCAGAGAGGGCTTCCAACCCTTGGGTTAGCAATGAGCGCTTCATCATGGGGCCACTAGTGCAAATCAGGAAGGGAAGCAAGAGCACCTGGCTCATCGTGTGCTTTGAGGAGTTTGTCCCCTTCAAAAAACCCAAACCTGTGGCTGATGAGTCAATAGACAAAGTGAGTTACAGCCCTTAGGTCAATATATCGCACCGAGGGCCTTTCTGTTGTTTACCATCGTGCTTGGTGAGGGGGAGCTGCAGTGAAAAAGAGGATGCTCCTCGATGAGATGGATTGATACAGGGGCTGCTGCAATTGACTCCCAAGTAGGAGCAGGACCTGGGGTGTTTCGCTCTGTGGTGCACGGTGTTGCTTTGGGACAGAACCAACTCCATAGCACCGAGCCGCCCCACCAACAACTACTTCTTCTGGACGAAACCTGGTGGTTTTCCCCCAAGGACCAGTCTCCGCTGATAACATGTCCAAACTATGTGAAACAAAGTCTCACCAGCCTCACTTCGAAGGAGCATCTTGGCTGTATTTCTTCCAACACAGATTTGTTTATCCTTCTGGGAATCCAAAGGACTTTCAGTATTCTTGGCCAACACCATGATTCCAATTCATCAATTCTTCTGGGCCCTTCCCTTTTCATTGTCCAACTTTCACATTCATATCGGGTGATTAAAAACATTACGGCTTATGTCGACTGTAGTCGGTGACATCTTACTCTTCGACACTGTAAAGAGCTTTTGTGGAATTGATTTGCCCAATGCCGTGTGGCGTTTGACTTCTTGACTGCTGCTTCCGTGAGCATTGATCGTGTATCCAAGTAAAGTGAAATCCTTTACAATTTCAGTCTTTTCTCCATTTCTCATGATGTTGTCTGTTGCTCCAGCTGTGGCGATTTTTTTATAATGAGATATAATCCATATCAAGTTTGTATTCTTTGATCTGATTCATTGATATTGTCAGCAAATGCTTCGACTCCTCTTGGCTTTCAGGCAGCATGGCTGTCCTAGCTGCACATCCCTTGCTGTTGTTAGGTGCCATCAAGTCAGTCCTGAGCCAGCGTGACCGTATGAACAACAGCACAAAACACGCCCTGGGCCTGGTCCAGCCTCGCAATTGTTCCTAGGCTTGAGCCAGTGTCAACCTATCTAATTGACGGTCTTCCTTACTTCCCTCCCTTCGCTGCCCCTTTATTCTCCCAAGCATGCTGCCCTTCTCCAGGAACGGTTTTCTTTTGACAACATGTCAAAAGTTTATAAGACAAAGGCTCGCCATCCTTGCCTCCAAGGAGCACTCTGGCCCTACTTCTTCCAACACAGATTGATCTGTCTTTTGAGCAGCCATGGCCCTTTTACCACTCTTCTCCAGCACTACAGTTCACATGCATAGATTCTTCTTCAGCCTTCCTTCTTGTAACTTTGAATGATTGTCCAACGTTCAAATGCATAGGAGACCATTGAAAATACGAAGGCTTGGGTCAGGCTCACTTTAGTCCTCAAAGTAACACCCTTGTCTTTCAATACTTTAAAAAGGGCTGTGTAGCAGATATACTTAATGCAATGCATCTTTAAGGGGAGGGAAATGAGGGACAGGAAAAGCTTCACTGGCAGAGGTGTGACAGTCACTATTTTCTAAGTCCCTCCAATTGGAGAATCTTATCCTAGGAGAAGTTGAAACTTCAGAGAAAAGAAAAAAAGATGATTTCAATCGAAGTACTATACTTTTACCAATAGCTACCTTCACTGCCATCAAGCTGATTCGGACTCACAGCCACTCTCGAGACGCTGTAGCTCTGAGTAGACCTGCCCTGTGGATTTCTGAGACTGCAAATCTTCAAGGGAGTGGGAAGTCTCATCTTTCTCCCTTAAAGCAGTTGGTGGATTTGAACTGCTGACCTGGTACATTACCCACTGCATTACCCACTGCACCACCCACTGCACCACCAGGCTGTCTCTCCATTGAGGAGAGAAAGAAAAGCTGGTATTCTCATTTTGCTGTCTATCACGGGGAACAGGTGAGACTGCTAGGATCAAAAGGAAACCTGAGCAGCTGGTGGTCCAAACTTCTCGTTGTAGAGTTGAGGAGCACACATTCTAGAAACATCAAGTGGCTTACCTGATCAAAGCTACCCACCTATTTTACCATGGGGTTTGAACTCACTCTGACATGTGGTGTTTCTACTACAATAATTTTGGTTAGGCGAGTAGGAACACACACACACACACACACACACACATACACACACACATGCTTCTTATATGAGGTAGTGGCGGCGGCATGGTAGAATTCTTGCCTTTCATGCAGGAGACCCAGGTTTAATTCCCAGTCAATGCCCTCATGTGTAGCTGCCAAATGTCTACCAGAAGACCTATGTGCCGCTGTGATGCTGAGTAGGTTTCAGAAGAGCTTTCAGACAAAGACAGGTTAGAAGGAAGGTCTCACGGACCACTTCTGAACATCCCCCAGTGAAAAACCTTGGGGGTGACAGCAATCTGATTCTGTTGTCCATGGCATCTCTGTGATTCAAGTACCACCTTGAATCTAATTGTGGCCAATAGCAACAATAACAATGGTTGAAGCAGAGCTAGCATCTGACCCCCAATTGGTCTTACCTTGACCTTGTAGTCTATTTCAAGAACGTATGGTCAGCCTACTTTTGGAAAAGAAGTGGGCTCTGCATTTGGAGACACTTTCCTCCTGAGAGGAAAGACTATTAGCTAAGATGAGATCTACAGTCCTCTAACATTCTTCCCTCTGTGCAGGTTCAGGTGGAAAGGAAAGGGACTGTTTCTCCACTGGAATACGCATGCCTGAGTCTTGGGAGTCACAGACCATATGGGGTTGTTTCACATGACACGTGTGACCCCAAGTCATGTGGAGGATCCTTTGTTCTTTCAGAGTAGGTGCTTATCCTACCATCTATCCTACCCCCTTCCACTTTATAAATCTGGTCTGTGGCTGTTTGGGGTCTGTTTTGTAGAGCTTATTAGGAATAACAGCCCAACACCTCTATGTGGCGCCAAGCCTTGCTCAAGTAGGAGGCCCGCCAATTTGCAGTAGCATATCGCACAGTTAACAACCGAACTATCCATACTGCCCCATCTGGACAAGGAGATTGGGGTGTTCTTGATGCCAGACTATCCCAGGAAAAAGTGAATAATGCAGTCCATCATCCAGATGTTTGGTCCACAGAGCAGCAAGCTCCTGCATAGCTAGTAACATCTGTTTTCTAGTAAAGTGCCACCCCCCCCATCCCATTGTCTCCATTTCACAAATGCACATTTAGAATGTGCCTTGGAATTTGACTGCCTGCTGGATGTATGGGACACCAACACTGACGCTGGCGTCTCGGGCCTGCTATTTCCCACAGCCCACCGTGTATGGACAGATGAGGGGTCCTGGTAGCTATTGAATTTAGCTGTTGTCTCCCAACAAACAGTGTTTCATTTATAAAACTGTGATTTTTTTCCCCCTGCAGAATAAAACCAAACCAAACCCCACTGCTATTTTTGGAGGGTTTCTTTGAAATGAAAGGGCTATGAAAGTCAACTCTCCAGCCAGGAAGCCTCTACGTGAGCTTTCCAAATCTGTCCACTAAAGTAGGAATTTGAAAGCCCCACCACAAATTGCTTTTCGCTTCAACCAGGATGCTTATTATGATCCCCTGGCTCCACTCTGCTCTCCTATTACTTACACATGAATTTGGTTACCCTGTATTTTAATTACATGTATAGAGTAAGTTTTATGTCCTCTTCTCTGGCTACTCATAAACTTTGCAGAGATCACCAAAAACCATATTGTTCTTAAAATAGCCTTCTCCTACCCCTGTCGTGATACCAAATGGCCCATCCTGACTTGTATTAAATGCACCGAGCTGCTGAACCTCGACATATTACGAGGTAAGCCTACAACTAGTCATGGAGTTCTGAGCCTAATATACATGTATCAGAGGTGCAGAGTCAGCAATAGACTCAAGCTGGATTTCAGATCATCTTTGGAATTCAGACGTTTCCCGTGTTTGAATCAAAACCACGGGTGTGGGTGTTCATTGTGGTGGTGCTTATTGGGCTTCTTTGCTGTTGTTGTTGCTTATGAATGGGCTCTAACTCTTAGTGACCTTCTGTACAACAGAAAGAAGATTGCCTCGCCCCATGCCATCGTCAAGATTGTTGGTATGTTAGAGCCCGTTGGTGGAATCATTGTGTCAATGCATCTCATTGGAAGGTTTTCCTCATTTTGGCTCACCTCCTACTTTCTCCAAACACCATGTCCCTTTCTAA
>NW_022103922.1:14752761-14756323 GCF_000313985.2 Echinops telfairi | reverse complement strand
GACAGTAAAGAGGTCTTCTGCTAGCACCTTTGCCCAGTTATGACAAAAGAGAAAAAAGGCAGGGTTGTCACAGGCACCACCCAGCTCCCTGCTGTAGGCCACCCTTTCCCATATGCCCTCATTTTGTGGTTTGAGAGACACAGAAAGTATCTTTTGTAATCATGCAGGAATTGTAATTTCAGCTGAACTGGAAATCCAGTCATAGTATTAAATAGCTCACTGAACTTCACATTGAGAAACTGTGTAAAGAGAACACATTCTGTTTTACAGCGAGGTTGTACTGCCACAATTACCCTTTCCCCTCGTCTTGTGCAAGGTTATTTGACTGCAATGAGAAGCAATATAAATCAGTCTCCGGCCACATAATAAAAGCTCACGTCTTCCTCCTACTCTCCTAAAAATACAGAAGAGGAATATCATCCCTCTAGCAGATTGTTGATAAATCAGACACTAACAGCAATATTTCAAGTGACATGGTCATAAAATAAGGGGACTGAATGCTTTCCTTCCTGAAGTTTCACTAATTGTAACATAATTCACCAAAGCAATTTTTTTTTAGCTCCTATAAACAGACTAGCTAAAAAAAGGCTGTTTTAATAAAAGCATAATATCACATTCTGGTTTGTTTTTGTTTTTTTTAGAAAGCAAGAATTACCCAACTGAGTGTCATTGTAGGTAGGGGGCTAGAATTCTGGAATCCAGGGTTTTGATGTATCAGGGGGCTTCAAAAAGTTCATGGAAAAATCTCTTGATACTTTAATTCCATTTCCCCTACGAACTGTCCCACAAAGCTCACATTTCTCGAATTCAGTGTCACTCTCTTGGGGCTGGGGGTGTGGATTATGAGCATCATGGTCAACTAGTCAGACTTCCCAAACACCAAACTCATTGCCTTTGAACCAGTTCCCACTTACAATGACCCTCTAGGACAGGGTAGAACTGCCCCTGTGGGCTTCCAAGACTATAATTCTTCACAGGAGTAGAAAGTTTCATCTTTCTCCTATGGAGCGGGTGGTGGTTTCGACCTATTGACCTGGTGGTTAGCAGCCCAACGTGTAATCACTAAGCCACCAGAGCTCCCGACTCAGACTACCCAGCAGTAATAATGATAGATATAGTTGTTCAAATTGGTGGCGCATCTTTGAATTAATTCTTCTACCACTGAATTTTGAATAGAATGAAAATGACCCAACAGACCCGCTTTCCTTTTGAAGTTCCAATCCCACAGTTTTGATAACTCGTTTGGTGTTTGTGTATGCGCTGGTGAAGGTTTTCAAATTCCTGGTCTTCAAGGGTAACGCTTTCTGATGACACATCTTTGGGAAAAAGGAATTCAGAATGAAAACAGATGTCTCAAAATTCATGTGTTTGACAATAGTTTTTCTTTAAAATAACAATGAAGCTCATAGCTCAACGGCAGGGAAGCTTGTATCAGTGGTTCTGATGAAAAACACTTGCGTATTTTCTCTTGTGGTGTCTCATGGCAGCAGCACTGTGGCTGATGCTTCAAGATGAGTTGAGTTACGGCCCTTCATGAAGTAACTGGTTACCTAGTTTTCTTTTGCTTGGAGATTTGTTGAAAAGTCGCAGTTAGATGCACGTGAAAGTTTCCAGGTATGGGTGTGAGGCACCCCAGTATTCAGAGCAGCACAGGCTGGAAACCAGATGTGCAGCCAAGCCTGGACTCCTGCGATGTCCTTTGCTGGCAAACCTGGGTCAGGGCTGAGAGTTGTTAGACAGTTGTTGCCGAGCCCTTTCCTCTTGTGGTGGTTTGCTTTCTAATTCTGGTCTCTAATTGTACCAGCCATTTTACCACAAGACCACAGGCGGCACTGGAGAGGAAGGAAATAATGCTGTCAGTGGCCGCCTCTTTATGATGGGTAGATTAGTAACCGCCTTACCTTTTGGCCACGGAGTATATCTTAACGTACAAGCAACTTTATAGACAAGACATTGCTAATTTCTCCTAATTCCACTCGCCCCCGGCCACTAATGCAAACGCCCACATTTCATAGATGAGGAACTAAATCAAAGGTTCAAAATTAAAATAAGAATTTTTATTTAAAACTGAGGGCTTAAGGAGAAAGCAAATGTGTTGAGAATGATGAGGGCAACAAATGTATACGTGTGCTTGACGTACAATGGAAGTATGTATGGATTGTGATAAGAGTTGTATGAGCCCCCAATAAAATGATTAAAAACAAAAACAAAAAACACATTTTCCATAATTAAAAAGAAACCAAGCTTGATTCAAACTAAACAGGAGTGGTTTTGCAAATTATGGTGGAACAATTGACATCCACATGCATAAGAAGAAAAGAAAAAGAATCTAGACACAGATCCTAACTCCAAATTGATCACTGATCTAAATACAAAGTGCATAGTTTGACTCGAAGTGTGCTAGACCCCAGAATCTGTAGCCTTCTCAAGCTATTTATTGGGGCTCAGAAAATGTAGGCAAGTCTGTGAACTGGGAATCAACAGCTTTTTAAGGTGTTGAAGATACTTCCAAACAAAACATTGACTTGGACATGAAGGTACTTTTTAGGAAGCTGTTTATAGTTGGGCACCTGGGAAACATTTTTCTTCTAATAACCTCATTTATTTGGTGGTTTCCTATCAACAAAATCCTACAAATGAATATGACTTCTTCCCCTACACTGGTGCGCCAAGATATTTGGAATCTAGTGACCAAGACATATGTGGTCCAAGGCTGTCAAGAAGGAGAAACAAACGAATAACGAGCGAAGAGTGACTTTTCTAGCCTGTGTTTAAAAACAGCGGCATCACCACCGCAGTCAAAGCCCGTTACGTCATGGTGTCGTCAGAGGAAGAGAGTTTAACTTGTGCAACCCGTGCAAGCCCTTTGACATCAAATCATGGGGAGAGGGGATTGACTGTACAACACATGCAAATTGCACCTTGCTACTGAGGTTCTGCACCCCAAAACTTCCAAGGAAGGGTCTGGGGAAATTACACCTTGGGATAGGCTGGATTGTGACTGATCTTCAAAGGCATTCTGTTGTGTTAGGAGGCTATGCTTTTGCTGAGATAGTTCCTCCAGTTGCTGATAAATTCAGAAAAAGAGGAAGAAACAGACACCCTGGCTGTCTGGCTTCACAGCACGACTTAGAAGAACCATAAGCTTTTCTAGCTAACAGATATTCTCCCAGCCAACTCCCTAATTGTAGAAAAAGACCTGGAGAAGTACAGCATCTTTCCCCAACCCATGCAGCGAGTCAGTGGAAGAAGTGAATTGGGCCGAGCAGCCAGACCCCAGTGAGTCTCCATTGAGTATTCTGTCAGGTGACCGTGGTGCTAGAAACTCAAGGGAGAGGAAGCTTAGGGAGGGCGTGAGTGGGGCCTGTGATTTGAAGGGTCGATCTAAAACAGATGTAACTGAACGAAAAAATTTATAACAAGTTTCAGTGCTGCTAAATTAGAAGGGGTGAAGTCATTAACCTTGCAGATAGAAATTTATAAGCACTGACTAAACTTGACCTTAAGCCAATCACATCTTCCCATTTCCCAGTATCCCAGGAGCACACGCACAGATGCCTAC
>NW_022103922.1:14745585-14752354 GCF_000313985.2 Echinops telfairi | reverse complement strand
GAAAGAAAGACGTGCTTCTTCTGTGCCCCTTACGCGCCAGTGTCTAAGAGCATTTTCCATCTTCCCCCTCTGCTCCACGGGCCAAGTGGGCTGCCCTAACCCTGGATCCATAGATTCAAGCTGACCAGAGCAGAGCTGCAGCCAACTCTGGGCAGACACACAGTTGAGAGAGAATCCTCTGTTGCTTTCAGCAGCCCAAATTTGGGGGTTGTTTTTGACCATAGCAAAACAGTCAACCCTGGCTAATAAAACACTGTTGATAGGCCACGCTTTTGAATCATAATGATGTCCTTTCTCGAAAGGTCTAATGACTAATGGAAGCTTTCACACAGCTGTTGAAAGATGTAGAGAGGTCAAGAGTTCACTCACTGTGCCCCAAAAGAACTAGACAGCCAGAACCTCTTCCTCTAAGAGGTCCTGAGTTGGGTCGAGCTGCTAATCAGATGGTTAGAAGTTTGAGTCCAGCTACCTGGGCCTCAGAAGAATTACCTGATGAGCTGCTTCCCCAAAAGCAGCCGTGGAGAGCCCTCCGGAGCTGGGCTGACTCTGACACACTTGGGGGCACCGAGTGCTGGAGCCAAATTCATGGGCACCAGTGGGTGGTGACCTTTCCCCAAAATAAACACCTTCATCCCCACCACACGTTGGTGAAATCAGGCTGTGTGATGTCACCATTGTTAAGATGAGGTCACTAAGATTTAGAAAGTTTCAATGACCGACTGCTGAGTAGAAGGTGGTGAGAATGTCAGGTTCCATGACCACACAATTCTTCTGGATTCAGAGAGGCTGAAACAATTTAACACCCCCACCCTCCGACCGCTAATTCTTCTTGTGGGCTGGTGGTGGGGTCAGGGGACTAGTCCACAAAAATGTATTGTATGTTGAGAGATCAATGTTAAAAGATTGGGACTGAATTTTATCTACGGTAACCTTGTCTCGGTATTCTCACTAGGAGGATCAGTGTAAGGTGGAAATCAGCAAGTATGGGTACATTTTAATGGGGGCCATATCCATTTCCTCTGATTTTCCATCTTTGACTCTGCCCTACCACCTAATCTATGGAAGACATGCCACAGAGTTACCATAGGGAACAGAGATTGGCATCTCACAATTAAAATGAATGTCTCTGATTAAACATAATGCCTAACGTTCATACTAGCGTGTAAGAGAGTGCTGTGGTTGGCAGTCACTAGGATGGATTCCGATGGGTCCTGGTATTTTATGTTCCTGTATAAATACCCTTGTGTGGTGTGTCCTAGAGATTTGTTGATTCAATTCTAAGAAAGCGAATACACCAGAAATGATGGGATATCATTTTCAAGATGTTATAAAATGATTTGTGACTCCTGTTTGGGACCCTGTGTGTCTTCCCTCTCTCAGAGGAAGATCGTGAGAATACTCAGGAAATCCATAGAGAGGCCCATGTAGCAAGAAACTGAAGCCAGGCAGCTGCCATGTGAATGAGCTTAGAGGAGAATTTTTTCAGTCTCAGTCGAGTCTTGTGATGACTGCAGTCCTGCCTACAGCCTAATTGCAACCTCATGATAGACGCTGAGCCAGAGACATTCAACTAAGTTGTGCCCAGATTCCTGAGTCACTGAAACTGTGAAAATAGAAATGCTTGCTGTTTCAAACCACGAGGCTGTGGGGGCACTCTGCTGTCCTGCCATTGATAAGTACCGTGAAATGAGAACGTGGACAAGGACCCATACAGGTCAGGACAAGCTCCAGAAGAATCGTTGACGATGAAAACCTTGTACTTTCACTAGACCTTTTCCATCCTAGATTTCAGGTTTTAGAAACACTGCTGTTGTTATTGTTAGATTCATGTAGTCTTTTGTCTCATAGTGAGCCCACGTGACTAAGTAGAACCGCCACAGAGGGCTTTTCAGGTTCTAATTATTGCTTAATTGGAACTGCCCATCTTTCGGTTAGCAGCTGAATGCTTAACTGTTGCTTCACTGGGATGTACTCTACCAATGCTCGAGTCATACTATTTTGCGTGGGCTTCACCATTTTATTTTATCTATAACTTTTAGGCACTCTTAATTTTCATTCTTCATTCATTCGGGGTTTCAGGGTTTTCCTCTCTATCAGTGTTGTTTTTCAGGTCTTTGTTGAAGAGGGTCTACGCAGTACATCTCTCTGTAGTGCCACTTGACCAGAAGTCTAAAGCCGTAGTATTTGGACTCCATCGATAATGAGAGCTGGTTCAGTCTAGCTCTTGCATTTTGAAAAATAAACCATGAAGGCTTAGATGGATGTCTCAATAGATTTCATGCCACAAAAATAACCCAGTCAGAATCTAGGCTCTCCAATGCCTAGTTCAATACTCTTTCAGCCGCATCATGGTATTTCTCTCTTAACAGCTTGAGAAAGTAGATTGTTTAAGGTTAACCAAAATATTCTTAAAAGACAGCTATATTTCTGATTTTAGTATGTGAAAAAACCTGACTTCCCAAGATTTTTTAAATTGGTTGTATGGAATACAGTTTTTATTTATTCAACAGCTACCTATTGAGCCCTCGCTGTGCACTGGGCATTCTGCTGGATGCTGTAGTTATTTTGATGATCAAAGTATTTATTGGGTACACCAAAAGAAACAGCCTGCAAATCCTGTTGGTTTTATTGGTGGTATTTTCTTTTGGTATCATCAATTAATATATCTGTCCTCATAGAGAGAAATCACTTAAAGGCTCATTTCTTCAATCTCAGTATTGATCCAAAGCATTTAATGCTTCTTTAGAGAGCTGATAGCAGTTACAGACTCAGAGTTGGCAAGGAAGGCTTTTGACTGCGTTTCCAGGTATGGTCTATGTGTCCAGGTTCTCCCTACAGTGTGCTATCAAATCTCACAGAACTGGCCAAACGAATATGTCAGTACCTAAGGTTATGGTTTCTTTTGAATTATTGGACTCTGAGTAAATTTTTAATACTGAAAAATGAGACTCTCTGATATATTTTGGGAGCTCCCTGTTGTTTGTAAGAAAATTGAAATAGTAGGAATTGTATCACTTTCCTGTGAGAGGTGCTTTGTAAGTAAGCTAATGGTCGTCAACAGTTACCTTACTCTCAATTATAAGGTCTTTAAGAACAAAGATGAGATGATGAACCAATTTGGACTCTTTTGTAGTCTTTAAGCCTGTCCAGAATGCTCCATTGAAGTGAGGATGGAAATATTTTATCTCATGTATTTGGACATGCTTTTAGGAGAGATCAGTCCCTGGAAAATGGCATCGTGCTTGGTAGAGCAGAATATCAGTGAAAAAAAGGAAGACCCTTGTGTTACACCGGGTTGACTAGAGAAACAAATCCAGAGACACTCAATATGTGTAAGAGAAAGCTTTATATCAAAAAGCAATGGTATAGTGAGAAAACATGTCAGTCCAGTCCAGATCGAGTCCATAAATCTGATATTAGCCCAGAAGTCTGATACTAGTCCATAAATTCCTCTCAGACTCATATTGCCACTCATGATGATGCCAAGTGCAGGAAGATTGCAGGCTGGTGGGTGAAAAGTCTTGCGGATCCACTGGGCTGTGTCTGCAGGTCCCTGCTACATGCCTTGTCAACAGGAGGGTGAAGGGGAGAGAGAGAGAGAGAGAGACACACAGAGAGACAGAGAGATACAGAGAGAGAGAGACATCCACCTCCAGGGAGGAAGAGAGGAAGTTTTCCGTATCTTCATGAGAAGGCCATGCCCACAGGAGGGATCATCAGGCTGTGACCTGACTGACAGGCTAGCCCCACCCCTTCATTCTTTTATCAAGTTGACATGAAATTGTGTAACTACCACAACACTCAATGAACCAAATTGGCACAGTACTTTGTTCTATTGTACACCAGGGATCTAGGAGTCAGAACAAATTCAATGGCACTTAACAACAACAATAGGTCTGTGCCTAGCCCTTCGTTGGTGCTCTGTTACTCGCTAATTGTTAAAATGATACTACTTAATGAGAATGAAAATTGCTGGCAGTCACCATATGCCAGACTATGCTCAAAACACTACTTTTCTGATCGAAACTTGGTCCCTCAAAATGACTCCATAGAAGAAACACTATCATTATCTCTGTACAGAGATGAAGAAAAGGAGGCATAGAATATTGAACAATGTCGACAGTCAAATAGTTAATGGCACGGCTGGAATAGAAACTCCATGCCTGGCTAGTTTTCAGAATTCACTACCTCTCTTTAGGAACTGTGTATTGATCTGCTGCTTTTCATTAGGAGAAATTTTGTCAGAAAAATAAATTTGTTGTGTGGAAATGTTGTTAGGTGATGTTGCACTTAACCTGATTTATGGGGACTCTCTTCTTGTAGACCCAGATGAACTATTGAGCCATCATCACAGCCATTGAGACGTTCAAGTTCTTTGTCAACCCAACCTAGGGTGCTTGTCTTCCCCTTTTATATTGGACAGTCTCCTCTGGTAATCCACGGTGTTTCTACCGGCTAATTTTCAGAAGTACATTACAGGCCTTTCCTCCTATTTATAGTCTGGAAACTTCACTGAAACTGCTGGGCAACCATCATGGATGCTGCTGCTAGTATTTGAAACACCAGTGGTATAGATTTCAGCATCGTGTTGTGGTTGCTTTTCTTGTGAGTTTTTGAAATGATTCTGACTCATAAAAGTCACCGTAACAGAGTAACACTCTCCATCGAGTTCTCCGATGGCCTGTAACCTTTATGGAAGGAAATCACCAGATCATTGTCCTACAAAATCACTGCGTGGGTGCCAGCTGCCAACCTTTAAGTTAGCAGCCATGTGCCGAACTGTTGTGCCACCCACCGTTGTGTGACTCCAGCACACAAACCAACCCAGTGTGATAAACTGAGAGCTGGGTGGCAATATGGTTGGGTTTTAAATGGTTGGGTTTTAAAATTTCCATTCAATACTACAAACGCTCAGCAATCCAGACAAAGTAATAATGAGTCATCTTCGAATCAGTCTCATTTCCAAGTTGATGAGCTCTTAAAAATTAGTCACTTGGGATGCTGAGGAGAAGCTGAGGACCTTTCTCGAGGACTATCTGAGAGACACGAAGAAACAGTCTGGGAATCCTTAGTTGTGCTTACAAACTACTCAGGCAAACCAGTGAATGTGGGTTGCATCTCTGAAGAGCGGTTTTTAGGTACCATCAAGATGATTCTGGCTCATAGTAGTAACCCCACATACAAGAACAAAGCACCGACTAGTCTTTCCGTCATCTCCAAAATCATGGTTGCAGCCACTGTTTCAACCCATCTTCTTCTGGAGGTTTTCCTCTTTTTCTTCGACTCTCTACTGAGCACGAAAACCTTGTCTGTGAACTGGTCCCCCTGAGAACATGTCCCAAATATGTGAGACTCTGTCTCACTATCCTTGTTTCTATGGAACACTCTGTTAGTAAGCTTTTGGAGACAGATGTGTTTATTTCTCTGGAAGTCCATGGTATGCTTAATATTTTTGCCAACACCATAATTCAAAGACATCAATTCTTTTTTGGTTTTCCTTATTTATTGTCCAGCTTTCACATGCATATGAAGTAATTGGAAATTTCAGGGCTTGAGTCAGAAGCACCTTCGTCCTCACAGTGACATTGTTGCTTTTATAGACTTTTAACAGGTTTTTGTAGCAGAGTTCACCAATGCAATGTGTCCTTTGCTTTCACGGGAGTTGATTGTATATCTACAGCATACAAAAAAATTTTCAATGTTAATCTTTCTACATTTGATATCATGTTCCTTATTGGCCCAGTTAGTATTTTGCTTCTTGTTGAATTATAATCTCTATTAAAGGCTGTAGTCTCTGATATTCATCAGTAAGTGCTTCAAATTCTTTACACTTTCAACAAGCAAGGTCATCACCAGCAATTGAAGGTTGTCAGTAAGTCTTCCTCCAATCTTCTCAGAGGATTTGTTCACTACGTAGATCGAATAGAATCCTGATTTGAAATCACAGTGTCCTCTTGCTCGGTCGGGAGATGGCCTCTCCTGGTCTATGTGTGAGCTCTGCACCCGCAAAATTAAGTATTCTTGGATTCCTATTAATTTGTCACACTACCCATACATTGTTAAGCTCCATAAAAGTAGGACCATAATTTTGCATAGTTAATAACACAGATATAGAGATCTTTCTGGTATTCTCTTCTTTCAGCCAAGATCCAGCTAAAGTCAGTAGTGATATCCCTGTTGCATATCCATTTCTGAATCTGCATACGTTTCTGGCAGCTTTTTATATACTGCTGCAACCAGTTTTGAATTTTTTACAACATAATTTTACCTGCATGCCAGATTAATAATTTTATTCAATAATTTTCATATTCCGTTGATCCCTTTCTTTGAAATATGCATGTGTGTGAGCCTCTTCGAGCCAGTTGGCCAGATAACTCTCTTCCAAAATTCTTGTATAGATGAGTCAATACTTCCAGCATCACGTTTGTTTGTTGAAACAGCTCCGTAGTCAATTCTTTTTTAAATCGCAAATTCCTCCATTGTGGCCTGGGCATCTTCCTTCGGCACCATTGGCTCTTCATCATATTTGATCTCCTGAAATGGTTGAATGCTGAATGATTGTTTTTGGTACAGTGATTCTGGATAGCCCTTCCATCTTTATTTATTTATGATCATTATATTGGGGGCTCGTACAGCTCTTATGACAATCCATACATATATCCATTGTGCCAAACACATTTGTACGTATGTTGCCATCATCATTTTTAAACATTGTCTTTCTATTTGAGCCCTTGGTATCAGCTCATTTATCCCCTTCCCCCTCCCCCCC
>NW_022103922.1:14734413-14744726 GCF_000313985.2 Echinops telfairi | reverse complement strand
GTTACATATACATATATTTACATATGTACATGATTGTATTTAGACCTCTATAAATGTCCTTTGCCTCCTAGTTCTTTTCACTATTTCCTTTTACTTCCCTCTTGGCCCACTAGCATGTTTGGCCTTCATTCGGCTTTCAGTAATTCCTCTCGGCTACATTGCCCTTGATCAAGCCCCACCAGGCATCCTATGCTCTCTTCACAAATGATTTAAACCACTTGTTGTTCCCTTGTCCCTGAATTTGTTGGCACCGCCTCCCCCCCTCTTTTTTGTACCCCCAGAACCATCAGTCCCATTGTTTTTTCCTCTGGATTTTTTATCCCACTTATCTAGATAGACATGCAGAGACAATAATAAGCACAAAAACATGGCATAGAAAAACAACAAAACAAAACAAAAAACCCAACAACAGTTAAAAAACTAACAACAGCAAAAGAAAAACCCATAAATAGTTTGTTTGTTGAACTTTGGAGTGTTTCCTGGTCGTCTGATGGGGTGCCACTCCCTGGCCCCTACGTCAATTTTTGGTATTCCTTGGATGCTGCATTGCTTTGTTCCCCTTTGATGCTTTCTGTATCATTCAATATTTTCCTATAGAATCACCCAATATTGAAAGTGGAAAATTTGGACAGTAGTCTGCCCTTTTTCTAGTCAAAGTTAGCATAGAAAGATAGGGCAAGAAACCTTTTAAATATTAGACTAGAAAAGACCTATCAAATGGGCAAATGGTCGAATAACTTTGAACAATCTAGAAGCAAATAACAAAGGAGTTAAAGAAGAAAGTAATGTCTCTTGAATACAATTTCTGTGAGATGTATATGGTTTCATTTCACCTTTATCTCAGTGATTCATGTAATGCGAACGGCATCTCCCAGATGAAGAAAAAGAGGCTCCAAGCGATGAAAGAACAATATCCAGGACCATTGGTAGCCAAAATTCAAAATCAGGCTGAACCTATTTAATCTGAACTCATGAGATTTCCATTCTGCGCTAGCATATTCTACATCTCCTGCTAGTAGTTTTGACGGATGGTTCTTAGTCAGCTGCAGAGTTAGCTGTACGAGGGTTCCTGGTAAGCCAGAAGGGTGCTACAAAATGGCTAAACAAATGTTGCTGTGAGGTTGAGGGGAGGAGGGAGGAACAAAGGGACTAAGAGAGAGAGAAGGAAAAGCCAACAGAAATCGCAGAAGACCAAGTCGCAGAAAAACCTTTAAGCTTTTGACAAAATGCCCAAGGACCCAGGTCTTCTCAGGTGTGAACCTTCCCGAGGACAGCTCTCTGAATCTAATAGTCCCATTGAACGGCTGAGGTAAGCTCCAGGTAACCTCAGGTGCCCTTTATCCCTCAGAGGCGGGTGTTTTGTCATTCTCCTCTAGCACTCTGTTTATTGCGCAGGGTCACTGATTTTAGACCTTTTTGTTTCCCCGAATCTTAACTTAATCTTAGACTTTTTGCCCTTTTCTTCAAGAACTGGCCTTCCCAAGATCAAATCACCGAAGATGCTTAGGTCAACGGTCACCAAAGACTGCCTGTGGACCATGATGAGGCTGTCAGTGCTTTGTAGCGGATTCAGTAAAACGGGAACTACTCAGAGCGCTTGTCATAAAGCTAACGGCATTTGACGCAGACAACCCTTGAGTCTCAGATTAAATTCTTTCTACTTGAGAGAGGTTTCAGTATTCCTCATTTCATAAAATGATGGTGAGAGTAGATGACAGTCCTCAAATACTTTAAACAATATTTAAATGGTCTACAAAATCCTTTCTCAGTCAACTGCACTGCCAATTTGGGTAACATGTCTGGTCCGAACCTGATTGAAAGTAGTTTGGTGATTGGTACAGATTAAAGTTGAAAATTTTATCAACACAGAAGCCATTGATATTTTGATGAGGCCATTCTTAGATTGTTTTAACGATTACATTAGAGTGCATATGTAAGGGCCACAGTAAGGTGTCTGGTGACTCCATGGTTCATCTTCCTTTTCATTTACTCTCTTACATGCACGCTTTACTTTCTTGACCTTTGCCTGCTAAACGTCTGTGGTAACATTCGATTTTCATTTTGATCACCAAAACAGCCTGCACTACAGTTTTCAATCCTACTGGTGGGTTGATGCCACATCTGAATGAGAATTAATGAAGGCCCAAGTGGGATTTCTTACAGCATCTTTTAATCTATTACTCTTTCTTAGTCCCGTTATAGTTCTACAATCACACACAGAGTAAGTAATATTATCTAATTTGGGTCTGTTATTTTGTCATACTGTGGTGGCTTATGTGTTGCAGCCATGCCGAAAGCAATGTCATTGGTATTTTATTTTTTTAAATTTTTTTGTCACTACTTTCCCCCGCCCCCACGTCATTGGTATTTCAAATGCCAGCAGCATCACCAAAATGAACAGGTTTCTGTCCAAGAACAGAAATGAAGAAGGACTTAGCCCCTACTTGAGAGGCAGGAGTCACTGAAAGCCTTATGCATAGCTGCCAAACACGATCAGATACGGAGGACCTAATGAAGGGAAGCAGACCATCGTTGGAGATTGTCCGCTCTGCTCGGAGAACACTCAGGGTGTGAAAGAGGAGGAGCTGACTCCTTAGTGTGGAGTCAACCATGATGCTATGAGTTGGGGAAAGCACGTGGGAATGGAGCCTTCGGGATCTTCACTTAAACTGATGGGGCACAATTCAAGGCAGAGAGAAACCGATGTGAAAAATCTGCTAATGATCAGAACTTGGAATGTGCAAAGTCTGAAACTAGTAAAATTGGAAAAGCTCAAAAATGAAGTGGAATGCATAAAGATGGGTATCATAGGCATTGGCAAGCTGAAACAGATTGCTATGGGCACATTGGATCAGAAAATCATATGATTTGCCATTCCAGGAACAACACAATCAAGAGGAATGACATGGCATTCGTTGTCACAAAAGGACAATGCAACATAAATCGTGAATACCATGCTGTCTGTGCTAGGATTATATTTACCTACCTTCAAGGAAATTCTATGAGTACAAATATTCAAATGTATGCACTGACCACACAAAAACTAGCACTGAAGAAATTGAAGAATTATGCCACCTTTTCAATCTTAAATTCATCAAACAGGCAGTCAAGATGTATTGCTAATTAATAGTGATTGGAATGCAAAAGTTGGAAGTGAAGAGGAAGGAATAGTAGTAGTTGGAAAATATGAACTTGGTGATAGAAATGAAATTAGAAATCACATGATAGAATGTTGCAAAATCAACGACTTGTTCATAGCGAATACTTTTTTTTCCCCCATCAACCAAAAAGGTGACTGTACACATGGACTTTTCCAAATGGAATACACAGAAATCAAATCGACTACATCTGTGGAAAGAGACAATGGAGAAGTTCATTATCGGCAGAGAAAACCAGACCAGGGGTTGACTATGGAACAGACCATAGAAGACAACTTCTCTGATGATTTGCTCAACATACAGATTGAATTCGTATGGTGAGAGGATACAACCCTGACACACACCTTTTCTGATTTTAAATCATGCAATATTCCCTTTTTCTTGTCTCATAACTGCCTCTTGATCCATCCATGTACACATTCCACAATAGCACAATAAAGTGTCTTGGGGTTCACATTTTTCTAGTCTCAAGTTGCAATATTGAAATATTCTATGGGCAAAATGCAGGAAGCATCCAAAGAAGATGGAAAGAATACATAGTCACTATACCAAAAAGAAGTAGTTGACATGTTAGCATTTCAGGAAGTAGCATATAAACAAGAACCAATGGTGCTAAAGGAAAAAAAAGTCTAGCTGCAGTTGAAAGCAATGGCCAAAACAAGGTCCCAGGAATTGATAGGATACTAATTGAAATGTTTCAACAAGCTGATGGAGCACTGGAAGCACTCACTTGTCTGTGCCAGGAAATTTGGAAGCTGGCTACCTGGTCAAGTGACTGGAGAAGATCCATATTTGTATCCAGTTCAAAAAAAGTTGACCCAACATAATGCTCAAGCTATGGGACAATGTCATTGGTATTGTATGCAAGTAAAATCTTGCAGAAGTTCATCCATCAACAGTTGCAGCAGGCAGTTGCTGCATTCTTGTGGATTCAGAAGAAGACAAGGAACAACAGATATCATTTCTGATGTCAGATGGATCTTGAGTGAAATCAGAGAATACCAGAATGGTGTTGACGTGTGTTTTATGACTATGCCAAGTCATTTGGACTATGCGGTTCATAATAAATTATGGATAACTTTAAGAAAAATGTGAATCCCAAGACACTTTATTGTGCTATTGTGGAATGTGTACATGGATGGATCAAGAGGCAGTTATGAGACAAGAAGAAGGGACTATTGCATGATTTAAAATCAGAAAAGGTGTGTGTCAGGGTTGTATCCTCTCACCATACGAATTCAATCTGTATGTTGAGCAAATCATCAGAGAAGTTGTCTTAAATGATGAAGAATGTGACCTCAGGATTTGGGGAAGACTTATTAACAACCTGTGATATGGAGCTGACACAGCTCTGTTGGCTGAAAGTGAGGAAGAATTGAAGCACTTGCTGATGAAGATCAAGGCTTGCAGTTTTCAGTTCAGATTACAGCTCAATGTCAAAAAGACCTAAATCCTAACAATTGGACCAATAGGTCACATAATGATAAATGGAGAAAAGGTTGAAGTGATCAAGGATTTTGTCTTGCTTGTATATAATATCAATACTCATGGGAGCAGCAGTCAAGAGATCAAAAGATGTGTTGCATTAGATCCTTTCAGAGCCCTTTAAAACAAGGATGCTACTTTGAGGATGAAGGTGTGCCTGATTCAAGCCATGGTATTTTCAATTGCTTCCTATACGTGTGAAAGTTGGACATTGAAGAAGGAAGATTGAAGATTACTTGATTTAAATTATGTTGCTTAAGTAGAGTATTGAAAGCACCGTGTGCCACTAAAAGGACAAACTAATGTGTTTTGGACAAAGTATGACCAATACTTATTACCGCATACTTTGGACATGTTGTCAGGAGAGACTTAATGTTTGGGGAAGGACATCATGTTTGACCAAGTAGAGGGGCAGCGAAAAAGAGGAAGGCCCTGAAGGATACGATCGACACAGTGGCTGTAACAATGGGCTCAAGCATAGGAACTCTTACGAGGATGGTGCAGGACTGGGCACTGTTTTGTTCTGTTGCGCATAAGCTCTCTTTGGATTGGCTATGACTTGGTGGCATCCAACACCATCGACACTTTTGGTCATCAAATGTTGATTACGATACCTTTACTATGACTCTTGACCCTATTAAAATAAGAATGGATGTGGGAATTGGAGAAGTGTTTTCTCACAAAATTGATCAAGTATTGCTACCTTTGAGTATTCTAACCAATGGATGGGCTTTTCACTGAGGCACCATCCTAAAGGAAACCATCAACTGTCTGCCCTCTTTTGTGCCCTGCAATGTCATATTCGAGGGGGCCACAAACATTCATGGGAAAATCCCACTGTCTGTGCATTAAGTTTTGTCATGATTTTTAACCATCTCATATGTATTGTCTGAAGTGTGTGAAGCAACTGGTATAGTGTCTGGCATATAATAGTTACTTTTAATATATGTTATTGGATGGCCAGATGAAAAACTACTGCTCACTATGAAATATATTCAACTGAAGCCTGAAGGGAAGACTTCCCATCCTGGCATTCATTATTAGCCGGTAGCTTCTACCTTCAAGTCTAAAAGATAGATGTCTCTTACCTCTTCTCTATACAGTTTGCTGACGTAGGCTTTGTTTTAGCTTAGTGATCCCTTTATTCAACTTGAGCCTTATTTTAACCCTATTCCGCCTATGCCTAGAATTTTGTTGGAAGAAGAGAGTATATATTAATTTCATTTTGCTTAAGCGAATCACCCATAAACCTAAATCCTTTGTATCTGTTTTCTTTTCTGGGTTGGAGGAAGGGTGAAAGCATTGGGGAGGAGTACTTTCTAAAGACCTATGCCTTTTTCCTTTACCAGTCACAAACTCTCTCTCTCATGCATATTCACCCATACTCACGATGAGTTTGGATCAACCTTTTTAGACCGTGCAGGGAGAAAGACGGGGCACAAATGGTTCAGAGTTTGGGCATTTTAAGGAACTGAACTGTATAGTAGGGTATCAATATAGGTCAGTAGGAAGGGAATTGATATTTCTTTTCCTAGGCATCGAGCTAGGTGCTTTTGTGCTTATTATCTCATTTTGCTCCAAAAGAATGCTGGGATATCATTCTGGCAAAGTTGAGGGGAGGGAAGTCAAAGACTAGCCTTTGTTGGACACAAAGAGCTTTTGTTGTCAACCACTTTCTTGGTCCCTTTATATCACTTCACAGTTTACTGTGGAAAATATATGGTTCTCATTTACAGATGGGGAAACAGAAGCTCAGAGGAGCTAAGCTCAAGGCCTCTCCACCCCCAGTGAGAAGCAGAGAAGGCCTGCTTTTGAACCTTGTTTCTGGATCATACACGTACAGTACATATTTTATGTGTTTATGTCTTGTTCCTTTTTGAGGAAATGCATTTTCATGTGTTGCCGTTTATTTCTAATGAAATGGCATCTTTATATGTCTCCATGTACATTTTATATTCTATTGAGACTCCATTTACTGGCCTGTTTGATCAATAACAGTGTTTGTGCATAGCTCTGCATTTGTTACTACGTTACAGAAGTTCCAGCTTCTTTATATAAATTGAGAAGTGTTTAATATTTCCAGTCCTCCTACTATGTGAAAATCTCCTTTCCTTGTGGGTTGGCAGTTCCCTGTATTGAACAGAGCCTATCACTTTCAGCCGCTTTGCCATCAGCACAATCTCATTTCAACGTTTGTGGCTATTCATTTATAACATTCAAAATTGGTTTAAAACACTTTATTTCTTTTTGGAGAATTAAGAGGAAAACCAAACCTAACACACACCAACCCAACCCCACTGCCATGGAGTGGATTCCAAGGAGCAGGTAGCACCCTCTTTTTTCCATAGGACAGGTGCTGGTTTTGAACTGCCAACTTTAGGTTAGCTGTTTAATGCTAATCTACCAATGTCACCAGGCTAACCCAGGATAGGCGAAACATCTCTGTGATTGAGTGAATGATATGATAGCAAGGAGGGTGGGAGATAAAGAAGGAACAGAGTGGATCTTTATGCATTCATTACTACTCAAGGTGATCACAAGTTTAGGGATAGTATAGGTTTATGTCAGTTGTCCTGGTGTAGTGATTGATAGCTGCTGCCTTCGTTTTCAAATTCAATCTTGTTTGAAAAAAAAATCATGAGGCACCCTACTTTGTCCTCTTCTTTGTGCTTCCCATCTGATGTGGATGTGTAGCGATGGGGACCAGCGAGACAACAATAGGATGAGTTAATTGTGGCAGCCATCGACTTTCTGTCTGTGCTGCTGGTATCTCTGTGTTCTCTTGTGGGTGGTAGGTGGCTCTTTAGTAGATGCTGCATAGCACTTCCCACTGTAGAGTTCTCTGCCTTACTTACACACACACACACACACACACACACACACACACTGTTATCTTGTCTATATGGATTCATAGTGACCCTTTAGGACAGAGTAAAATATCCCCTTTGGGTTTCCAAGACTAAATTTTTCTGGGAGCAGACAACGTCCCTTCTCTCTGAGTGACTAGCAGATTCTAACAGGTGACTTTGTGTTTAGCAGCTAAATGTGTAGCTTCTCTGCCTTGACTTGGGAGGTCTGATTTCAGTTATCCTATTTTACCCCTTATGAACTCTTGCCTCATGCAATTCACTGCACAACACTTCCCTGCAAAGGGTTCCCTCGTCTACTAGGAAGAAGCATTGTACAGACATACGAGTACTTTATGTTATTAGGCCGCCATACTTTTTATAATGAAGTAGGGAAAGATTAATGAGCCCTGGTGGTGTTCTGGGTTACACATTTGGCTGCTAACTGCAGGGTTGGTAGTTCAAGCCCACTAGCCGCTGCAGGGGTGAAGGAGGAGGTCATCTGCTCAGAGAAGGAGTCTTAGAAAGCCCAACGAGCTGTTCTAACTTGGCCCTGTGGGGTTGCTCTGAGTCAGAATTGACTTGATTTTCCTTTTTGGTTTAGGGAAGAATTTGCCTTTGTTCATTGATGCTAAACTCCTGTATGCATCCCAGTCCTTAACTGCTAGTCTTCTTTTCACAGGGACGGGAGTGGGATGAGAAAGAGGTGGGATGGCTGGACGGTTCTGCTCTGGTATTTCTCATTCATTCCTAGAGAGGTAGCTGGCTCATAATGCCTTGAAATACGAATGTGCAGAACTTATTGTCAAGGCAACAGGAGAAGTTCCACGTGACAACTCACACCAGCTTCCAAGTGTATGGTGAAGAAGCTCAGCACGCCCTGCTGTTGTCCTTCACGTCCCCTCCCCGACTCACTGCAGATTGCTTCCTTTCCATTGCAGAATTGTAGTTACAATTTCGCGATGGAATAGGCTCCTCCCTCAGAAAGTGTCTTGTCAAATGAAAGACATTTTCTTTTCATGTCAAAGCACCTCAACCTCTGAGGAAGATTTCTCCAGAAACCAGGAAGAACGGCAGTAGATGCAACCACGTCTGCTTATTTCTCAGCACCACCACTCAGTTTCGCCCGCTCTCTTTTCCCTTTTCTTTCTCGGCACTAGACAAGAAAGAAAATGTCCTCAAGGGGCGGGATCGAGGCCTGAGGGGTCCTTTCTGGTAGCTAAGAATATGCCTGGTCTATACAATGTTAGTGGAAAGATTCCATTATATTTTCATTCCATCTTTCCCACCAACCTTCTGAAGTCTCCTCATATTAGTTGTTCCAAGAAGAATTTGATCAATGGATGTGTTTCTAATTGTGCTGTCAACAGTGCCTCGCATGATGCTGCGCATGCATTACGTGCTCAAACATTTTCAAGAGTGATGACATACCGTGTAGTCCCCCTGCCTGATTTCTTAGGCTGCTTTTTTGAAAGAAAGGGGTCCTTTAGAGAATGTGTGATTAGTTTGAACCATATTTCTCAAACCTTGCTTTCTTTGCAACAATGCCAGAATGCTGCCATGGGAAGAGTCCTTGAACGATCCTCTGAAAATGGCCTTTACACCTCAGTCCCTTTTAAGGGACCTCGTGGATGTTAATGTTTCTGTCTAGGCAGCCATTGGAACATTTATTTTTATTGACTTTTCGGCAAATGTTCTTTCCTTTGTTTAGCCCCGTTTTCTTCCTGTACTCGGGCCTGCTGCTGTCCCTGGTGGGGGACAGCCTGGTCAGAAGTCAGCTTGACTCATAAATGTGGAAATAACAAAATGTGTTCTCTGAAGCTTTGCAGCATTGTCAGGAAACGGGCTGCTTGCATGCTGCATTTCCACAGATCTGGAAATTCTGCCGAGCTTGGGTTGACTCCAGAAACAAAGTTTAAAAGTGTTCAGGGAAGAGAAGCATTAAGCCAGGCCATTAGCTGGAGCCACCAGCGCTCCTGCTGAGTCTGCTGTGTCTTGGCCCACTGCTTGGTGAGGGAGCCTGCTGGAGCGGGTGTTGTGGACTGTGGCACAGAAGTTTGCTCTTCTAAAGATCATGTCTTTGAAGAAACTTTCCTTCCCTCATTTTTTGTATCCCAGAACTCCTGGTAAGAGGTGAGAGGTAGCTATTGTTTCCAAGAGGAAGGAAATCAGGCGCTCAGAAAGGCAAATTCACTGCCATCAAGTCGGTGCTGACTCTGAGTGACGCTCCGCACAGAATAAGTGGACTGCCTCTGTGAATTTCTGAGACTGTAGCTCTTTGCGGGAGTAGAAAGCCTCGGCTTTCCCCTGTGGAACTGGCTGGTGGTTTTGAACTGCTGATCTTGTGGTTAGCAGCCCAAAGTGTAACCACTTCACCAAGTCCAGAGAGGCGTACACCCAGAACTTCTCCACAAGAAGTCTTATATTGGTTCTGGACCTAGACCCTTCATCTGACCGTAAGGTTGTGGGACTTGAGACAGAATCCTGCCATTAAAAAAAAAAAAGAACTATTGTATCTTCACCACCTTTTACTCAATCTGTCCTACCTGCTCTGACTCCTGGTGTCCCCAATCAGAGAACTGTCCCATAGGGTTTTCAAGGCTGTAACTGTTTTTTCTTTTTTATTAAATAATCATTTTATTAGGGGCTCATACAACTCATCACAATCCGTCCATACATCATTTGTGTCCAGCACATTAGTAGATACGTTGACTTCATCATTCACACAACACCCACTTTCCACCCAAGCCCTTGTTGTCAGCTCATTTTTCCTCTTCCCTTACCACTCCCACCCCAAACCCTTGATAATTTATAAATTATTATT
>NW_022103922.1:14722162-14731493 GCF_000313985.2 Echinops telfairi | reverse complement strand
GGGCATGCAGAATCATTGAACTGATCAAAGAAATTATGATGCTGAGCCCCGTGCAGTTAAGACCAGACCTGAATGCCATTGCTCACAGGGCCGTGAGTGATGGAACGCAGGCTGCATGTTCTTGGTCCTGTTGATAACCTCCTCATTATTTTGAACTCTGAGGTGACTTTTCCGGTATTTGACCAGTTCTAAATGGCCTTTACCGGTCATATGGTGGAGCTGTCATACTAGTGAGTAGCGAGATGGAATCTTGGTCGGAGGAAGACCAAGCTCAGCTTTTTTCCCCATCTTTGTGGTTTTTGGTTTTTCTTTCTGGACCAGGTTTGTGAGATCCACAGGGCAGTGACTGTGAAGCCGCTGGTCCTTGCCCTAATTTAGACCTTAGGATCGTCAGGAAGGGGATCCTGTGTCCTGGGTATTGATTGTGTTAAACTTCTCAGGAACCTCATCAGAAATATGAGAGAGGAATTTGATCACCAACCAAGAGAAATAAGAGGTAGTTTTAGGTTTATGTTAAATGTACTTGATTATTTTCTCTATGATTTAACTTGTGGAGAGTTTTCAAGGGATACAAAGAGGTCCTTTTCCCATTACACAAGCCGTTTCTGCTGTGAGATTTTCTTGATCTACAATGGTCCCCCAATTTAAACACACACTGTTGAATTAATTCCAAATCAGAGTGTCCCCACAGGGCAGACTGGCAATGCACAGGGCTTCCAAGACAGTCTACCTTTGTGGAAGCTGACTGCTCTTTTTCCAGTGAAAGCAAGTAGTGGATTTGAACCACCCACCTTTGGGTTAGCAGCTGAATGTCTTAACCACTGTGCCACCAGGACTCTTGACCCACACCGTTTGTGTTCACATCTTGGCTTTGCCCTTCCCAAGCTGTTTAACCTTGAGCAAGTTACTAAACTTCTCTGAGATTCAGTTTCCTCACTGGAAAATGGGAATAATGAAAGTTCTTAAGTCATAGGCTTGTTGTGGGGTATTACTGAATTTATGCAGGTAAAGCTTTTGGAGTAGTGCATACATACCAGTTGTTACTCTGGTCATTTGGTCTAAAAACCACCAGTGAGGCATACCATGTGCTATAGATAGCATCCTGTCTGGAGGCCAGAGAAAAAAATTAATAGAATGCGCAGGGATTTTGTGCAATTCATAAGATCCTGTGGAAATTCTGATTTCAGTCTTTGCTACTTTCTCAAATGGTTATTGAATTGTTCTCGGCGCCATTCCCCCACATTCTTTTTAAAGCACAGTGTATTGGTTCTCCATATGGATTTGGAAAGAACTTGAGTATTTGGTTCATGTTTTTGAAATCTTAAAATGAACGGCTCTAAATCTCTTTTCAAGTCCACACCTCTGTGTACCCCCAGTTTTGAGCAGGGGTTATGAAATTGCAGTTGGGATCAAACTATAAAATGCCAGTGAATGGCTGGGAGTCATCTGGAGTAGATTCTTGCCCTGTAAGCACGTAGTTCCTTGTCTCTAAATTATTGTTTTTTTTTAAAGAGAAGAAAAAAATACCAGCAAGGGAACTGGCTCAGATTATCTAGGCAAAGCAATTTTCCGTGAACACTGCTATCCCAATGCTCAACAGGAAATGTACTGAAAACCTAGCGAGTTGGAGAGAGAACAATAGCTAACTCAATAAGGAGTGCTAAGAGAAGAGAGGGAAGGAATGATGATAGCACAACATTACCCAAGACAACCTGAACTCAGTTTGCCATCAAGAAAACTTTCTTTATGGCTCTATGGTTGAGTGTCTCTCTCATGTTAGTGTGTGCATGTACTTTGTCTCTCTCTCTCTCTCTCTCTCTCTCTCTCCTGGCACTGCAGATAACCTAACCTGACATTAACCTTGGCACCGCTATGGGAGTCATATTTTCACCAGGATGAAATGCTGTTGAATGATCTCTCCAATGTATTAGTCAGACTTTGCTTCGACATTCGATATGCAGGTTTTCTTCCTCTTGAACTTATTTTCGTGCTTTCCGATTTGGTCTCAGAAAGGAGAAAAAAATCATCTCTAAATACCAGAGAAATTTACACACTGATACAATCTAAATCCGACCAAACATTCCCTGTATCCAGTGGGCATATTTGGTAAATAGGTGACACTCTCTCTTCTGAGTTCCTGGGAGTCATTCATGTTGTTAGGCACCATCGCACTGGTTCCAACTCATAGTGCCCGATGTAGAACAGCACAAGAACCGCTAGACTTGGGAGGTCACAGAAGTGCTTGGACAAAGGAACCTCTGGGTCTTTTAAACAGTGAACATGCTCAGTTTCTCAGCAATATCTTGGAGGAAAGGCCTGACGATCTATGTTCCAAAAGTTAGCCATTGGAAACACCATGGCGCACAGTTCTTCCCTGATGTCCAGGTGGTCACCTTGAGTGAGACTCAGCTCAGTGACACCTGGTTGGCTGACTACTTATAGAACAAAGAAAAGAAAAACAGTCCTGGAGGCAGTCTACTGCTTTGGACCGGTGAACATGTATTACCTGACATGTATTTTGTTGCATGCAAGAGGAATTAAAATACAACTGATGTTATCATTTTAGTCCTTCTTTTAGTAGAAGTCCATTGAAGATCTTTAAGTAGTTTGCATTTGATCGTGAGATTATAATAGATAATGAAATGATGATGATCCCCCCCACCCCCCAGGGTCTGCTGTGTCAATATTATGCTTGGTGATTGAGTTGTAATGTTAGTCAAGGCGGTAGTTTTCTAAATTTGTACCTGAATGTCACTTCAGGGGCAGTAAACTACTTAATGTGGCTTTTCAAGTTAAAGCTTCTAACTCCCATCAATCTCTTCTTACATGGGTCTGGTAAGAAGGTGGGGGAACTTACTGTTAAGGTACACTTGTGAGGACCTGTGAACAGAAGTCTCCAGAGTGCCATCCTGCTGCATATAAAATGAACCCTCTGAGAAGCAGGAGGAATAATCTTACTACCAGCAAGAGCCTGGAGTGGAGCCTTCCATTACAGCCTGTTAACTTCCTTAATAATCTTGACTGTTGTTTATTAATTCTGTGTAGCCATTGCAATGAATATTAGAACCTAGGGTTAAAATAGAGAATGCTCCATCAAACAAGTCACCTGGGAATTTGATAGAAATTCAAATTCTCAGGCCTTAGCTCATCTACTGAACCATAGAATATGAGGATTGGACCTCGTGAGCTACACTTTAATAAACCTGAAAGGCATTTCAGCTTCATGTTTGAGTACTATTGAAATAGGGTAAATCTAATCAGCCATAACACAGTGACTTTAGCAATGATCTAACTTAGGTCTTGCAATGAACAGTAAGAAAAGAATTATTACACATATTATACTGTTGTGACTGAGACTTAAAGGGGCTGAGTTCACACTCCTGAAATTCTATTCCCTTTTTTTTCCTTTTCTTTTTTAACTGTCCTATAGGAACCATCTTGAGGTTAGCAGCATACAGTCTCATAAACCCATAGGGGAAGTTCCAGTCTGCCTAGAGTCGTTCAGGCTCAGAATCAACTGGACGGTGATGATAAGAATCCCGGAAGCTCTAGGTTCAGTACTCAGTTGCCCACTGAAAGCTAGGTGGTTTGATTCCACCAACTGTAGGAGGAAGCTTAGGTGCTCTGCTTCTTCAAGGATTGTTGCTGTTATCGTTAGGGGCTTCCCAGCCTGGCTTGTAGAGAACCCGTACACACCAGAAGAAACACTGCTGAGGCCCATGCCTTCTCCGCCGTTGTGGCTGTGTTTGACCTCTTTGTGACAGCCACCGTGTCCCTCAGTCTCCTTGAGGTTTTCTCTTTATCTGGGGCCCTCTACGTTACCCAGCATGGTGGCCTTCTCCAGGAACGGATCCCTCTTGATCACTTGTCCAGAGCATGTGAGATGAAGTCTCGCCACCTCTGCCGAGGCACATTCTGGCTGCACTTCTTCCAAGACAGATCTGTTTGTTCTCCTGGGAAATGCTCTGGGATGGCCCAACTTGGTCTTTTTATGGTTGTATACATTGGCATTGACTTCAAGACAATAGAGTTTTAAAAAGCTAACAATGCTCATGCTTCTATAGACAAATTTATTTTGAAATTGTTTATAGTTTTAGGTCTGGAAATAATAAAAACTGAACATATTATTATCATTCAACCCAGAAAATATTTTACCTTCATTAATTTGCCATATCAACAAAGCAAATGACCTTGTTGGTGGTGGTGGTGCTGTCCGGTCAGCTGTAACCCACGGGGACACTATGTAGAAAGAACGAAACACTGCCGGGTCCTTTGCCATCCTCACAGTTGTTCTTATGTCTGAACCCAGTGTTGCAGCCGCTGTGTCAATCCATTTTGTGAGCGACTCTTCTTTTTAACATCTCTGGCTAGCCAAGGAAGAAAAACTACCATGAGGTAGAGTCGAACCAGCATCCACTCTCCATCTTTTTGACTTGTTTCTCTAGTAGCCCACTCCCAAGGCACCATAGTGTGTTAGTCTGGGATGACTGGAGAAACAAATTCAGAGACACTCATATGTGTGGAAGAAAGAGCTTTATATAAAAAGTGCAATTGTATATTGACAAAACATCTCAGCCCAGTCCAGATCAAGTCCATAAGTCTGATGTTAGCCCATATGTTCGATACCAATCTATGAAGTCCTCTTCAGATTCATGCAACACATGCAATGATTCTGAATGCAGGAAGATCACAGGCCAGTGGGTGGTAAGTCTTGTGGATCCAGTGGCAGTGGAAGCATCTCAGCACTGGCAGAGGTCTCCACCTGGGTCCTTCAGCTTCATGGCTCTAGCGTTGCTCCATGTGTCTTCTCAACAGGAATGTCTCACAGGGAGTGTGTGAGTGTCCCACCTCCAGCAAGCTATTTATCTCCTTAACACCTCCAAATGAAGTCGTCAAACAGGGTCCTGAGTGACTGGCTAAGCTCCACCCCTTCACTCTTAAGTCTCAAACTGACAACAGATTATGTAACTAACACACATTTGAAAACAGGAGAGTAATTCTGTGGTCTATCTTATGTCTGGAGAAAAAAAGGAGTTAGGTCCAGGGGACTTGAAGCGCCTCAGATAGTGTGTATTATGCCATTTACCTGTGTTAGATAAGAATAAAAAATAAAAAATTAATCATTCTTTAAACAAAGCAGGGGAACTTCTGCATAAAACATGTTCATTCTTAATTAGAGTTAAAGTAACCTTTTTGTGATGCAAATAATCTTTAGTACAGTTTGCTTTGCCAAGGAGCAATAGGCAAACTCAGAAAAGAATGCATCATAGAAAAATCCTTTTAATGGGAAAGGAAGGGATTGGGGATTACAAATTTCAGATGTACAATAACAAAGTTATTATTATTTCTTTTGGCCCAAGAATTCCAATAGTTAAAAGTGTTTTATTGCTATAAGTGTATAACCATAAAACCTTAACATCACCGACTGTATTCAACATTTAATTACATTTGAGTTCTTTTCCTGCCAATAATAGCCTTTAGTTTTCTAACATCACTAGCACTATTGTTAATAGGGACTTTATCTGACATATTTTAGCCAATGATTTTACATTTGTCAGGGAAGATAAACCCCACCATACTTTTCGAGCTAGATGTTAATTTATTTTTTCTACCCACCCTACGGTTCATTCCCCAAGGAGATACCTTTTAAACAGTAACATTTCTTATTTAATCAATTGGATTACAACCAATTAGGGAGATAAAAACATGTGCTGCAGAGAAAAAGCACGTCCAGGTAGGTTTATGATTAGAAACTATTTGTGCTATTAAAATGTCGCACAGCTGGGTTTGAAGGTTTACAGTTCACACATAGGTCTGCCTTCCTGGGTTTTTGGAGATACCGAAAGTAAAAACAGGGGCTCCGATTTCCTGGGGCCTCTGATGGGAACAGATTGGTTTTTCGTGAGAACCAGACCACAATGATTGACGTTGCTAGTGAGGTAGGGCGGGTGCAGAGCTTTCTGGGTGACACTGTCTGAGGGGTGATCCGAAAATAACTGTCTTTAGGATGTTATGCAGGGTTCAGCAGAAACAGATGTATAAAAATATCCCTGTGGTTGAGTTATAACAACAAAAACATACTTTTTAAAAAAGCCCCTTTACAGGTATCAATATACTTTGAAGGCGCATTTACCTTTTGCATCTTCTAGTGCCTTCCAGTCAGCACGGTGATTATCATCCAGTTACAATGGCCCTGCACACATGGTGGTTTGAATCCTGAGGGTTCATCTGAAAGACGCTCTACAAACACTGTTATTTTCATTGCTAGTGGTGTTTTTTTTATCTCTGATTTTGTCAAATTTTCTGGAATTTTTCTTCACAATATTATGGTCATAATTTTGGCAGAACTTATTTCAATAATCTCCTTTGGGAATGATGTGAGAGTTAAAGGGAAACAAGAGAAAACCAAAATAAATGCAAACAACAAGTCTTCTGTAGCAATTACTAAAAACATTGTTAACTCGTAGTGTTGCAATTCAAAGCAGAAATATTTTGCAAAATAGTTTTTTTTTAACATTCCTATAATAGAAGAAACAGCTTATTGAAGCAACCGATACTATATTACAGATTATCCTATGGCTAAATTCTATAATTAATATTGCTAAGGATTCTATATGGTCTGGTACAAGACCCTCTCCTGTTGGCGGGAGTGACGTCACCGCCAACAGTGACCCTAGTAACGTCACTGCCAGAGAAAGCACCTTCAGAAGAAACTAGAGCACCACGCCCACCCTTGCCAATGACGCAGTGTTGACTCGACACGGCCCAATGGGACAGAGTCGAACTGCTCCCTCAGGTTGCTCAGGCTATAAATCTTAAAGGAAAACAGTGGTCTCATCTTTCTCCAGTAGAGCAGTTGGTAGATTGAAATTGTCTGACCTCCTGCTTAGGAACCCAGTACTTAACCCACGGGACAACATCAGAAGGCACAGAGGAGGGAACTCTTGGAAATCTGAAGTTGCAATCCCAGTACTTGTAGGAACTCGGAAGGTAAATTGATTGTGTGAATAGAAGTCTAGTAAGGCTGACATTAGGGCAGAGAGCTCCTATCCCAACCAACGTGGTCTTTGCCTCTCAGCAACTGGCAATTGTCATATGAAATTCTGCCCAGTGCTGCCAGTAAAATTTTAAAGAAGAGCTAAAAATGTGCATTTCTTTGGGAAATGTCTGAATTTTCAAATGTTGATTCAAAGGTTTTTGCGATAAAGGGATCCTTAGTATGCAAACAGAGTGTAAATCATCGGCACAGGCTGGGTTTGAGTCCGGTGCTGGGACTTGGTACCCTCTGAGAAACAGAGGGGCTGTGTGTGTGTGTACGAAAAATGGGGCACTGGTAGTGATGGGTTTATATTTACTGAATTTATCAACTCTCAATGTGCTTAGCTTTGCATATCCAGGGGAAAAAAAGTCTTAATATTATTTTGGGAAGACTGGGTTAATCTCAATCCGAATTCTACACCCTGTTGATCTGTATTCTCAGGGGGTCATGAAAGAGATGGTTTGGGCTATTACTTGTTTTGGTTGACTAGCAAACATTATATCAATCGCCAACACTTAACCACTAATGAATCCCCCTAAGCTTAACTGACGTTTCATACCTTTAAATTGGCTTCAAGATATGCCAGTAAAATGAGTCAGTGTAACCACACTTTGCAGTCAGTTACACTGTTTGGTAAGCATCCTTGGGCATGACTTTACCTTAAACAGTGGAAGTAGAACACACAAAATGCACCTCTAATTTTCACGTCATGGGGGTGACCAACCTAATTCAGACATGACAGGGCTCTGCTACTTGTGGTTGATCTGGTTCCTTTTGCTCTCCCATCAGTTCCCTTCCTTTGTCTTGTAAATTTAAATCAGAGGGGGAAAACGTTATAAAACAAACACAAACACTGACTACATAGGCTAAGAAATAATGGACTGGAATTATTAAGGTACGGAAGTACAGTATTTTGCATAACAGAACATACTTCTCTTTCGTCAATAGATGGATTTCTGAGAAAGTTACTTATAAATCAATTTTGCGAAACTGATCATATTTTAAATACATTAGATGAACTGTCTCTTTAAAGGAATGCTGGTGTGAATTCTTTTGGAGAGCAAAAAAAAAATCTTTTTCAAAATGAAATTTCAATGCTAATTTTTCTTTGCTCCGAGTTCCTGGAGTCTTTGAGTAAAATCAGTTTAAATGGTGGTGCTCCTCTTGTTTATTTCACTAGTTTATCACACTTAGATGAGAAACCTTGCAAGTAATGGGTCTGAAAGGCTGTTTTTAACAACCAACCAACGATTACATTGCCGCAATGCCTTGAATCAAACACAGAAATGCTTGATCCATTTGTAAATTCACAAAAAGCGATATCTGAGCAATCAAGGTTTTTGGGGTTGTACATGTAATGAAAGGCCAGGGGTACTTTTAGGACCTTAATTTCTTATAAGATGGCCCTTCAGCCTGATTTCACACTCTGTAGAAATGAGACAGTTGGACCAAAGGATCATGTTAACCTATACATCTGGGCTCCTGCTTCCTCATCTGCTATCTTAATTCTGTGGCATAAAAACAGATGTGAAACTCAGCTCATCTCTCAATGTCTGCACATAGCTGCATGCAGATGAAGCGTCCATGGGTGCAGAAGATTAAGGGGGTGGAGGTGGAATGGAGACAAAGAGAGGGTTTGCATTGCAGCAACAAAGAATCCCAAAGTGAACATAAAACACTGCCGTCTTTCAAAGGACATGTTGTTCCTCTACCGGGGACTTTCCGAACCCCCCCAGCTTTACTTGATCCTCTGCCTTTTATAAGACAGGACAAAAAAATTTTGTTTCTGTGAGGAGTGAAGTTCTGTTGTCTTAGTACCTGACTGCCCTTAGTTCTCAGCTTCTAAGCCAAGCCGTTTACCAAGGTATTTTGTAAAATAACCCAACTTTCCTCTGCAAGTTTTCAAATAATAAACCTTTTACTCCCAAATCATATAAAGCAATAGTATCTTACTCAAAATGATATACATACATATATACCTATAAGATCAACATGGTAGTTTGATGATTTTCTGTCAACTAGATACACTCCTGGCAGGGAGTGGGGTCAAACCTAGCTTGATCACACATCCGTGGTGGTGGCCTCTGTATAAGAGTGAGGGATTCTGGGAACTGCTTCTTTCTCTGCCACTTCACCTTCCACTTTGCTGGGATTTCACTGGGACTCTGTGTCAGCCCCTAGAGGTGGCTCTATCTAGCTGACCCTGAGAGCTGTTGGCACACTGTCCTGTTTCCATTGGACTGAGATCCAGGTGACTCTGCGCCCACCAGCCAGTGATGTTTCTGCT
Source organism: Echinops telfairi (assembly GCF_000313985.2). Taxonomy (NCBI): domain Eukaryota; kingdom Metazoa; phylum Chordata; class Mammalia; order Afrosoricida; family Tenrecidae; genus Echinops; species Echinops telfairi. Next base: position 14,722,167 of record NW_022103922.1, on the reverse strand, counting down.
CCACT
>NW_022103922.1:14720042-14721336 GCF_000313985.2 Echinops telfairi | reverse complement strand
GGTAGGGGCGCTATCCCAGTGAAAAAAGGTAAGATGGGAGAAGGAATCTGGATTTCTTGTAGCAGATTATGCAGAAATGGAGAGCCATTAAAGGAAACAAACTGAAATAAGTTCAAAAGGAAATATGTGTCTACACGGGAGTTGATAATTCTTCCATGGTTATCACCACTACCTCCTACTCCTGTTGTTTTTTATTAGTTGGCATGAAGCCCCCCTGAACCCCTTTCACAAATAGAGCCACAGAGGCCCAAGGGGGTACAATTAACAATCTTTCCTAGAGCTCTTTAGTTGTTGAATAGACCATTTACTAATGCTAAAAAGTTCCTAACCAAATCATTAAATGCGGACAGCAAACCAGTGAACTCCATGAAAAAATGGAGTGCTTATTCAAGTCTACCAGAGCTTCTGCCTAGTTTATTTGACCTTGAACGCTCTCAGGGCTCAGGTCCTATGAAGACATCCTCACCTCATTGTTGAAAACACCTGGCTATGGAGCCTGGCGTGTGAACGATTGCTGAATGACAAATACCCTAAGCACCGGCCTGCCTTACCTAATTATACATCTGTCTTGGTGCACCGGGCAATTTTTCTTTCCACCGGCTCCTCCCCTCTGCCCAGCGTCAAACCACATAGTAAAGGGAAGAATCCGCAGAGCTCCGCATTAAGGCTTTTAGAGCAACCACAATGCAATCAAAGTATGAGGCTGCAGCACTTGCAGAAACCATTTCTAGCATGCGGTTGACCCATATGTTGCACTTGGGTTGTCATTCGGGTCGGAAGAGGGTGTTGCTCTCTGGGGCCACATGTGAAAAGGTTGATGACTCAGGCTCTCTTCACGTTTGTTCAGACATCTCGGTTCCTAACTTTGTCCTCCCTCTAGATACTTTAAGTTTTCAGAAAGGAGCGTGTGACCTGGTAGGGTCCATCATGGAGCTGAAGGAGTGGTGTCCACACATGCTCCTTAAGTCTTCTGTGATACTGTCGGAATCAGCGAAGAAACTGGTGATGGGACGAGAAAATAAGGAACTATACATCAAGGGACAGAGGCTAATTTATTTAACGTTAAGGGAAAACCATCTTGTGAAATCATTCGGTAACATCTAGGAACCATTGAAAACACCAGATGATGTTAAGTGCACCATCATAGACAGAGCAGTTCCAAGAATTGGGGACAGCACAAAAAAGGTTATTGTATATATGCTATTGGATGAGGTTTGAATTTATCAGAAACTAGGGTCTGGCTAAGAATGACTAGAGACTAGTAAACAGACCTTACAATTTCTAGAATCTTCTC
>NW_022103922.1:14706909-14718121 GCF_000313985.2 Echinops telfairi | reverse complement strand
TAGTGATCACTGAATGCCAGAAACACTGAAGATTTTGGTTGGTTTCAATAGTGAGTTATACAAAAGGCCTCTCTTCCCACCAAGGCCGAGATGTCTTAATGATATCTGCAAAGGCTTGTTGTGATTTTTTGAGAAGCAAGTGGAAGGAATCTTGGGCCATAAGGACAACTTGTGAATTCAGAGATAACAGGTTGGTAGCAGAGCAGGGCATAGGGTGACAGGAAGCAGCCATGGGAGTCTTTCCCATGGAGCGGCGGCAGAACTGGAGGTCTGTTTTGGGTGGCTGCATGCACGAAGGAGAAGCCTGCAGTGGCACCAGTGGCAGCAGTTCTGGACAAGTCATTTCCTGCAGCAGAAATGAACTGAATGAATGCAGCGGGAACAAGAAACAGTCCTGCAGCTGTGATGCCCCCACGCTGGCTTCTGCAGGGGCAGTGGTTTTAGATGAGCAGTGTTCTTAGAAGGGACATGTTCTTCAGGGACTGGGAACTCCAGGGCACTGGGAGCAGAGGATGGACAATGATGGCCAGGAATCCTCCTTGAACAGTGACAGAGGCCAGTCCTGCTCTTGGTAGGTCACTGCACCGCAGCTGGGCCACCCCTGCAATAGCAGCTTGACTGGAGCAGCATTGGAAATCCGAGGTGGAAATATTGCCCTCCTTAGAATTTCCAGATTCTATTCCTGTTCTTACTTCCTGGAAGCTACAGCGTCATCGATCTTCGCCACTCTTGACTTTGAAATCTAAAGCAAGCCAGGAAGAACCTCACACCTTAGTTTTGCAGGAAATGCCAGTCAAGAGTAGACTGACTATTACTAACACGATTACTAATACTAGTAGACTATTACTAAGTAGAATTACTATAGTATTATGAGAAGCCAGGAAAAAAATCTTGTAAATAATTTTGAATCATAAAGAATCATAAAGTCATTTTAAGGAAGAACACACAGTTCTTTGCTGATTAATGTTTATTCCTTGGATGGACTCCGCGGCCGTGAGAGCTACTACTCACTTATCAACATCTTGTTTTCTGACCTTTCACATTGATGACAGTATAACAGACTTCCTACCTGACTCCTTTGTGCATAAATAACGTACCCTGAGCAATTAACAAGTGCTGACGTGGGGACTAGAGTCATGGGGGCTATGATGGTGAAGGCTGTGTGTCAACTTGGCTGGATCATGATTCTCAGTGGTTTAAAAATGATATAATGATGTAATCTGGCAGTCATCTAATGATATAGTACGCTTCCATTTTGACATCTGATGTGGTCATCCTCCATTTTCCCGTATCACATTTTAGTACAAGGTCTGGTCTTTAGAAGCTGACCATGTTGATCACTAAGGAGTAAGGCACTTAAACTTTCTTCGTGCACTGAAACATTATGCTGCTACTGATACTCTTTCTTATTAGGGCAAAGAGGTTCCTTTCCTCACATATCTCATTATAATAATATCAACACTTTTATTTCATCAAGAATCATTTTTTATATTATAATAACTAGGCAAATATTGTTCACAATTGAGGTGGGGAGCAATATTTTGTTGTAGTTGAGATAATATTTACCTCCCTTCTATTTCTTTGCTTGGTGTCTATACACTTGTAATAAATCGATTGTTAAAATATACAGATGAAAAGTCATTGTCCCTGTTACGTTCAGAGAGCTCTGGCAGATGGCGCCCAAAGTCTCCCATTCTTTTGCTCTTATTTGGATAACTTTCCCTCTGTGTCTGTACTACAATTGCCATTGTGACATCTCCCGTCCCTGTTATTCCAGAATTCCCTTAGTCACGGACAATGTAGAACTCACCGAGGAGCCTCCGTGTCCCAGTGCGTTATCCACTGGACTGCTAGCAGCAAGGCCAGCAACTCAAAGCCATCAGCTACGCCGGGTGGGAAAGGTGTGGTTTTGTACTTCTGCAGAGTTAGTCTCAGAAGCCCCCGGGGGCAACTCTACCTGTCCTAGGGAGCCACCAGGAGTCAGGGCTGACCCAGTGACCGTGAATGACGCAGAGCTTTCTGTTTCCTGATTTGCAGGCCTCCCTCCTTTGGGAAGGACCCTTGGATGTAATGGAGCACACCCTCAAGGGACTTCCAGAAAAGAGGAGTTTGGGAGGGAAGTGGTTTAAGTCTTTGACCAGCTAAAACTGCCTTCGTCCCCTCTGACTTTTGATTTATCATTGGATTGGAATCAGGATTCTGCTTTGGAAATAATTGCCAATAAAATTTAGGCCTTCCATTTTCATTTGGCCTGAAATCATCTTACTCTCCATTCTCCTTCTCTATCCTTTCCAATCGGCCTGCTATACCTCTTTGGACATCTTTCAGCTCTTCTAATTATGTCTGATACTTTGACATGCCGGGAAGATATTCTCTGTTCTTGTCAAAAGATTCTCTGGATCTTTTCATTATGTTAGACATTTGGTCTTTTTAATCTGAAAGCTGACTTATTTCAGATGTGGCAAATTCCATTATATTCTTTCTGTTATAAATTCTTCCTTTTCCTTTGCCCCCTTCAGTTTTTCTCCTCTTGCAGTTCCTAGTATTGGGATGTTAGACTTGCTGCACCCCTTCTCTGATTTTGTTAAAATTTTCTCTCTTATTTTTTTAATCTTACTTGATGTGCTAGCTTTATTTTCTGAAGATTTTTCTCAACTGTCTTCCCTTTTTTATTACAATTTAATTTCATTGTACTCAGAATGTTCCTTTTAAAAATAGCAGAATGTTATTATTTCATGATGCAAAAATTTCCACTGATTGCTTTGAGACTATTAATACTATACATACATTGTATCTTCCCCCTCTGTTCTCTGCATTGTCTATGTTTCCTCTAAGTATGTTGTTTGTTTATTTTGGCCTGCCTTTCTCAACCGTAGGGTGGGTCCTGACTCTGATATATTTGAAAGTGAAGATTGAAATTCTTGTGTGTAGGGGTAGAGGGTGACTGTCAGCTAGTGGTTCCTAGTGTCATTATCTGATTATTCTTTTTGGTGATGGGGTGGGGGCAATCATCTTCCCAGAGAGGACCCCTCCAATATCCTGTGTAAGTAATGGATAAATTTTGTGTAGATCCCCCATTCCATTTGCAGGAACAAAGGTCGCCTTCATTGTTAGTGATATTCAATACCCTTGTTTCTGAATTTGCAGTGAATTCACCTCTTCAGGGAGTACATCAACTCAAGGTTAGGTAAGAGTTCTTGGTTGGATAAATAGGGGTCAGGAGATTATTTGGAAAGATTTCCAACCATCTACTTGCTTTCAACCTTACCTTTACACTCTACTTTTATCTAGAATAAAGCATTTCGGAGACTGTTTGGGGTTGAGTTGCTACACACTGTCTTGCTGGCTCATTTTGTTCCGTTCCTACAGTCTTTGGTTTCATATATACATATATGAATCTAAACATATATGAAACTAAACACACACAGAGACGAATCATAGCAGCTCATTGAGAGACACGTATTTCAAAAATACTGAAGCAAACAAATATATTTCATAAATTATTTTGTGGTCTTGCAAGTATTGAAAAAACATGGTTTCTATAAAATAAAACCTGAAAGATGAGCTGATAATACAATAAACAGATTTGAAATTGGAACTGGTTTGAGGGGCAGGCAGAAATTTAAAATGAGTTATAAGGGAAAAAATACTGTTTTTAAAGTAAACATTGAAGAACAGAATTTTTAAAATGCCATAGGAGTAGAAATAATAACACAGTAAATCTAATCAGGGCTGTAGAATAAATGCTTGATAAAGATCTCCCAGAATGCGAGGTAAATGAACAAAGAAACAAGGGTGATCAGAGCCTCGGTCAGTTACTAGGAGGACTTGTTATCCGGAGCTTGCATTTAGAAGGAGCACTTTCCAGAACATAGAACGGATGCAATACCATTAGCACAAAAATTCAATGATGGTTGGCCAGACTAGAAAGTAAAACTCCAGTTTTTCAAACTGAGTCAGCTCAACAAATGACAGAAAATATTAATGAATCTATTTCATCAATTAGATGTATCCTGATGCAACATTTATACTTCAAGAAGAAAACAAAAAAACAAACAAGCAAAACTATCATGCATCTCAGCGGAAAAGACTCATTGTCTGTTCAAGAAACACACAAACAAACTAGCAAACAAAAATCCAGCCCTAAATTTTTTCTTCTGAATGTGGAACACCAGAAGTGATTTTCTCAGATTTGTATAGGCGAAGAAATAATGTGACAGAAGATTACTATACCATGTTGTTGGATGTTGTCTAGTAAATTCTGAATAATGGTGACATGACAGAGTAAAACTTACCCATAGGGATTTCTAGACTAAAATCTTTACAGGACAGAGTCCTGGTGGCATAACAGTCAGGCACTTAGCAGCTTACCCAAAGGTCAGAGGTTTGATCCCTGCAGCTCTCTGGACAAAAAGATTTTGTGATATTCTCCATATAGATTAAACTTTTGGAAGCCCTGTGTGGCAACTTCCACTCTATCCATTGGGTTTCTATGAGCTGAAATGGACTTATTGATAAGTAACCATAGCTACAACAACCATCTTTGTGTGAGCAGGTCATCATGTCTTTATCCTGTGGAGCCACTACGTGTGTTCAAACTTCTGACCTCATGGTCGGCTGCCAAGGATTAAAGCCTTGCACCATTGGGGCCATCCATCTATATTTTAGCTAGACCACGTTCATGTAAATTGAAGCCTGAAGTACTTGTTTGACTCTGTAAAAGGTCAGAGAACATCCTTTGTACAGACACTTCCTTAAACACACACACACACACACACACACACACACACACACACACACACATACCCCAAGTAAAGATTCCATGTCAACTAAGAGTTGAATACATACACATACTCATTCAACAAGAAGAGAATGATAAACTATAGAAAGATGAGGTTTAACATTATAAGAATGAAAAGTTTAATAATGACAAATGAACAAGTAAAGGGGATAGTATTTTATGAGTAATTTTCACTATTTTAAAGTAAGAGTGATTATACTAGACTTAAACCTAGGTGAAGGGGAAGGCAATATGCGTCAGAGAGACATCAGCAAAGAGATGATGGAGCCTGAGGAAGACACCAGGAAGTTTTCAAGAGTTAAAGGCAACAAAGGCAAATACTGTTATATGTACAATCTTACAATAATGGTGATCTATGGATAGATACAAGCACAGACGTGCAGGCGGAATGGGTATAGAAGGGAGAGTGGGAGTGTGGATATGCAGTTTGACAGAAGATTATTTATATCTGTATATTTAACTTTGCTGAAAATACACCTATGACTGTAGTGGGGCATACACAAGGCAAAGTCATGAAAACTTCTTAGATATTGCCACACATTTTGAAGAAATAAATTACTGAGCATGAGGTATCAGAACCATGTCTTGGGGGACACCAAAGCCAAATGGCATATTAGAGTTCACAAAACAGTATTCTCCATCCTATTTTGGTGAGTAGCAATTGAAGTATCAAAGACTTGTGAATAGTCATCTAAGGTGTAACTATAGGCCTTGTCCCATCGAAAGGAACGATGAGTGCCGACAATGGAAAGAGATTTGGAAACACCTAGCCCAATGGGCTAATGGACCACACAAACATCCGCCTGCACAATCTTTACATCAGGAGAACTAGATGCTTCCCAGCTACCACCAACAACTATTTTGGAAAGGATCACATTAGAAGGGTCTGGATAAAGTGGGAAAATGTGCAATATAATTTAAAATCATAGGAGAGGGTTGACTTACTGGTTGGATAGAGACGGGTGAGATTCCCAAGGTTTGGGCCCCGAGTCTCTCTTGAGGTCTGGGATTGAAGTCCCCTGTATTAGAACGATTAACCATCTAAGATCAAAGGGCAGCATTTCCCCATGGACGAGGTTCAGAATGTCAGGAGAGAAGAAGAATGAGTACAGGAGACGTAGGGAGGACGTTGGACTAGTGACGGAGGTACCTTGAGGGGCCTGCTGTGGATGAAGCGAAGCAAACGCGTCTGAACTATGGAAGGTAAAACTGATGGCCTGCTAGGAAGACCATTACCTCATTCACAACAAAAAGTGTTTTACAAATTTTTTAAGGAAGCAAAAGTTGTCATGTTCTCATCTAAGGAATTACGTTTATATGTAAAGTTGACAATTGGAGGAAAGTAAATTTCTAACCATTAAACGATGTGAGAGAATACTTTCTGACAAAGAAAGACAGGGGAAAAATAAATATAATGAAGGTGGAAAAACCAAAGGCATAAAAATGCAACATTAAAGGAAAACTTTATGGAAAAAAGGTATGCTTTCACAGAAACTATACCTCCAGTGAGAAGCCCTGGGGGGGCACCCCCTCCAGACTGCTATTAGAAGGTGGAGGTGTCAACGCCCCAACCAACCTCACAGGAGGAAGATGCGGCAGTCTGCTTTTGTTAAGATGATGGCCCGAACAGCCTGGGAGGGACGTTCTACTCTGTGCTAGAGCTTGCAGTTCCTCCCGTCCACGCAATGCACCCTTAGCAATCAAATGCTAGTTTCTCATTGTCTTTGAGTTGGTTTACCGCTGTTAGGTTGCAGAGAACTGATGACAATGCACAATTTCTGTTCCCAACACAGTTCTATCTATTTTAATTGCCGATTCCCAATGCTCCATAAAGAAACCCTGAGCCCATTAAATAAGACCTCTTCATTCCTCCTCCCCCCATCCTGGTACCCTCTAATTCTGTTTCTGTGACTGTTGTGCATCCTAGATATTTCATGCAAATGGAACTGCGCATCTATTTGTGTCTGTCTTATGCCACTTAGTACTATGATTTCAAGGTTCATCTGTGTTGGAGCATGCCTCAGAATCTCATTCCTTTTTTATTGCTGAACAATAGCCCATGGTGTGTGTACACACACACACACATACACACACACACACACACACAGCCTGGGTGGCTAAGCAATGAACTGCTAATGGAAAAGCCACAGGTCTCAAACACCATCTATAGGAGAGCTGTGAGTCAGCATCTGCTTGTGACAGTGGGTTTGGATATCTGTATCTGTATCTCTGTCTGTATATATACCGGTATCAATATCTATCTTATCTCTGTTATCATCAGTATCCATATAGCATTGTATTTATTCATTCAGAATTTGATGGTCGAATGGATTGTTTGGTTCTTATGAATAATGAAGCTACGAATATAGGTAGCTGCTTGAGTCCTTGTTTTCAATTACTTTGGTATATACCTAGGAGTGGAATTACTGTCTCCTAGGATAAGTCTACATTTAATCACCACACTGCTCTCCACAGTGGTTAACTTTACATTCCTACCATCGATACAGTAAGGGACCAGGACCTTCACAACTCGCTGACATTTGCTATTTTCTGTTTCTTTGATAACAGTCATCTTAGTGCAGACTGTCTTTTGAATTGATTACATCTGTCTGGTTTCCATATGAGTTCAAGCATCTAATTCTTGTTCATTTTTATATCTGTACAATAGACATGACTGGACTTTTTAGAAATTATTCTCTGCACAAAACTGACACACTCTAGATCGTTATAAAAGTGGACTCAACCTTGAGTTTTATAAAAAGCATACATACGAAGATATCAAGTAAAGTTAAACGAATTTACTATGCTTGATGTTTTAAAGAAAACAAAACTGTCATTAAAATATTTGGGGCAAAGTCAGAGGCAAACCCTGGTGTTGATGATGTTAGCATCTGAGTAGAATATATGTTGAACAATAATGACTGAACCCAAGAAGGTCAATTTTTATGTAATTGGAATTTCGGTCCACAATGAATACATGTTAGGTTCTGAATACATCACTGGATTTGGTAATTCAGAAATATCAGAAAGATGAGGATATATGGGCAGGTCTGATAGTTGTAAGAAAGTCGATTAAGGCTTCCCCCTCCTTTAGACTTGGAGCAGGTAATAAACATGCAAGCAGGCAAGTAAGCAAAATAATATAACTGACAAGATCAATTTATTGGTCATCCATTGGACTTTATTTTCTATTAGCAGAGAGATGACACAGCTTATAGAATAGATTTCAAGTCCCCAAAAGTTTGATGTGGTTAGTAGAATGGACCATTAATTTCATTAAAAACAAAGAGTAATCAGTTCAACAGAGAGCCTTATAATATTCCTGAGTCTTATTAAATCCTTGACTTTTATTTGTAACTCCATCATCTGCCATCTCCACTGTGTCAGTGACTGCTGCATTGAGCAGCAAATTTAAGAGTTTAAAAAAATAATATAAATAAAATGGGCAATCCCTATATAATCTAACAACAATAAAATATAGAAAATAAGATAATCATGCACCTAGTTATTTATTTAAAAATAAAGTGACGTGTCTGAGGATTTATGCAAAGAAGCTATGTTGTAACCCCGATTACAATGTATAAGACTGGACCATTCCAAATGTTCCTGCAGACGTTGTCGCCTTGGATTTTGCTGTACATTTATCTAATCGTTTTATGCTGCCATTAAGAAGAACATTATGGTGATATGTCTAGTAACATGGAAAATGTACACAGTACATTAAATTGGAAAGAAAAAAACTTTAAACAGTATGCACATTGCCTTTTTATATTTGTAAGAAATGCAAACATAAGTTATATGAAAAAAATGCCACATTATTAAAAGGCATTTTCCCCGAGTGGCGAGATAGGAACTTGCTGTTATTTTTTCCATTACACTTATGTAGATTTCCTAATTTTGGACTATAGAGACATACAGTTAAATTTTTTTAAATGTTGATATTTGCATTAGGAATACCCTGCGTTTTCTCATTGCCCAAATCTCCTTTCCCTTGGAGTTTTGCCCCGGTAGCTCATGAACAAATGAGTGGTGGCTATGGAATCCCTGTAAGTGCAACAGCTGGATGTGTTAAGCATTCATACCCATGGCTAAGGTGATGATCAGTGGTTCAAACCCAACAGCTGCTTCGAGGGAGAAAGAGGAGACTGGTACTCCCATGAAGATTTAGTGCCTCCGAAAGCCTGCTATCCTCCAGCATCGCTAGGAGCTGTAATCGCCTCTCTGGCAGGGGGTTTCAGAGGCTCTGTGGAACAGCTACCTGGGTAAACCGACCTAGAGAATTGCAAGACAACTCAATGACCAAATAGCCAGATGAGACGAGAACCATTCAGTTAATCATCTGGATGTTCTGTCTACCTGAGGGGGGGCAAATATCTGTGGATGTTTCCAAATATTTGAGAAAAGGCATCCAGATGTTTGGCCTTCTGCAACTCAAACACCCAGATGTTTGACCAAATCCCTCCCCCTTTTTTTTTTAACCAGCTGTTTTGGCATCAAGAAGACTAAGCTATAGTTTTATTAATGACAAATCATTAGGTAATGTCATGGGAAATATTAGGAAGGAGAAAATCATGGCACACCAATGTGTGAAGGTCATAGATGATTGTGAACCTTAATAGTGGGGGAAACTTGGAGGGGCTTCCTCCACTGACAGATCAGGCTGCAACGTTAGTGATGTAAATTTCTTCCAATAATTCTCTCTTGCAGAGGGTCTAATAATTAGGAGTAGTAAACAGATGTTGGTGGCCCTAACTTATTAAAAGGAGGCCGGGAGCATTTCCAGTTGTTTACCACACCGTCAATGTTTTCATATCGACCAAGCTGTATAAAGAACATCTTCTGCTCTGATAGGGGTTGAAAATTCTAAACAGCATGGAAAGGGGTTGAGGAGAGTTCAGTTTTATCCTCTTACTTTATCGGGCTCAGTTGAATGTAGCCCGGCTGTGTCTCCGATTCCAATGTTCTTCAATGTGTATGAATCAGCCTAATAAAAACACTGGGGAAAGGAAGACCACTCACTCCGTGGCTCTGCAGATGACCAGAGTGCAGGAGTCAGGGGCACCCCCAGGTAAACAGATTCCTCTTTCTGCAGAGCGGTCATCTGAGCTTGAATGGAGGCGTTAAACGAGAAGACAATATTTTCATTCTTGTTAAGATGTTAAACTCTGATTTTTCACCAACTTGTTGTTGGCACAGACAAGGCAAGCCATAAATAAATAGCCACAGATGGATCTGGGTATCTGTTATGAACAATCATCAAGAAAATGCTTTTATTTTAATTGATGGACAGTGAAACAAAAGTCGTATTCAGCCAAAACCTGACTGTTAGTCCCCTGGTAATTATTTTTTTAACCAGTTCACCACTACATTCCAGGGGAGTGTCAAGACCTCCTACAGAGGTGCCTGGTACAAGGTTTGCACCTGATCTGTGTTTGGCTTTGCATACCAAGCCTGACTGTGTTCAAGAAAGCAATCTCCTTTGTGCTTGCAAAAGCATAGCTTTTGGGAAAGTAACCAAGGGGTGGCATGGGTTTTTGATTTTTTTAAAGTTAGCTATCTTAGGAGAACCTAGGGGTTGGGCTGTATTTAGGAACAAGATGGACTAAACATGTTTCTAGCCTGATGGTTTCCCAGCCTATACTTTCCATAGTTTATGAAGAAAGTGGAGAAAGAACCAATCAACCTTAAAATGTAAAGCAGCAGCTAATATTTTTAACTGCTTTCTAAAGATTTTGATTTGTGTTTAAGTGGAGAAAGCCATCGCCACAATCTCTCCTATTAGAGCCAACATTACCAACATGGAGACCATTGAAAGGCTGTGTCTCTTATTAAGCACCAGTGATGCACCCAGCATTGGGTTGATGTTAACAGAGGCAGAACATGTGACTCTCGGTTCTGGAAACTGATTCATATGGGGTTGGGGGTGGTGAGTATAATTATTGTACAAGTTGGGTGGGCCCAAAGGAGGAGCTAGTTACAATTTCTCTGATGAGAATGACATTTTCCAGCTTTACATCTAACTAAGGTTACACAGCAGAAGTGTGATAAAAGGAATGATTCGTTCCAGTTAGAGAGGCCAAGCACATCTTGGGAGTGTAGACCACATTAACAGGGTCTCTGTGAGTCAGAACCACCTAATACCAACATATTAAGATCGTAGTCCCCATGCTTCTAATGCAAGCCATCTTTGAACTCAAGCTGCATGAACAAAATACACTGAGTTGAAAGGTGGGTGAAGACCTGAGATGGGAATGGAATCTGAAGAGGTCCGATCGTAAGCACTGTAGTCACAAATACAACGAAAGCTGTCTGGGCGCTGAGGGGGATTCTCAGAGACTGGACAGCAGTAAGATGCTCTTATGTGTCTGCAGAAGACGTGGTGAGGAATTGTGGGCTTCGTGGGGGGGTGGG
>NW_022103922.1:14680270-14706809 GCF_000313985.2 Echinops telfairi | reverse complement strand
GGGGGTAGGGAGCAAAATCTCACAGCTTTCAATTAGGATTCTGTGGGCGGGGAGGAAAACTGGAATGTGCGGGGAATGGACTGGCTGATATTATTATTATTATTTTTTTGATGCAGCATTCCAGAACATATAATCAATGGCACCCGTCCAGTTCCCATTTAGTAACCAAAGAACTGGCTGCAGCTGTTTTTTATGCCTGGTTGTGCCAGTTTGATAGTGTATAATCATATTTGCATAAAGATAAAAAGGAAGGTGTTATAGAACACAGTTAAGCCTATGGTTTCACCATGAATTAAAGGTAATTTCAGACTAATTAGGTATAATTTGTTAAGGAATTCTTCCCAGCAATGATGACTCTGATTTTGTAATTACAGGACAATGCTTACTGTGGCTTTCAAGGCAGGAGAAAGCACACCCGAGGGGGTCGTGTCCCACACTACGCAGATCTAATGGTGCCACAAAAGACAGGTGTTTTGTCAGATTTCAGCCACACACTTTCACACCTGCAACACATTAACTACAGCAGCAATGTTAATGAAGACCAGGTGCCTGTTCTCCAGCTTAAATGAGGAACTGGCATGAGGTTTGCTGTTTGCTACCTGAGGTCTACCTCAGAGTCTCCGATCGCTGCCTTCGATAAGGAGGGAGACGAGGGAGGCTGGTAGGTACTGGAGTGGGTTAGCCCTGGTCCTTGGGAATGGGGCTTGGAGGTGTGGACACGTTGACCTTGCGATTCCGTGGTTCCTTCTTGACCCACCCCCTGAACTCCTTGGCAGTCCCCACCCTGAAACCGTGCAAAGGATTCTTGCAGCAGGGCCACTGGCCCTCTCGCGGGTCCGCCACGTTTGGTGCCGAGTTCAGGCTCCGAGAGAGCTCTGGGGAGAGCTGATCTGCACAATCGACCAAATGGGTTTCTGGAAAGTGCTGTGTTATCAGCTGCTACCAGGGAAAGTTCGATTGCAGCGACTTGAGTTCTTTTCAAACTTGAAGTTGTGCCATTCCCTCCGGAAATGAGTAATGGAGGCCTTGAGCAAGCTTTCCATTTTTCGAAAACACAAGGTTCTCATTGTGCGGGGCTGCATCATTTTCATGCTCTCCTGTTAGGAAGCACAAAGTCCTTTCCCCTCTCCTCTTCCCTTGAAAAAGGATCCGGGCAGTGAGGCTCTCCCCTCCTCTTTCCCCTCCTTCTCTTTGTTGCCCTGCCTTGAGCTGCTGCTGTCTGTGGCTTGTAATTTCTAGCGTTTGCTTGATAAGTGAATTCGCTCTCCACCGAGGCAAAATGCTTGAACTGAGGGTGGGAAGATGCAGAGCTAAGATCTCCCAGCAGGAACATAATGACCGGACTCAGTGCCAGTGATTCTGTCACAGGAGAACCCCTTCACAAAGCAGTCATGCTCTTTAACCCCGGCGGGTAGGGCACGAACATCTAAATGCTTGACTAACTATTAAACCCTGGGTCCTACTGGAGTCCGAAAAGAACAGAATCACAGACTTTTAGAATAGCAGATGTTAATCTTGGATCTAGAAGATAATTTCAAGGCCAGGGTTCTTTAACTCTGAAACCCCTGAAGTGACTGCACCGACACCCAAAACCAAAATCTCAGAAACCAACTGGTAGTTGGAACAAAGCCTTCAGGAACAAAACCTTTTTGGCCTTCATTACTGATGGGGCACTACTCAAAACAAGAAGAAACCACTGCAAACATCAATTAATAATTGGAACGTAGAATATAGAAGATATGAATCTAGAAAATTGGACATTGCTTCAGCAATGTGTATTGAAGAAAGCAGATGGTGCCTGGCTATCAGAAAGAATAGTGTTTGGGGGTCTTCATAGCTTTAAAACAGCAGTTCTCAACCTGTGGGTCATGACCCCTGTGGGGGGGCATCGAATGATTCTTTCACAGGGGTCACCTAAGAATATCAGAAAACACATATTTCCGATGGTCTTAGGAACTGAGACACCACTCCTATCTCTGTCTCCAGGTGGGTCCACCCACATGCAGATACTCCCACATATGAGTACTTGGTATGATGACATCATTGTGCCAACCCCATCACACATACCCCGTACAAATACAGGTGTATGTGATAGGGTTGGCACCATAACGTACTTATGTGGACCAGTCACACATGTGTAGAGAGCAGCTACTGTGTGGAGAGCAGCTACTGTGTAGAAAGCAGCAGTATTGGAGGCAAAATGACACTTCATGAATTATAATTACTGGGTAAATGTAAAATCATGTACTGTAAAATCATCAACTACTGCAAAAAATAAAAATCTGTATCATGGAAACTTAATCTGGATGCTGATCAGTCTTTTTATATTCAGCTGTGGTTGATGTGCATACTGCCTCCTTGTGACAGTAACTGGTATGTGAAGAAAACAACACAGAATGGTAAATCATAGGAGACTTCAATGAACTGTATTGACTGGACTATGCCATGTATCATCTTTTGTATTATTAAAGCTATTGTTATATATTATTTTCATTAGCAAGCCATCCCACAACAATGGATCATGTAGAGAAGAATGTTAAGAAAATATAGTGAGGATTTTTTACAGTATGGTTTTACCTCAATAATTATAGCAGGAATTGAGAAACCGCAATGTGTTATTTGTTGTGAAGTTCTATCAGCCGATTCTATGAAGCTGAACAAACTAAAATGCCATTTTGATAACAAGCATCTGAGCTTTGCCAGCAAGGATAACAACTATTTTAGAAGCAAAGCTGATGGGCTCAAGAAAGCCAGACTTGACACTGGTGGCAAGTACCACAAACAAAGCATAGCAGCCGCTGAAGCTTCATATTTGGTGGCACACAGAATCGCCAGAGCTATGAAAGCACCCCATTGCTGAGGATTTACTGTTTCCTGAAGATCATCCAACAACAGTTGCAGCAATACTTTGCTAGGGAGCTGCCAGAGGTTCAGGCTGGATCCAGAAGAGGACATGTAATGAGGGATTTCATTCCTGTTATCAGATGAAACTTGGATGAAAGCCGAGAATACCAGCAAGATATTTACTCGTGTTTTATTGACTATACAAAGGCATTCAACTGTGTGTATCATAACAAGCTATGGGTAGCCTTGAAAAAAATTGGAATCCCATAACACTGTGCTCATGTGACACCTTATGTGGAACCTGTGCAGGATTAAGAGGCAGTTGTGTGAACAGAACAAGGGAGTACCGCAGGGTTTAAGCCCAGGAAATGTGTGTGTTAGGTTTGTATCCTCCCACAACACTTATTTAATCTGTATGCTGAGCCAATTTTCAGAACAAGGGATTATATGAAGAATATGGTATCAGGATTGGAGGAAGGCTTATTAACAACTTTTGATACACAAATATCACAACCTTGTTTGCTGTAAGCGAGAAGCCCTCAAAGCGCTTGCTGATGAAGATTAAGGATTACAGCCTTCAGCATGGATTACTCCTCAATGTAATGAAGACCCATATCTGTCCAACTGGACCAGTAGGTAACATTAGGATAAGTGGAGAAAAGATTGAAGTTGTCAAGGATTGCTAGGCTCCACAATCGATGCTCATGGAAGCAGCAGCCAAGAAAGAGGCCAAAGTACACAAGATCTCTCTAGAATGTTGCAAAGTAAGGATGTTGCTTTGAGGACAGAAGTGTGCCGACCCCATCCGTAGCGTTTTCAATTGCCTCGCATGCTTGTGAAAGTTGGACAGACATTGAATAAGGAAGACTGAAGAAACGTTGGTGTATGTACAGTAGCGTGTTGGTGAAGAATAATGAAATTACCACGGACTGACAAAAGAACTAACAGATCGGTCTTGGAAGAAGTACAGCCGGAATGTCCCTTAGAGGCAAGCAGGATGAGATACGGTTACAAACTTTGGGCTTGTTATCAGGAGAAACCAGTCCCTGGAGAAGGACACCAAGCTTGGGAACATAGAGTGGCAGTATAAAAGAGGAAGGCTTCAATTCGATGGATTGACAACGATGGGCGCAAACGTTTGTGTGGATGGCACACGACTGAGCAAGTTTTGATTTGTTTCTATCACATCACTGAGAGTTGGAATGAACTAGAAGGTGCTGGACTATAAGAACAAAGAAAAGAGGGCTTTCTTTTGTAATGTTACTGACCACATATCTGTGTTGAGTGAGTATTGAGCCCGATCCTATCTGAGTGGCATCTCATAGAAGAGTTTACAGGCACAGAGACACACACACACTCAGTGCAGACACAGATTCATACGAAGATCCCTCTGCCCATCAAGAACTACCAATGAGTGCTCAGAGACACCAATAAGGAAGACCTCTCTCCTAGAGCCACTGTCCTGATTTGGTCTTCTTGCCTTCCAAACTAAAGGAGAATCAGTTTCCCTTCTTTTGAGCCACCCCCTTGTGGCAGCTGTGGTATGGTGGCAGTAGAGCCCTAAGACAAGAGCCGCCCCACATTATCACAAGCCCAGATGAGAGCAGGGGATGTTTGAGAGATTGTTTCAGGACCTGGTACTCAAAAGTGGTTTGCAGACCAGGATAAAACCTAGACATTGTAACGATCGCGTAGTCTCGGTTCCACCCCAGACGTACTGAATCAGAATGTGCATTTTTAACACGTTCCTCTGTTAACTGATAACACCTGCTAAGACACTCGACAACCATCTATTCCTGTAGCTCAAATTAAGACTTCTTAATTCAGGATTCTTTGGAACCGCCAATTGTCCTTGGATTTATAAATTCTCTGAAATTGTACATAAAATTGAATCTTCATGACAGCAGGCATTGTTGCACACATAGTTTTTAGTGAAAATGGCTCCTTTTATGAAATTTTCAAAAATGTTTACAACTCATAACAACAAAAAACAACTCTTTAAAAATTGGACAAGTATTACTCCCATGCTGGGTCTGAATTCCACCCATAAAATGCTATCGTAAAATGATAATTTAATTGAGTTTTCTCAGCTTCTGCCCAGAGAAGGTAAAAATAAATCATTTCCTCATTTTCTGTGAATGACTGTTCAAATTTGTCTGGCGTGTCCTTTGAGTTTCAGGGCAAGGACAAGTTCTGGTGGACTCCATGGAGGGACTCAGCTGGTCGCACAGTCTGGCAGAACCGAGACTAGTTTTCTGTTGAGTTAGGTTGTTACAATGGCGCTTGTCGTCAGGGCTCTCGCTAAGGTGGGTGGCTGGGGAGCCGCCCAATGTGGAAATCACAAAGTCACACCCCTTACTCTTCTTCAGCATTCATTTACACAACATAGTCTCCCCCCCTTCTTTTTAATAAATAATTTTATTGGGGGCTCTTACAGTTCTTGCAACAATACATGCATCAATTGTGTAGAGCACATTTGCACATATGTTGCCAGCATCATTTTTCAAAACATTTTCTTTCTACTTGAGCCCGCCCTTGGTATCAGCATCTCTTTTTTTCATTCCCTCCTTCACCCTCCCACCCTTGTGAACCCTTGATCTATTATAAATTATTATTATTTTCATATCTTACTCTGCTCTCTTCATCCACATTTCTGTTCATCTCCCTTGTGTTTCTTTGTGTGTGTGTGTGTGTGTGTGTGTGGGGGGTTATATGTAGATCATTATAATCGTTTCTCTGTTTTTCCCCCTTCTCCCCCACCCTTACCGCTACACACATGGTATCACTACTCCCATTACTGGGAGTTCCTGAGGGGGTTATCTGTCCTGGATTCCATGTGTAGAGTGCTCTTATCTGTACCAGTGTACATGCTTCCATCTAGCAGATTTGTAAGATAGAACTGAGGTCATGATAGTGGGTGGGGGGGGAGAAGTATTAAAGAACTAGAGAAATGTTGTGTGTTTCATAGGTGCTATGCTGCACCCTTGCTGACTCATTCCTTTCTTGTGACCCTTCTGTGAGGGGATGTCCAATTGTCAACAGATGGGCTTTGGGTCGCCACTCCAACCCCCATCATTTGCATCAATATCACTGTTTGTTTTGGGTAAAACAACATCTTCTAAGTGCCTGTAGGAATGTTCATTCCACCTGTAGGTATAAAACATGAGACAAAACTGTGCTTGTGATATGTATTCACTTCATAAGACATACTTTTGAAGAAATACTACATCTTTATTCCTTTACATTTATTATTTCAGTAAATACACATCTAATCTAAAGGGGAAAAGTGCCGAAGAACCAGAGGGCGACACACTGTCTTTCATTTCAGCTTTGTGTTATGCCCCACATTCCCACGAGATATTATGAGCGCATTATGAAATTCCTGAAAGTGCGCAAAGAGCTGAAAAATATTGTCAGACCATTGCTGTAAGTTCAGCAGAAGTGGAAGGGTCTTTCCCCGCAGATGAACATTTTCTGTTCAAACAAAAGAAGTCCCCTGACTGATCCACAGTCGGCAGTTTCCTATCGTTCGCTGCACTGCAGAAACGTGGGACTTTGCCCTCCGCAGAATTAACTCTGGGAGACTGGCAGAGGCAGTTCTGCCCTTGCCTATAGGGTCGTGATGAGTCAGCATAGACTCCGTGCCAGTGGGTTGAGAGTTGTATAGACACATACCTACTGTTTGTCATATGCTTTCCTTAACCTCATACATGACCTACAGGTTGTCCCCAGAGGTCTATACACAATACATAATGTGTCTCTCTTCCCTTTGTAAGCCTGCTTTCTTTTCTCCCCAGAAGGGAGAAAAGTCCTTCCAAGACAAAGGACTCTCTTCTTTGTTGACATTAAAAAAAAAATGTGTGTGAAGTTCTTTGAGGTATCTGGGATAGGGCTGGATAAATTCTTACCTTTACTTTCCTTGGACAGAACAAATATATAACAAGCAATATATTCAGATGGCTATGCTGTGCAGTGGCACACAGACTTCTATTTTTCCTCCCTTGACCCCCTTCAACACTGAGTGGGTGGTGGTGCTGGAGAATGACTAACACCACGTTTGTACGACCTTTCCTCTTGCTCTGTCTTTGGGGATGCGAGGAGTGAAGAACTCAGGTACACAGAGTCCTCGTCTCTTGCTCTCTATAAACATTTTGACCGAGTTTACCCCGATCCAGGCTCCCCTCTTCCTTATATCGTGCTGCAGGGGGGTGGCAGTGTACAATTGTTTGCTGGAAGGACATTATGTTTATTCACGAACAGAGATGGAGCATTCCAGGAATTGGGTGTGCACAGGTGGGGTTATGGTCACTGGATGTGCACTCAACAGGTGTTCCAAAATGGAGTCCAAGGTGAAGGCTTCTGGGTAGGCTACCATCACTTATTATAGGATGGTGTGCAGGTGCCGGCCAGCTGGCTCCTCAGGTTCGAGTCCTGAGCCCGGTCAGTGTTCATTGCTCTCTTGGGTTGAACTCAAGGCCGTGGGTATCTGGTCTGCTCCTCCTCCTACAATTGCTATTTTTGATAGAGGACAAAGAGTGATAAGGAAGACCCCCAACCAAGCTCTCAAGTAGCTGTGGTTATAATATGAATTCCATCAAATCACCCGGTCATCAGGTCATCAGAGGTGACTGTCAGGGCAGCTCCTGTGAACTGACCTTGCTCTCTCTGAGTAGTATCACTCCCCACCCCCCACCCCCTGCTACCGGAAACCAAGGCCAAGTGTGAGATTTGTGTCCTCCAGGAGCCTCAGGCTTCACCCACCCCTGGCTTGCACAGGCTTCTCCGGGCTCTGTTCCCCTTTGTCCCCTGTAACTGCCTACCTTTTGGGGTGCTATCTAGAATGATCTATTCTGACTACTGCTTCGTTCCCACGCTTTCTGCGCCACTCCACTTTCTTCTGCCCCTTTATCCCCTTTCCTTCCCCTTCAAGTCGGTGTGGCTGGGTGCCTCGAGTCTGTTCAGACTCAGCTAACCGGATAAGAAAGCGAATAAGTCATTGCTAGGCCATGCACCATCATCATGATTGATCACTGTACCAATACTGTTTGGCACAGTGGTTCGCAACCTTCCTAATGACGTGAGCCTTTCATACAGTTCCTCATGTTGTGGTGACCTCACCACCACCCCCAACCATAAAATTATTTTCGTTGTTACTTCATAAACTGTCTTTTGCTACTGTCATGAATTGTCACGTAAATATCATATGCAGGATGTATTTTCATTGTTACAAATTGAACATCATGAAAACAGTGATTAATCACAAAAACAATATGTAATTATATATTGTGAAATATTTCTAATGAGAAATAAGTGAAATTTTGTCTTGAAGCATGGTGTAGCATGGGTAACAGTCTTCACACTGGGTACTCCTATGTGGGCGTCTCTGCAGGTGGGCGGAGCCACCTGGAGATGGATAGAGGAGTGGTGTCAGTTCCTAAGACCATCGGAAATATCTGTTTTCTGATGGTCCTTGGCGACCCTTTGGAACCGCTGCCTTAGCACCTTCCAAACCAGGGGGCTCCCACTCAGCACAGGTTATGTACTGCTGGGAGCCACAGGGTTTCCACTGGATCCTTTTCAGCAGTGGACTGCCAGGTCTTTATTTCCAGTCCAGGTCTTTATTGTCCTAGTCCAGGTGCCCCTTTGACACCTGTCTGCCATGGGTGACCCTGCTGTCATTTGAAATATTGGTGCATCACTTCCAATACCTTCGCAGCATGCAAACTACCACAGTAAGACAAAGGGACAGATGAAGGGTGGCTCCTGGCGGTCATGGCCCAAAGAACTAGAGGCAGGGATGTTTCATGGGTGTGGAAGGCTCTTCTTTTTTGGCCAGGGACTTGTCTGGCAGCAGAATGAAGGGCAAAGATGTTTTCAGAGAACCTGCTGGTGACCTCAACCAGCCAAGAAGCAGTATTGGCCCTAGTTCAATCAGTTCTCTCTCTCTCTCTCCCTCCCTCCCCTCTTAAGTCAATAAAGTAAGGAGTTGGGCTCTCCGTTCTCTCCCAGCCCTGGTTTGCCCAGCCCTGACATCTGAGTGGATTTCTGCGGTGTCTCTAGCAACACTTAATTGTTTTTAATTATCCCTCCACTGAAGCCGAACCATCTCTCACCCAGGTCGCACCTCTGAACATGGCTCATAAGTTTTACGAGCTGCCTTGTGTATCCCATCCATGTGTGCAGCCACCTTTCCCCGCCGTGAGCCATTCATCAGCAGGTTATCCCTGCCCCTGACAGCCCCGGATGCTCAGCGGGAGGACAGGCCAGTCTAGCCACCACTGTGAGGACTATCATTGCACCTGGGAATATTGGGGCTGCATTAGAGATTGCATTCGGAATCTCAGGATGTGCATGAATAGAACTTTCAGAAAGTATTTCTTTTTCTACCTATGAAGGACATTAGAGTGTCCCAAATGGAAACCAAACTCAGGTTGACTCTGACTCACAGTGACCCGATATCGACTCTTAACCGACTCTACCAGCAGGCTCCTTTTCGTTAAGAGTTTCAGAATCTCAGAGCTAGAGTTCTAGGAATAAAATAGTGTCAGGACAAAAGTGATAGGTTAGTTAGATTGTCAGAGCCAGGTCATATGCTGTGTTAGTCTGGGTAGACTAGAGAAATCCATGGACACACATGTGTATAAGAAAGAGATTTATTTACAAGAGCAATTGAACATGGAGAAAACATCCTAGCCCAGTCCAGATGAAGCCCATAAATCCAATATTAGCCCATATTTCCGATATCAATCTATAAAGTCCTCTACAGACTCATGAAACATATGCAGTGACACTGAATGCAGAAGATCACAGGCCAGTGGGTAGAAAGTCTTTGGAGCCAGTGTCATTGGAAACATCTCAGTGCTGGCAGGGGTCTCTCTGTAGCTTCTCTGGCTTCTGAGGTCTGGTTGCATCCATGTGGCTTGTCTTCTGCAATGTCTCCCAGGGAGTGACAGAGAGAGAGAGAGGTGCCTTCCACCTCCAAGAAGGAAGTACCAGATTTCCCAGAATTCTCAGGAGAAGGCTATGCCCACAGAAATCTGATTGGTTATCTCCAGATTGACAGCATAATCTCCACCCCTGCACTCTTAATCCTTCAATTGACACCAGATTAGGTGACTACCACATATGCTATAACTGAGGCATTAAGCATTGGTTGATTTAAGTTTTAGCTCCTGGGAAGGTCAATTGATTGACTTGATTTTAGCCCTTGGGAAAGCCAGGTATTTATGTAAAATTGGCACGAATGTTTCAGTTTCCTGAAATGAGTTTCATCAGGACAAGTACTCTATTTTGGGCCTAGATTAGTCAACATAGGGAGACCTTAGGAGACTGCTGTCTGTCTGTACGTGTGTTCCTTCCTGCGTCATGGTGGACAAGCACTATTTTCAGTGCTACCCCGGACCTAGAGTGAGAAGAGAAATCCTGGACATCTACAGCCCCAGAGGAACTTTTTGTGCTAACCTTGATAACACAGGATTGGGGGGTTGCCCATTAGCTGTCCCCTCAGCCTGTCCTCCCACCCACCGCCATGTTTTCTCTATTGTTTCCACCAGAGGTGGAGATTCTTCAAGGTCTTGAGTACTTTTGCTAAAATGACCGTGACACCCAAATTGCTCTAGGCTTGCTCATCAACAACTCTTACCTGCTAGGAGTGTGGCCCATTCTAAAGCTTCCCCTTCATCCTTCCAATTATCCAGGGAACAGGGAGTGTGTTTGGCAGAAGAGCATGTTTGCTTTTAGCAGAGGTGCCCAAAGGCCTCAGGTCCTTTGACGACAAAAGCCAATGGAGGCAGGTGCATCGGCGGGAGTGGGAGTGGGTGAGGGTGTGGGAATGGGGGTTTGTGTAAAGAGTGAAAAAGACTCTCTTTAGAATAAAGAAAGGAATGCAACAGGGATCGGTTAGACTGCCAATCCAGAGGGGGTAGGGGAAGGGAGGCCCGTAGCCAACACCCTTCCAAATCAGTAAATGCAAATTGCAGCAGGAGGAGTGACCTTTTACTGTAACCCATGTCAGCTGCAAGTTGCAACCTCAGGCCATTAATTATAACCCAGCATACCTCTGGTGGGGTCTCCCTGGGCCTTGGTCCCCCTTGTCCTCCCTCCCTACCACTTTCCTCCTCCATCCCCAGCTCACTGAAAGGCTCAAGTTTCAGGCTGCACTCTGAGGTGAAATGCTTTTAGAAAGAATGGGTCTTCCAAGGCCAGAGTCAATTCTAAGCATTTGGAATTTTTACAAAAAGGATTTTCTTGTGTTAGAGGCTGAGATGGCTTGAGAAGATTTTTTTAAAGTTTCAGCTAAATCTAAGATGAACAGAGTTCATCGGAACAAAATTAGTTTGACATATTAGTCAAAAGAGACTGGAATGTCATAAAACATCTCCCTCTTTTTTGGAAAAAAGTTTGCAAGTCTTTTGTTGTGGGACTGTGAACTTGGGGGAGGGGGGCTGAATCACTTCAAAGTCAACCTGAAAAATAATTTTTACTCTGGGATTTTTTTTTAGAGGCAGGAAAGAAATGGGTTTTAGGTCTGAGAAGAACTTCAAAGTTCTGGACACCCTTCCTTTCTGCTCCATTTCTCGGGAGAGTTTATTGGGGAAAAGTATTGGCTTTGTGAGAATCTGCATGTGTGTTTGTCTTATTTTAATAGACTATTTTTTATAGATGTTCTACGTCTACAGGAATATTGTACAGGAACTACAAAGTGTTCCCATATGTCCCCTCTTCCCGCCCTGCACTCTGTTTTCTTATTACTGACATCTTGCATCTGTGTGGTATGTTCCTTATAATTGATTAACCAATATTGATACATTACCGGTAACCAAAGCCCATAGTAGTTCACAGTAGAGGTAATGATCTTTTGGGTTTTGATAAATGCCTTGAATGCATAATGCCGTGCATCCACCGTTAACAGTCTCATGCAGAGTAGCTTCTGGGCCCTGGGAGATTTTAGCACCATGGCAAACGTGATGACCTTCAACCAGAACTTTCTACCTGGATAGTCAACAGTCCTCCTTTAGGTTCCCAGGAATCCAGGTTTCCATCTCCCACATTATGTAATCATTCAGGTCTATGGGCACTGGAGAGTCAAGTTCGGGCCTGGCTGATGGAGCCAGCAGAAACCTTTGTAGAGGTTGAAGTCTCCTGGGCCGATCATCTCTGGAAATAATTATCATTCTGAAGAAGATGAAGTTAAGCCGAGGCCCTGTCTTCTCATTCAAACCTAAAGTTGCACAGTTATCTCAGCCGGTTTGAGTGTCTGGATAATTCCCTCAGCCCATTGTGCACCAGGCGACTTTGCTTTGCTCACTGGGGGCAAAGTTCTCTCGTGGTTTTTCTACTTAAGGTCACTAGTTCATTCATTACACCAATGTGTGCAAAGACTGACATGACCAATATGCTGTGTTAAAATCCCAGAGAACTACCATGGTGTTGGCAGGAGTTGGACATGACCGGACAGCAACCAAAAACTAACAACAACAACCTTTATGTTCTCAGAAAGGTTTCACTTGACAGCAAATAAAGCATGAGAAAAAAGAAAGAAAGAAAAAACAATTGCAACAACCACTTGAAAGGAAGAAGGGTGTTAAAAAGGGCTCTAACCGGCTCGTTAGGATAGCCGACGAAGGAACACGAGTTCTGAATGGGAGGATGAGGGAAGGGGATGGAGACGTTCTTTAGGTATGTCTCCCATTTCAGGACAGAGAGAAGAGATCAAATGCTATTCTGGGAGCAAGGGCTGACTTATCAATAAATGCAGCTGGGAGCACAGATGATAGGTCCAGACAATAAGAACTAGAACAGAGTGATGGGCTTGGGAGACATGGTCAGAGGGGAGATGACCTTGGAAAGGCGGCTGAGATTAGAATATGATGTGAGCAGTGTGCTTCGTGGCTTGTACTTACCCAGTCAGTGCTAATGGTGCAGGGGGAATGCTCACGCAGGTCTGCTAGTAGATTTCTACTAGT
Organism: Echinops telfairi; assembly: GCF_000313985.2. Taxonomy (NCBI): domain Eukaryota; kingdom Metazoa; phylum Chordata; class Mammalia; order Afrosoricida; family Tenrecidae; genus Echinops; species Echinops telfairi. The sequence goes on along the minus strand of NW_022103922.1, from coordinate 14,694,000 downwards.
AGAGGAGTCTTTGGGTAGCATAAGTGGCTAATGTCCTTGGCCTATAACTAAAAGGTTAGATGTGGGCATCCACCAGGTCTGGCTAGGAAGAAAGACCTGGAAACCTATCTATTTCTAATAATAATAATTCATTGAAATGCCCCTGGAACACTGTTGCACTCTGACACATATTGGATGGCCCAGAATGTGGATAAACTTGGTGACAATTGGGTAATTTTATATAGAAAAAACAACATAGGACAGAAAATGTAACTCTAAACACACGAGGTAATTGAGATTAGGAGCCAAGGGAGAACAAGTAGAAAATGTGAAGGTTCTAGTACAAAGCTAACAGTGTTGCATTCCCTAATAGGAGCAATCCTTAGTGTGCAGTTGTACCAGGAGGAGAAGGAAGGAGACCGGCATCCTTTCAGTGGAGTGCCAACACTGGTTTAACTTAGGACCTCCCCATGGATAGAAATACCCATGCATATTCAACATTGATTGGTTGTTTATGTGTGTCCTGGAAATAATGTTCCACCTTACCTTGAATCATGACAAGAGTATTTTTAAGCATAAGATAATGCTTCTAATTAGAAAAGTAATTGAAAAATTGCACGTGCAATACATTTATTCCATATAGAAAGTAAATAAAGGAGTAGGTAGAGCAATCTATGGATGTCTGTTGGTGTGAAATAGCCACGGTTTTTATAGCGGTGCTATCTTTGCAGGAAATTTTAAATTTTTTGGCCTTAATTATCCTTAATTTTTTAAATATAAAAGAAGGTATGCTTTGATTAAAATATGCAATATTTGAATGGATAACCTAACATTAAATCCATACTGAAGATGACCAGCTGCTGCAGAAAGTACTTTGCGATTTGGTCATCTCATTTCCATCTGTTGCTTCTTCCCTATCACCTGGTCCAGTGTATGGGAATCCAGTTTATTAGGATGACCTATAGGAACAGTGCTAAGTAATCTGATGTTGTTTCACTAGTGTAGGAATGTAGCTATAATCAGGAGGTTTTGACATCATTTTCTCCACCTTTATTTTGCAAAAATAACTCACCAAGTACATAGTCAACAGTGGGATTTCAAGCTGTAAAAAACTCCTTTCAAATATTGGATGCAGAAGTTTACTATTGCCCTGGGATTACTTGGCAAAGAAGTATATGAGTTCTGTTTTTTCTTGTGAGACTTATTGAGGCAGTTGAATGACTTTTCCATGCTATGAACTCAAGTAAAAAGTGGGATGCAGTATCAACATTGACAGAACTGCTTATTTGGGGATGTACTCTTGACCAGTTCAGATAATTTCCTGTATTGGGTCTTGGGCCAAGGAGCTATTGAAAGTATATGATTAAAAAAAAAAAAAGTGTCTGCTATGAGAATTTCAACTATTGACCATACCATTAACATGCTTATAGATTGAATTTAATTTTACTCTGTTTCACATATCCAGAACTTTATATTTTTCATTGTATTATTTTACTAAGTTGTGTAGTTCCTAACTTGATCAGACATGTAGCGATTAGACTTGTTGCTGATGCCGTTGAGTCAGTTCCAACTTCTAGGGACCTGTGTGCGACAGACGGACCACTGCCTGCTCCCGTACCATCCTCACGATTGCTCTGATGTTTGGGTCTGTTGTTGTAGCCACTGTGCCAGTCCGTCTTGTTGAGGGCCTTCCTCATTGTTGCTGCTCTTCTAATTTACCAAACATGATGTCCTTCTCCAGGGACTGGTCTCTCCCGAACATATGCCCAACGTTTGCATGAGACATCTTTGCTGCTAAGGAACATTCTAGTTATACTTCTTCCAAGACAGATTTGTTTGTCCTTTCGACAGTCCCTGGTATTTAAAGAAGTTTTAAAATAGTCTTCTTTAGCACCACAGTTCAAATGCTTTGATTGTTCTACAATATTCCTTATTCATTGTCCAAGTTTCACATGCAAATAAGACATTTTAAATATCATGGCATGGGCAAGCACAGTTAACTCCTCAAAGGGCCATCCTTGCTTTTCAACACTTTAAAGAGGCTTGTGCAGCAGACTTACCCAGTGCAGTGTGTTGCTTGACTTCTTGACTGATGCTTTCATGAGCATTGTTTGTGGAGCCAAGCCAGACAAAATCCTGAGCAAGTGTATTCTTTGCTCTGTTTATCAGATGCTATCTATTGGTCCAGTTGTGAGGATTTGGGTTTTCTTTACATTGAGTCATAATCCATACTGAAGGCTGCAGTCCTTGATCTTCCTCAGCAAGTGCTTCAGGTCCTCCTCACTGTCAGCAAGCAAGGTTGTGTCATTTCCATAACCGAGGTTGTTAATAAGTCTTTCTCCAATCCTGATGCCAGATATTAGACTTCCCTGTATGATATTGTACAGAATTAAATGTCTAAAAATGCGCTCTGTTTCTTATTTTAGTACATAGTCAAGAATTGTTTTACCCCATTAGCATCGGCATTTTCTACCTGGGTTTACATAATTGGGACATTTTTCTGAATGATTTGAGAGTCACTTGGGGACATGGCACACATCTACCTCCACATACTATATATAGTTTGTATTTCATAAGAACAAGAACATTCTCTTTTATAGTCACCATAATATTATTCAAATCAGAAAACTCAACATTGAAGCAAGGTTATTATTTAATGTGCAGGCCCAATTCATATGTTCTCCATTGTCCCAGAAATATCAATTTTTCCTCATCTAAGAGCTGTGTATTTAGTCTACTTAATGTTTACCTTGTTCTTTTTTAAGAATTCATGCAATAATTTTATAGAATTATTTTCAGTGTGGGTTTCTTTGATATTTCTTTAGAATTAGATTCAGATTTTTAAAAAATATCACACAGTACAGGACTGATGTGTCCTTCCGAATGCATCATACCAGGAGGTACACAGTGTCAATTTGTCTCAGAATTGATGATGTTGCATTTACTGTGGTGGTATCAATGAGGTTTCTTCCCTATTTAATGCCCATGCTCCCTTTTATAATTCATAAATAGTTTGTGGAGGGATAAGTGAAGATTATGGAAATATCCTGTATTTCATTAAACTTTCATTCCATAGTTGTAGCATCTACTGATGATTTCTAGGAGCTCTGGTGGATACCACAAAACATTGTCAGATACTCAACACCTCATGAATGGAAGCAGAACATTGTCAGAGATAGCACCAGAATATGAGCCCCTCAGGTCAGAAGGCCCATATCATATGACAGAGGAAGAGCTGCTTCTCAAAGGAGAGGTGATGATAATGATGAGGATAGTGTAAAGCCTTCAGGACTTTCATTTGCTGAAGGGTCATAATTCAAAATGAGAGGAAACAGCAGCAAAAATCAATGGGTAACCAGAATGTTAAATGTACAAAGTATGAATATAGGAAAATTGGAAGTCATCAAAAATGAAATGAAATGCATAAAGATCCATATTCTGAGCTGAGATAGACTGGTATTACACATTTTGAATCAGAAACTCATACGATTTACTATGACTGGAACAACAGAATCAAGAAGAATGGCTTCATAATCTTAATCAAAAAGGACTTTTCAAGATCTGTCAAAGTACAGTGCTGTTTGTGTTAGGATAAAATCCAAACAGCTACAAGGAAATCCGGTCCGATTTATTCACCAATCACAAATGCTAGTGATGCAGAAGTCGAATAATTCTACCAACATCTTCAGTCTGACCCTGATCAAGCGTGCAATGAAGATATGGTGATGATTACTAGTGATTGGATGCACAGATTAGAAACAGAGAAAGGAATGGTGGTTGGAAAAGAGAAACAAAGCTCTAGATCATGTGATAGAATTTTGCAAGACAAATGACTTCATCCCCAAATCCTTTCTCAACAACACAAAGGGTGACTATACACATGGACTTCTCCAGAAGGAATACACTGCAATAAAATGGTCTCCATCTAATGGAAGAGATGATGCAGACGCTCAATGTCAGTAGCTAAAACCAGGCCAGGAGCCGACTGTGAAAGAAACCATCAATTGGTCATATGTAAGTTGAGGTTGAAGTTAAAAATGTTAGCCCAAGTCCATGAGAGTAAAAATACTACCTTTGAGTCTATCTCATCTGAATGTAGAAAATGTCTCAAGAACAAATTTGAAGCATGGGACATGTGGTAGTTATATAACCTATTGTCAAATTGACAGTATTAAAAATGAAGGGGTGAAATTTAGGCTGTCAGTCAGGTTGCAGTTTGATATGAACTCTTTGAAGGCACTAAGGAGATAAATAGCTCACTGGAGGCTGGACACAAGCTCGCTCCCTACGAGACATTACTGAAGACAAGTCTGATGGAGCTACACTGATGCAGCCAGAGCCCTGGATATGGAGGAGCCATGTGGAGACTCACACCAGCGCTGAGATGCTTCCACCACCACTGGATCCACAAGACTTTCCACCCACTGGCCTGTGATCTTCCTGCATTTGGCATCATTGCACGTGTTGTGTGAGCCTGAAGAGGAATTTATAGTTTGGTATTGGACATATGGGCTAATATCAGACTTATGGACTTGATCTGGACTGGGCTGGGATGTTTTCTCAATATCCAATTACTCTTGTATATAAATCTCTTTCTTATACACATATGAGTGTCTATGAATTTGTTTCTCTAGTCTACCTGGACTAACAAAGAACACTAATGACTTAACACCTAATGAGCTGTGGAATGGCATCAAGAACATCATTTATGAAGATATCAAAAGGTCATTAAAGATACAGGAAAGAAAAGATCAAAGTGAATGTCAGAAGAGACTCTGAAACTTGCTCCTTATCTAAGAATAGCAAAGGCAAATGGAAGAAATGATGAAGTAAAAGATCTGAACAGAAAATTTCAAAGGAAAACTCGAGAAAACATAATATTACAATGAACGGTGCAAAGATCTAGAGTGGAAAAGTCAAAAAGAAAGAACATGCTCAGCATATCTTAAACTGAAAAAAAACACAAGCCTTTAACTGTAATATTGTAGGATTCTGTGAGAGAAAATATTGAATGATGGAGGAAGCATCAAGAGAAGAAGATGGAAAGAATACAGAGTCGCTGTCTCAAAAGGTCAACATTCAACCATTTCAAGAGGCAGCATATGAGTAAGAACAGCGTGGCAATGAAGGAAGAACTGCAAGTTGCACTGAATGCATTGACCAAAACCAAGCTGATGAAGCACTGGAAGGACTCGCTCACTCATCTATGCCCCCAAATTTGGAAGATAGCTACTTGACTGTCAGTGATCTATATTTGTACCCATTCCAAAGAAAGGTGACCCAATAGAATACTCAAATTGTAGAACATTAATTTGATAATACATGCATGTAAAATTTTGCTGAAGATCATCCAACATAGGTCATAGCAGTACATTTACAGGGAGCTGCCAAGGTTCAGGCCAGATTACGGAGAAGACTTGAAACAAGGGATACCATTGCTCATGCCAGATGCATCTTGGCTGAAAGCAAAGAATACCAGAAGGTTGCTTACTTATGTTTTATTGACTATGCCAAGGCTTTCAACTGTGTGGGTCATAACAAACTGTGGATAACCTTGAGAAGAATGGGGCTTCCAGAACACACCATTCTGCTACTGTGGAACTTGTACATAGATTAAGAGGCAGTTGTGGAAAAGAATAATGAATATTGCATGGTAAAATAAGGAAAGTGTGCTTCAAGGTTGTATTTTCTTACCATATTTATTCAATCTGTATGCTGATCATATGAAGCTGGATTCATATATGAAGAAGAATGTAGCAACAGGATTAGAGGAAGGGTTACTAACAACCTGTGATTATGCATATGATGCAATCTTGCTGGCTGAAAGTGAGGAGGACTTGAAGCACTTGCTGATTAAGATCAAGGATGGCAGCCTTTAGTATGGAATACAACTCAATGTAAAGAAGAACAAAAGCCTCACAACTGGACTAATAGGGATAAACAGGGAAAGATTGACATTGTCAAGAATTTTGTCTTGGATTGACAGTCTAAGCTCCTGGAAGCATCAATGAAGTGGTCAGAGAATGCATAATTTGAGTAAGTCTGCTCAAAGACCTCTTTAAAGTGTTGAAAAGCAGGGATGTTACTTTGAGGACTAAGGTGCATCTGATCCAAGTCGTGGCATTTTCAATAGCCTCATATGCATGCCAAAATTGGATATGGAATAAGGAAGACAGAAGATGAGTCAACGCATTTGAATTATGGTGCTGATGAATAATATTGAAAGTATCATACTGCCAAAAGAACAAACACATTTGTCTTGGAAGCAGTAAAGCCAGAATGTTCCTTAGAGGCAAGGAGATAGGAGATTCTGTCTTGCATGCTTCGCACATGTTGTCAGGAGAGATCATTCCTTGGAGAAGATCATTAGGCTTGGTGAAGTAGAGGGACAGTGAAAAAGAGGAAGACCCTCAATGAGTGGATTGACACATGGACTCCAGCAATTGGCTCCAGCAGGACAGGATGCTGTTTATTTCTGTTATTCATAGGGTTGCTCTGAGTTGCAATCAGCTTGAAGGCCCCTAACAACAGCAGCTTGATTCACTGAGACTAAAATGATGACGCATTCTCCCTCACCTAGGAGCCTGGCAGTGTCAGTCCACAATCTATCTTATCAGTGTGGAGTTCCTTATTAATTTTTCTTACATATCATATTCCACTCTGCCTATGTTGAAACAGCTGCAAGATGGGGCCTTAGTTTAACCTAGTCGACACTGAAGACAGTGTGAGTTGTGGATGTTTAAATAGGAACAATGTCTTTACTGTTCCTTCAAATATTTTGTTTTCATAAAGCCTCTGCTCTGTTTTCAAAGCTTAAATCAAGATCCAAGATTGTTAGGAAGGAGAGAAATATTTTAAACTCATGAAGTATTTAATGGAAAATAAAAAAATTCTACTCAAGCTAATGTTCCTGCAAATTTGTTAGATAGTTTTCATTCTTTATAGCAATGGAAAAAAAATAAACAGGATATGTGATTATCAGAATAAATGACTCTAAATTAGATGAACTTACTTTACATTCCATTTTTCTTTTGTTCTCATGTCTACATCCTCTTATTTCAACAAATAAAAGTATATAAAATACATTTTTAAAAATTCTGCACGTGGTTTTCTAAGCTATCTTTTCAGGGTTTCATTTCTTTTAGAGTGGAGCCTATGTATTTAAAATACAAAGACAAAGTTCAAGGTGAAAATACTCATCTGAAAATATAAGAATAATGAAAATAATATTACCTACTTTCAAAATTTTATGAGAATTAAATGAGATATTTATGGAGCACATAGCAGAGGGCTTAGTACTCAGTAATCAAGTAAAAATGTTAGCCACAAATTAACTATTATTTTTCTATTAGCAAGTGCTATCATTATCAATTTCTTTTTTTTAAGACCTAAAAATACCATTTCTATAAACAGGAACTGTTACTAATGACAATTCCATGGAGTGATTCAAGAATATGAAGTTTGGTGTTAGATTGGAAAAGTTTCATTGGTCCCCGGAGTTTTATTTCTGGATCCAAGACTATTAGCTCACAGGCAAGTGAGTTTCAGGGTTTCCTAGCTATCTCATTTTTGAAAGTGGTGACATGAAAGAAGGGATCAGTTCCCAGGAAAGAACATGTACAATAGAAAACAAGTTAAGAGGTAAGGGCATCGGAGATGAATATCAGGAGTGTGGAAGAATTAAGCAAAATAGGGGTCAGAGAATGGGGAAAGGCCTGGGGGACGGACAACAGAAAAGTGGCTGGAGGGAGACATCAGACAGTGTGAGATATGAGAAAATGATAATTTATAAATTATCAAGGGTTCGTGAGGGAGGGGGGGATTTGGGAGGGAGGGGGAAAATGAGGAGCTGATACTAAGGGCTCAAGTAGAAAGCTTTTGAGAATGATGAGGGCAACAAATGTATAAACGTGCTTGATACAATGGATGAATGTATGGATTATGAGATGAGTTGTACGAGCCCCCAATAAAATGATTTAAATAATAAAACAAAGAATGGGGAGAGGTGAGAAGATAAGATGACAGGTGGGCATGTGAAGGTTAGGAGGGATAACTGATTAGCCTGACTCCTAATCTCAAATTTGGTGCACTCTTGTATTTTATAATTTTCTGTCTTGAGCCAATCCATTTAAATATACTAGCCCCAAATTGGATTATTTTGGACCTGCTAGCCTCTGTTTTCTAAATTTTATGATGAAGAAAATAGCTGAAAGTGTTCATTCATCTTTGCCAAGAAATTTAGCACACAGTCACCTGGTCAGCTGACTGGAAGACATCCATGTTCATGCTCATGCCAAATCAGGTGATCCACAGAATGTGGCAATTATTAGGCCATCTCATTAGTGTCACCTGTAAGTAAAATTTTCCTGAAGATCATTTAAAAATGATTCCAGCAGTATATAGATAGGTAATTGCCAGGAATCAAAAGTAGATTTCGAGAGGAAATGAAACCAGGGATCTTATCAATGATGTAAGATGAATCGTGTCTGAAATCAGAATATACAAGGAAGATGTTTTACCTGTGTGTTATGGCTTGTGAAAAATCAGTCAAAGCTGTGGATTATGACGAATTTTGGATAACGCTGAGATGATGAGGATTCCATAATATTCAATTGTGCTCCAGAAGAAAGGGCCAACATACCAAGATGCAGTCGTTCCGAAAGAGCAGTTCAAAGCCAGGGTTGCATCATTTTTACCATATTTATTTAATCTCTTTGCTGAGTAATAATCAAAGATGCTAGACTATATGAAGAAGAACCTGTGTTATGCTGATGACACAGCCTTGCTTGCTGAAAATAAGGAGGTCTCGAAGTCTTTACTGATGAAGGTGAAAGATAAACTTTCAGTATCAGTAGAGAAAATAAAAGTCCTTAAAATGAGATCAATAAATAACAATGATAAATGGAAAATGTTTGAAGTCGTCAAGGATTTAATTTTACTTGGATCCACAAGCAATGCTGGGCAGTCCGAAATAATCTAATTTGGGGCTGGTATATTTAAATGGATTGACTCCCACTGACAATCACAAAAGATTGTGCAGAATTTGAGATTAGGAGTCTGGCTGATCAGTTAGCTCCCCTCACCTTCACAAGCTCACCTGTCATCTTCTCACTTTTCTCCATTTTTGTTTAAAAAAAAATCAAATGGCCTATTGCGTTGGGCAAGTCTGCCGCACAAGTTCTCTTTAAGGTGTTACAGAACAAAGGTGTCCCTGTCCGGACTAAGGTATGCTTGACCGTGCGATGCCATTTTCAACTGCCTCAAATGCACGCCACAGCTGCACGATGAGGAAGGCAGGCCTAAGAAGAATGGATGACTTTGATTTATGGTGTGGTAAAGAATGTGGAGTCTATGATTGTCTGCCAGAAAGTGGATCCAATCCGTCTTGGAAAAAAAGTCCAACTGGACTGCTCTTTAGAAAGGAAAATGGCAAGACTTTGTCTCATGTATCTTGCACAAGTGATCTGGAGGGAGGGTCGCTGGAGAAAGACACTATGCTTATGAAAACTGTTGTTGTTGTTGGTAGGTGCCATTAAGTCAGTTCTGACCATGGTGACCCCAAGCACAACAGAACGCAACACTACCCAATCCTTCACTGTCCTCACATTTGTTCCCAGGCTTGAGTCCACTGGTGCAACCATGATGTCAGTCCTCTTCTTTGCCAAGGAAAAAGAGAAGGACCCTTCATGAGACGCGTTGACATTCCTGCATCAAGGAGCTCAAACATGACGATCGTTGAGAGAATGGCACAGGGCTGGACAACGTTGCATTCTGTTGTTCATGGGTTGCTAGGAGGAAGAACCAATTTGGTGGCACATAGCAACAACAATGAAGTTGCTATCATGATGAGTTACCTGGCACCTGTTAGCTACTCCACGAATGTTTCTCTTAGCCACACACTGTGGAAGTCAACACCTGCATCATTTTTGTGACTCACTGCATTTTCCGAAAGGGTTGATGTCTTAGTTCTGCAAATGGACACATAGTTGGGCTTGTTTGCTCATCCAGTTGTTGCTTGCCCAGACCGAAGACAGCTTGCCCAGACTGAAGAAGAACTTGTGAATGAACAGAGGGATTAGTCTGGCACCTGAATGAGCACTGTGTGAGATAGTTGGTGGAGGTTTGGCAGCAGCTCCACGAGGAAGAGAGATTCAATTGTTACAAAGGTCCTTGGAAGATTAAAGGTTTCTTTGTGAGCTTGTTTGTATCTGTAGATTGGGAAGGACTCAAGGTAGAAAGGTAGGGAGCCGTATGCCAGAGGGGAATTCTTGCGATAGTTGGAGGGAGGGATAGGAGTTAATAATCGGAGTCTCTTCTTAAGAGGAGAACCAAAGGAGGTGGACAAAAGTATAGACTCTCTCAGAGAAGAGGCTTGATGCCCAAAGACAGGCGAAGTTAACTGCAGAAATGAGTTCTTCAATTGTATTGAACTCTACTCATTCATTACCTTTATTTGTAGAAAGGAGGGCTTCATTTTCAACAAAGAAACCACGGATATCAAGCACCAGATTGGAGTACTATTTGGACCTTGTCTATAGTGTGCCGATGTATGGTACCACGAGCATTTTTTTGAATCTGATTTTGATAGCTTTTCTGTGCAATAGAAATTAATTTTTCCCCATAGTGAAAATATGTTTCTCAACTTTTAAAAGTTTATGATGCATTTTTAAAACTACAAAATCAAAGTGTATTGGGAAAAGATCTGAATCAGTCTTGGTTGAAGAAAAGTGCAGATTTGTAGCCCTTGAGCTCTTACAAACTCGTGGTGAAATTGAGATGTTCTCTCCGCTGTGAATGTAGGTCAGGACGCTGATGCTGAAGCTCTTTTTAGATTTCATAGTAGAGCATCCATTGCCTGTGCTCTGCCTCAGGGCGGACCCCTGAGGTAGACAAATGTAATCATCAGGCAGGGTTGGCTAGTGAACCAGCTACTGGGCTCTGCTTTCTCAGATATCTCCTGGGTATCCTGGACTTTCTATTTTTCCACAATACTTTAGAAAAGCAATTATTCTCTAACTTGAACTTGCTTACGTTTTAAAGTGTATTTACAATGACCAAAGACATTATTGAGGACACACATACACACACACAGTCAGTCAGTCAGTCAGTCAGTCAGTCAATCAGATACGAATCTGCTCACTCATGCCATTTCTGTAGTCTGTTGAAATTCCTTAGGAAAACTGGGAGATTTAATTAGAATAAACTAGAGATAGGTGTCTTGGCTTGTTGACCACCTTACAGCTGTTCCAAACATGCATTTGAAGAAGCAGGTGTTTTGTTTTGATTATATGGTTACAGTTATTATGCTGCAAAAATTTTAAATCAGGATCTCAGACATTGAAATTTTTATTTTGTCTTCCTTCCCAATTGATTTTTAAATATTCAAAAAATCAATAAATATAGACAATAAATGAATTCTAGAAGGGGTTATGCTTCTCTGTCATCTGGGGCTGTGACGGGTCCTCACTGAGTCCAAGGTGCACAACAACAACACGACCAAAGTGCACAGTGCTGATGGGAATGTACATAGATTGCATCCTCTGTGGAAAATAGTCTGATGGTTTTTAGTTAAGCAGCAATACATATACATGTACTAATGTTTATTATGGCATAATAGCTAAACTATAGAAACAACCCACATATCAATTAGCACCTGAATGGATAAACAAACTGTGGTGTAGCTACATCAACTCAAAAAAACGAAACAAAAAACTACTGCCATTGAGTCTGTTCTGAATCATAGTGATCCTGTTTCTGACACTATGATTCTTTACAGGAGCACACAACCTCATCTTTCTCCTGTAGAGAGCTGGTGGGTTTGAGTCACTGATCTTGAGGGTAGTAACTCAATATCTGACTCACCACACTACTGGGGATCTACATGTCATGATTCAACTGCAAAGAAAATGTAAGTCCTGACCCAGGCTACTGCATGGATAAACCTTGAAAGTAATATATTAAGTGAAAGAAGGAGCACGTGCATGCCCAACTATTCTAAAATCCTTCTTAAGTGAGTGATTTGATTGGTAAATCTAGGGAGATGAACCGCTACTTGTCTGTCGGTCCACCACTCATCTGTCAATGTATTGTGCTGTGGTGCTGAAGGACGAATCACTGGTATTTGAATGTTTCCGCAGAGCTTCCAGACTAAGAACAAGCAGGGAGGGAAACTAGGCTGTCCATTTCAGAGAAATGAGGAAAAAATGTCTGGATAGCACTGAAACTTTTTTAGTTACTGAAAACCTCATGAACAGAAGAAGAACATTGCCAAAGATAGTGCCAGGAGATGAGCCCCTCAGGTCGGAATGCACGAAATGTGATGGAGGAAGAGCTGCCTTCTCAAAGTAAAGTCGACTCTACAGATATGGATAAAGCCTGAGGGAGTAATGCCTTTGGGACCTTCATTTGCTGATGGGGCATGACTCAACATGAGAAGAAACAGCTACTGCTATCAGTAAATAATTAGAACTTGGAATGTATGAAGTATGAATCTAGGAAAATTGGAAGTCATTAAAAATGAAGTTAGCGCCACAGTAATCTATACCTTAGTTTTAGTGAACTGAGATGGACTGGTATTGGCCATTTAGAATCAGGACACCATATGGTTTACTGTGCCGAGAATGGCAAAATCAGGAGGAGTGGCATTGCATTTATCCCCCAAACAGACATCTCAAGATCTCTTTTGAGGTACAGTGTTGTCTGTGATCGGATAATGTCTATCCCCATGCAAGGGTATCCAATCAATACAACTACTTTTTCAAATGTATGCACCAACCACAAAAGCTAGTGATGAAGAAATCAAAGAATCCTACCACCTGTAGTCTGAAATTGATCAAATATCCCAGCAAGATACAGGGATAATTATTGGTGATTGGATTGCAAAATTTGGAAACAACGAGGAAGAAAGAGTAGTTAGAAAATATGGCCTTGGTGATAAGAAATGAAGCTGGAGATTGTGTGATAGAATTTGCAAGAACAATGACTTTCAAAGCAAATACTTTTTCTCTACACACAGGTGGTGACTGTACATGTATAATCTTTAGATGAATACAGAGAAATCAAATTGATTTCTGCTATGGGAAGAGTACGTGGAACAGCTCAATATCAATGCTAAAACCAGGCCAAGGGCTGACTGTAACACAGACCATTAATTGCTCATATTCAGGATGAAGTAGAAGAATTAAGTTTAGGATGAAGTTGAAGGAAATTAAAACAAGGGTAAGGAAGTCAAAATATGCTCTTGAGGGTTTCCCACCTGAATTTTGATGAGAAAAGACATAATGAGCTATTGGATAACATCATATATGAATAAAGCAAAAAAGTCATTAAAAAGATAGGGAAGACAGAAAAGACCAAAGTGGCTGTCAGAAGAGCCTCAGAAACTTGCTGCTTATCAGAGGTAGCTAAGGGAAATGAAAGATATGATGAATTCAGAGAGCTGGACAGAGAATTTCAAAGGGTGACTCAAGAAGACAAAGTAAAAGACTATAATGAAATATGTAAATACCTAGAATTTTAAGAGCAAAAAGAACATGCTCAGCATACTTTAAACTGAATGAACCCAAGGAAAAAAAATCAAGCCTGGACTTGCAATATTGAAAGACTATATGGGTAAAATACTGAGTGATGTAGGAGGCATCCAAAGAAGAGGAAAGAACACACAGAGCCACTGTACCAAAAAGAACTAGTCTTGAGCAAGAACCAGTGGTACCGAAGGGAGAAATCCAAGATGAACTGAAAGAATTAGCCTA
>NW_022103922.1:14678017-14679086 GCF_000313985.2 Echinops telfairi | reverse complement strand
AAATCATATCTGTCTTGGAAGACGTACAGCCAGAATGCTCCTTAGAGGCAAGGATGGTGAGACGCCCCCTTACAAGCTTTGAACTTGTTGTCAGGACAGACCAGTCTCCGGAGAAGGACATCATGCTGGAAAAAGTAGAGGGACGATGGAAAAGAGGAAAGCCTCTCAGCAAGACAGCTTGACACAGAGGTAATGACAAAGGAACAATTGTTACGATGGTGCAGTACTGGGTGGTGCTGCCTTCTGTTATAGATAACACCACAATGAATCAGACGGGATTTGAGGGTACCTCACAACATGGAGACCAAAAAACTGGTGATTACTAGTTGATGAGAGGAGGGGAAAATGGTGACAACCATCCTAGTGCCCAGTTATAATCCATGTATTGTATTTTACACGAATTATTCCTTAGTAAAGATTAAAAAGAAAAAGTTCATGCTTTGAGATCACATTTTTAGAACATATTTAACATTATGGTTTTTCTTCTTTGTGGCATTATAATAATCAAGAAAGCTAACTACTATGCATTTAACAGATTTGTCATGATATTATTAAACTTTTTCTTCTTTCACTTTATACATGATTTTAATTCTCCTAACAGTAATCCTTTCTGAATGATTATATCACTAATATACTATATGATCTGAACTTGCTAGGAGATCTAAGACTTGGGTTCTGGGTGATTCTGCACTACATCTTTAAGCAAAGAAATCACTTAAATACTTTGACTCTTAGCTCTCTTTTAAATTTTATTTAATTACTCATTTTTCCTGTTAAACCTTCCTTTATATTATACCCCTCTCCCCATCCTTCCACTCCCCCTGTTTTCACCCACTCCCCTGGTCTCCTCATCATTATTAAAGTCTTGTCTAGATTGATTAAACTTGTTAAGTGGAATATTCTCTAATTTTGTCCACATCTTGTGGTGTTTAAGGGAGTTTTTAATCATTGTTTCTTATTGATGCATAAAATTATATAATATGAATACCAGAGCTTGTTTATCCATTCCTCTATAGTTGGGATTTTAAAAATTATTTCCATATATTTTAAGGTGACCAGATTTTAACAT
>NW_022103922.1:14674710-14676078 GCF_000313985.2 Echinops telfairi | reverse complement strand
ATAAGCAGTTCTCGATAATCAGTTCTCAACAATTATTTGTTATTATTAAAGTTTAACATTATACAATTAACAAAAATAATATAAAACTCATATCCTGGCAAAATAGCCACATGGCAGCTGAAAACCGTATATTCCCTTCCCGTTCTCCTGCCCATTCCCTAGCTTGTTGTGCATTCTTTCCAAAAATCGGGACTTTTAAAAAATGCCATGGGACGCGGGACAAATTGTTAAAAATCGGGACTGCCAAAAGCAGGATGTCTGGTCACCTTATTATATTCGCTACTGTGGAGTTTGTTGCAATAAATATAGGTGTACATATGCTTGTTCAGGTTACATTCTTAATCTCCTTAGGGTATGTACTCAGTAGAGCGTTTGATGGATCATACAGTACATGGAGTTGCATTTGTTCAACCAAGTGCCATATTGATTTCCGCAGTGGTTGTACAGTTCTATAGCCCCACCAGCAATGTAAAAAGTTCCTATCTCTCCACGTCCTCTCCTGCGTGACCCTGAGCACTGTTATCTTCAGAATGGTGTGATGGAACATGACGATCTGTATGGTTCCTAGTAGTTTGACATCTTATGTTATGATGTTAATGGTTTTTGACTGTGGGTAGACTGAGCAGAATTTTACGTTCAATAAGGTAATTTAATCATTTTGAAAGGCGACCTGAATAATTTATCTCAGCCTTGCCTATGTTCTTAATAGCCTGGTAGAATTTTTTTCTTTCTCTTTTGTTTTAGCTGGATTAATTTCTTGAATTCTTTCTAGGACCATTTTGCATCAGAATTTCAAATTTCCACATCGTCAAATCGCCATTCCAGTCCTTGAATGCTAATCCAGGTGTAAGGCCCTCTTTCAATTCTAACAATTATTGTGACTCCATGAATTCATATAGAATTCACAACAGCCTCCAAAGTGAATTTGTCCAGTCAATAAAAACAGGATATGATACCTGTTTTTATTGTATAGGCAGTTCCTGGATTACAAGTGAGTTCCACTTTTAAGTCTGGCTTGAAGTCAAATTTGTATATAAGTAAGAACAATTGGTTTGTATCTAATATCACTTGTCAATTGCTAGTCTTTGAATATAGTATTTAGCATACCTTATTCATAAAATAATTAAAGAATCACTTTCAGACATACTTGAACATTTTAAATATAAGACAATAATAGCAATGATAATAATGTCTTGTCCTTAGTAAAGTAGTCCCTATTTATTATCAATCATTGTACATACCTGAAAAATTTTATATATTTTAAGGGTGTTATTTTTTAACTATAGGTTGTAAATTGGACATTGCTAAAACAAGGACTGCCTGTATTCTACGTGTATGTGGCTGTATGTATCAGTTCATGGAATTTCA
>NW_022103922.1:14657252-14673007 GCF_000313985.2 Echinops telfairi | reverse complement strand
CTTCTGCTTATGGATCATGTCTTTAATTCTTATCAGGTGGGGAAACATGAAACTCTATTCAATGACTATATTGAATTAAACAGTTGAAGCAAATGGAGAAAGGAAGTGCTTCTCTATCGAGACATTTAAAACAAGAGTGAAATGCATTGTAGAAAATATGGACAGCTTCATTCAAAAGTTTGTAGATGGTGATAATAAGGCTAGCCATTTTCCATTCAAATTTCATCTTATCAAGGCACAGACAATACTGTTTTTTATGTAACACTGGGAGGAATCAGAGCATCCGAGAAAGGATGTCTGAGATCGCTAATGATACCTGTTCTCATTTAGACTGTTCATACTCACACTGATCCTATCGAGCGGCACCGCTCCATGTTTCTCAAGCTAAAATCATTACAGAAACAGGCTGCCACATCTTTTCCTGCCCAGAGATTAGGGGGACAGCTACTAACCTTGCTGTTAGCTGCTGAGTGCCTCACCATCGTGGCACTCGTAACCATCCTTCATTCTCCCTAATCATGTTAGTTTGAGATGCTCTCGAGATTGGTTCTTATAGAAATAAGGATTGCGAATACAAATTCACCCATAACTTCCAGGAATTTGCCACATGTTACAATAAAAACAGGAAAATAAGGCACACTTCTATAATCACTTAATCAAAAATAACTTTACTAAGTGAGACGAGACTGGATCCTGGAACCCCTTTCCACACCCCCACCCCAAGACCTAGACCATTCTCAGAGGAGTCTCCATGAACATTCTTTTTATTCTTGAATCAAACAGGGCTCCCCTCCCCCCCGCCTCCACCACCACCACCATAAAGCTGATTTGAACTCCTAGCCATGCTATAGGACAGAGTGAAACTTCTCCACAGGGTGTGAAAGACTGGGCACCTTTATGTAGCAGAGGCGTCCATCGCTTTCTCTCCCAGGGCTTGGTGGGTTTTAATGGTTGATCTGTGGTTTGACTTCTGGATTATAGGATAGAAACACAGTAATTAATGGTTAGATTTCTTAGATAAGATAAAGATAGTATAAATTATTTTTGATGTTTTAGTAAAAGATATTGAAAAGCATAACAGAAAACAATTAGACAAGTTTATCATCTAGTCTGCTACGTCAAAAATGCTTTGGGGGATGCTAGAGTGGTGGGCAGTGTCCCTGGTGCTGTGCACCAGAGGAGCCACATTGACTTGGGCTTCTGGATGCATCCTGGGGACCCAGACCAGGTGCCACGGAAAGCTGGCGCATCGAATCCTGGGTCTTCAGGGCACAAAGCATGTCCCAGAGGCTGCATCAGTGAGATCCGCTGAGGAAAATCCACTGGGTGAACTGGACTCTCTCTCAGACACACTTGAAGTGAATGAAATCAATAGGCAGCAACTCACATCCCAAGAGCCAGCTGTCAGACACAGAGCAAGGTAAACCCAAGGATACTCGCCAGTTCTGACTCTCCCCTCCTTCCGGTCATGAGAACCCACTCCTTGCTTCAGAGATGGCTCACTTGAAACTCAGAAGGATGACAATCACAATGAACCCCATTAAGACTCACAGTGAAATCACCTAATCGAATCAGTTTATTGTCCATCTTCTTACCTAGAGCCATCAGGGAAAAGTCATTTGGTAGGAGTAACAAAAACCAGCGATGGCCACGAGAGCCATAAATAATTCACTACACGCTGCTGTGATGAGTGGTATTAGTTTGATTATGAACTTCAGTTTTTCATATCGAATCATGTTTTACTTTTATGTTTAATATAAGCATACTGAACTGGTGTGGCTGTGTTGGAATCTGTGTTCAATTTTGGATCACTGCTTGAGATTTGTTTGGTTAGTATTGTCAATATGAACCATCAGCCAGTCAATATCAAATAATTTATTACCTTTGAAATAGATAATAGGGAAGGCAGGGAACAGGGACTTTTTGGTTGACTCTATTAAATATTAAGAGTGGATTTATAGTAATCCAGAATTAGAATTTTTTCAAAATATTCATAAAAGGTCAACAAGTATAGAAATGTAACTCATTTGTTCATATCACCACCCAAATACTGTTAGTATTGCTATAATTCGATAGATACTTCAACATTAGCTGAAATGACCTACGCTTTCCACATCCATAGTTCAAATTTAATAGCAATTAAATAAAAAAAACCTTTTTCCCAAAAATTTCTATGCTGGTTCTTTCCAGTATGACAATTCTGTTAGGTATTGTTAATAGTGACTATGACTTTCTAAAGTTGTATAAGAAAATCGAGAGGGAAATCCTTCCTAAAGTTCCCAAACTCCCAATTTGAGGCGTCAACATTCAATACATCCATTTTTTCGCCTTTCGCTGCGTATTACTTTTCCTTGGCACTCTCTGATCTCCACTTGGCTAGCATTCCTGAACTTTAACTGAGAATCCGAGTCTCCAAAGTGTTTATTCATTCTTTTGGATTCTGTGTCTATAATACTGGTTTTAAAAATTTCTCCTCAGCCTACTTACCTGTTCAGAACTCAAAGCAATCCATTATTTCTTTGGGTTTATATTCCTAATATTACTTCTGCCCTTTCCCCTCTCCACAGTATTCTTGTCACATTTTATATGTTGATGTTGTCCAGACCTTGAACTTCTGATGCCTTTATATTAGAAATTCTCAGTGTCTCTTTCCTTTGGTTTTAGTGTTTATTATATTCAGACGGTGAGGACTTTCTAAAAATGAATTAAGTTGGGTGGAAAGCAGGAGAATGTTTGATGTTTTTTACGAAACTCCTTACACCCTAGCGAGGCTTGTGGCACTACTGAAAGCTGTTTTAGGGTCTTTTGAGGTGTTGCTTAAACTTGTATCCTTCAATACACTTTCCCCAGAGGAAAACTATAAAGAAACTTATATACAAAGAGCCAGCATGTTTATTGTCACAAGATGAGATGGTATTCTTTATTCATGGATGGTGTGTCTTGGTATAGAGATTTTCTCTCTCATTTTTTTTCATGTTCAATGTACTTGATACCAAATGCGGGCTTCGGCTGGATTGTAATACGTATCTGTCATTTTTCTTATTTGGGATAATAGGTCGCAGATCTTTGAAAGAAAAGAAAAACAATTTTTAGTATTTACTATCAAGGTTGGGCATTTTAAGCAGTGCTATAAAGTTGTCCATCCACTTTTTCCATCAATAAACATGGTCTGGGTTCCTTGTCCCTGCTGGGCTTGGTCACAGGCCTGGAGGAGTCCTCGAAGGGCTGTCCTGTGCTACCTTCAATTTGAAGAATATAATTTAGGGGTCTTTTAAATGCATGATTTCAGCACTCAGCTAGAATCTAACCGATGTGGACATTAGGTCTGTGGTTCTGGGTAGTTAGAAGACAGTGAATGTCCACCTGGCAATCAGTTTGCAGCCTGACGTTGACAACGGCTTGAGTTTCAGGTGTCTGACAATTAGGCAAACCCAAATGTGGCTGGCATTATTCTCAGGAATCCACCGACCACAGAGGCGAAGATCTGCTACTACAGAGGCCAGAAGAATAGCTGGAAACGCTTACTTTCCTTCACGATCAAATCAGTATTTATCACGTCTCTAGTATCTATTCAGTTAGCGGCCCTTTCCCCATCCTTGTTTTCTTTGTCCTGGCTTTCACTCTGAGCAAGAATTTTCATTGAAGACACTCTGAGAAACGGGTTGTATGTTTACAGATGCCCAGAACAATGGTATGGGTCAAGCATTGTGTTTCAGAGAAAGGTTATCTCAAAAGAAAACTGGGTTCTCTTTGAGGTATTATGGTATTAAGTTACTTCTGTACCTGCTCTTCTATATTAGGTCAAAGAGAGATATCATTTGAGGTGTATCGTGGCTAGAAGGATCGTTGAAGGACATGAATGAGAATTCAAATGTAGAAAAAAGGCACTGCAAGTTACCCAGAACCTGAGTTTTCCAGTGGTTCAAAGGACCATGGAGAACACTCCAAGGGAAGGAACCAAGATTTGCCTTCTGCAGATTTAGCTTGGGAGCCAAGGATGTCATCACTATATCTTATCCTACAAGATATTAAACGAACATAAAAAAAACCTCTCTTATGAACTCTGATTGTTAACAATGCCAATCTGCCTTCAGCCATCCCTAGAGTTTTCTTTGCCCTTGACTAACTACTTGGTTTTCCTTAAGATTTTTTTCCCCTGAATCAATTTGAAAAATTGAGATGCCTTCAAAGGTGGGTTCAGCTCAGAATGTGAACCTCTTTCTAGCTTTTAGGTTGTGTCAGAGCAAACATGAATTAGGTGAAGTCTGTTGTCAACACCCTACACCTGCATCTTAGTGTGCTGTTTTTCCCTCCGCCTAGTCCCACTGCTCTTAACGAGTGCCCTGGGCAGCCAGACTCCCTGGAAGCCCCTTTTATTCAGTCTCCTTCCTTTTGAGTTACCTTTTCTTGAAACGTACCTTCTGATTCGTTCTTTCTAGTGACCAAGATTTAACCATTGTAATTAATCGTCTCCAGACTCCATACTTAGTTCCTAAACTGAACAGTCTAAATTTGTAATGGTGTCCTTTGTATACTTGTGGTGGGCGATATAAGTCTTCAGCCAGGACATGTGTATGCACTTAGGAAGAGACATTTAGAAATAAAAGTGGAAGCAAAAGTTAACTCACTGACTGCAATCTTAGTTATCCATGGCTGCTATAATAGAAATAACACCTGAATATGGCTTTAAAAATAGAAATTTATTCTCTGGCAGATTAGGAGGCTCGGAAGTTAAATTTCAGGAACCAGGCCTAAGAGAATTCTTTCTTTGTGGGTTATGGGGGAAGGTCGTTGTCTCCTTTCTGTGGCTCAGTGTTCCCTGGATGTCTCCGTGTACCTTGGGGTCAATGTTTTCTTGGTTCTAGGAGGTTTTCAGCACAGTGAAAAGGGTGAATTCTGTTCTTGGATTTCTTTTCTGGTGGTAGTCAAGCCCCTTCTACCTCTGCTCACTTGTTTAATCCCTTTTGTTATCAGGGTTTCAACTGTGACCACCCAGGATGCAGAAGGCGATGGGTGACAAAGTCCAGTTGCAAGGTCCCCACCTGGATTCAGTCTCCAATAAATCCCTTCTTGATCATCGTTGAGGGGTGTGGATAGCCTTGCTGTCAGAAAGAGAGCATTGGAAACTCAATGACGGCAAGTGTAGTTAGGTTAACATGTAATAGCATCTGATCTCCCCTTTGACCCATTCTAAAGTTGTTTGTTATTAGTATTTTCTGCTTTCTTTTGCTTGAAAGTTTTCTGTTCTGTCAAGTCATTTTATTATTATGATTTGGTTCTTGTTTGCTTCATGTACTCTGTGTGCTTTTCTGTCCATCAAATCCAGGATGGTCAGATCTATTGAGACAGTAACTTGCATAGTAATCACCTAGGGGCACGGCAGGGGGAGATGGCGGGAAATGGGAACTCACAATAATGAAGAAGAGAAGAAAATCTCCTGAAATTGATTGTGGTTATGATTGCACACATAGTCTTAATCTGATCCAATGATTGGATTATATATGTGAGGTCTATGCCAATAAAATTAATTTTAAAAAGAGAAATTGATTGGAGATACAGCCGAACGCTGTAGATTGCATCCTATGACATTATCATTATAAAGGTGAGGATTTAAAACACACAGGATAAGAAGAAAAGAAAACCCTTTGTCATACTTGGGTCTCTGTGAATTGTGATTGACTGCATGGCAACCGGTTAGGGCAGTGGCCCTCTTGGTGAGCTGTCTTACTTCCTCCTCCCCCCTTCCGTAGACTCTCTTCTCGGCATTATTTTCTTGTGTAATCCTTTGAACCAGGTTTATCATCCTCTAACTCCCTCATTCAAGAATTATACAAATCTTTGGGAAAAAAATAAAACACAGAATAATTATATCAGATCATAAAATAGAAGACACTTACAGAATACAGAGCACCGTGGCCCAGACTGGTTGATGATATATTTGGGGAGACATCATTCAATACATAACACTTGCTATGTGTTGCCAATTGCTATGAAAGTTTGCAACTGAACAAAGGTTAAAGACCATATGGAACCACGTCAGAAAAAAGGCACGGTGGTCTTTTCTGGACAACAAAACCAAGCCAAGAAACCCCATCCAAATCACTAGAGAGCACAATTGCACGCCTACAAATATGCAGTTGCTATGAATTGGAATCCACGGGACAGGGACTGGGCTGACGAGGAAAGAAAGTGATCTTGGGAGGCAGAATTATGTTCATTGCACCACCTCCCAGGTCTGTGCCCCAAGGCAAATCATTTCCCCTCCCCGACTCCAACTTTTCTCATCTGTAAAATGGGGATAGCAGCAATAGTGGCTCATATATTCTGAATATGTTTCACGAAGCAGGGCCTGGGATCGCCACATACATGATCTTGTGGATTATCTGACATAGGAACCTGAGCGGTTGAGAGGTGAAGACCTTAGTTAATGTAACACCACCAGTGACTCCTGAGCTGGGAAGAGCTGACTATTGGGAAAGATTTCCTTCTTATCTTTTACTAAAAATTTATTGTCCTTTTATTTTATGAGACTTCATTTCTTATGGTCCTTGTGAAATTGAAGTGCATGCAATGTACTTAGCGTCATACCACGCACATTTTCTTATGAAATTCTAGTTGCCTTTCTCTTTCCCCTTTCCCAAGGCCCTGATGGGAAAGTCGGCTTTGGCAGGCAAGATAGGGGAGCTAATTTTGGCTGGGTCAGTACCGCCGGAGAAGAGAAGAAGCGGGAGCTTTCTGCAGCTCCAATCAAGCAGGCTGGTAGCTTTCAACTCTGTCTATACATAGACCTCACTGGATTGGCTGGGCATGTCTTTATTTAGAATCCCATGTCCCTTTTTGAACCTTGTAACCTAAGAAAGAGTGAACAACTGGAGGAAAAATGAAAAAGATTAATGGATTAAAATATATTTGCAGAAAATTCCTATAGGAATTGAGGTTATTAGCCTGGCCAAGCGAAGTCTGGGGGATATAATTCTTCACCTATGTCAAGGATTGTATTATTGATTATGGCAGCGTGTCTCTCTCTAAAGGTGAGAGGCTGGACATGATGACAACCAGGTCCTTTCAGAATGTGAAACTTCACATGTCTATGAACATGAAGAATGAAGGAGTTAAGATTAGAATGGAAATTTCAGAGCTGAAAGGACTTAAAGACAGCTAGCACTTGATATGACATTTTCTTGTTCTCTGACTGCTTCTGGCATCTTTCCGCTTCCCTCTGGTCAAGTTCAGCCTTTTTGGAGGGGAGATAAGTCATCTTTGAACCTTTCACTTATATAAATGATTCTAAAATATGTTCACATTGGGGATATATTTTCCTTTGGAAAATATGAATAGATATTTTGTATTCTATGAGCGATTGTTATATAATGGGTGCATCTTAGTGACTGAAACCTTAGCTAACTTCTCTATTCAGGTACAAGAATAAATTTTAAAGAAAGTGAAATAAAACTAACAAAATTTTTGAAGTAAGATCGGAAAGTTAGCACTACGTACTTGAGCAGCATCACAAGGACACTGGAGTTATGCTAGAGAGAAGATGAAAGGAACTGAATAAAGAACAGGAGAGTAGGAAATTCCAAGAGGCTTTATTTTAGTTGTCACTTACTTGGTGACATTAAGTGCCAAGCACGGGGCCAGATACTGGAAACACTGAGTTTGAGAAGGCATGGCCCCAGTCTTTATGACTGTATTAACTAGGGTAGCATTTGCTATAGTAATGTACACCCACTTATGTGTGTGTGTGTGTGTCATTGTGTATACAAGGGGGCTTCAAAACATTTGTGGAAAATTTTCATTCTTCTAATTCCATTTTTTTTCCAGTTTGAATTTTTTAATTAGTTGGGCTTTAATACATGTAACATATCATCCATATTGCCATCATGTCGCGTAGAATTGTACAGTTCTACCACAATCCATTTCCAACCATTTTTTTCTACATAAATCCTTGACATCATCTCCTTTTGACCTCCCTACTACTATACCCCACTATACGCCACTATACCCCACTCCCCATCCCTGCACCCCTATTCTACTTGCTGTTCCTATAAGTTCATCACTCCTGAGTGTCATAGCCCAGAAAATGGAAAAGCATAGAACACAGTTTCAGGAGGGTGACCTCCATTCACCTAACATCTCTGAGATATGCTCTACGATGAACTAACACAACCCAAGAAAAACAATACAAACCAAAAATACAGAAAAAATTGGAAACCAGATCAGGTCCAGCCTGCATCATAGGGGGGAGTCTACTGGCAAAGTTTTAACTCTTCAGGTCAGATTTGTTCCTTTGATCTTTTGTGATTCTCTCTCCCACCCCCAGTGTAGTGACCACTTGACTCCTGTCCCTCAGTTGTAGATAGGGAGACTTCCCCAGAGGCTCATCTCCCATGTGGTTCCACAGATGAATCTTGGGCTTCCATTGTCACCCATCGTCTTCTGCACACCGGATTCTCACAGTTTAGGCTCTGATACGGATCCCTTCTTCGACTTCAGATTATATGAATTCCAATCCTTCAGTGATGGATGATGGTGTGCTTCTTGCACGTGAACTTAGTTGACATCTCTTGTGAATACCTGCTTGTTTGGAGGCAAGCCTTTAAGACCCCAGATGCTATTGTAACTGATAGCCAGGTATCTAAATTCTTCGCCACATTTTGCTAAAGCACCTGTATCTTCTGCATTCCCTTCTGAGGCTACCAAACAGGGCCATGATGTAAAAACTAATTGTTTTTAAATTGGAAGTAGGATTTAGTGTGAGCCCCAAACCCATTCCTGGATCTATGCTTTTTTTCTTTTAATTTGCAGTACAGTCGAACTCTGGTACTCGACAGCATCAGTACATGATATAATCGGAGAGCTCGAACAAAACATCGGAATCCAGCCAGATGCACATGGGTTTTGTAAACAAAAGCAGTTCGTGTTTCGGTCAGGCGTCGTTAGTTGGCGTTGTCAGTATGCCTTGTTTAATCTTAACCCTTTTGCAGCTGTGTTCCAAGTGTTTTGCTAGAACTTTCTTAGTTTTTGTACTGTTTTTAGATAAAAAACATGGGTCCCAAGAAAGAGTTTTTTGAAAAGAATTCATCATGATAAGGAACTGGTTAACTGTGTTATCGATATTGTTGGTGATAATTTAGTAAACACTTTTAGAAAACAGTTAAGGAAATGCCAACAGCAGACCACATTAGACAGGTTTTTTTTTTTAGAGAAAGCCAGCCAGATCCTAGTAAAAAAAATGGCAAAGAAGGGAAAAACTCCTGAAAAGTTGATTTTATGGAAGTGGATTCCCCTTTCCAAACACTGACTCTCTCTCCATCTCTCCTCTCCACATCCATGTCCACAGATCCAGATCCTCATCCGTCTCAAGGTATGGGCCTTACTGTAGTTGTTAACTTTTTTAATATTGTGTTTCTTATTTAAATTTTATTATTTAACTCTGAACTTATTTACTTTGAAATTTCTGTGTAATGTTTTGTATAAAAAGGCAAGGTTAGGGTAAAACCTTGGTGGTTGAGAATGGATTAATTAGTTTTCAGTTATTTCTTATGGGACAAATTGATGCGGAACTCAGCTGCATGGAATCTTGACGCTCCTAGAACGAGTTCGCATCGAGGTGCGGAGTTCAGCTGTAACTTGGGAGGAGGAGGACTGACTAAGGATGCTTGGGGAACATTGGATGGGGAGTGGCTTTAGTGGCATGCAGCGGGTGGCCAAACTTGAACTAGGGCATCTGGATGTATCCCGGGAACCCTGGCCAGGAGCCATGGAATGCTGGGACACTGACTCCTGGACCTTCAGGGTGCACGGTAGGCTCCGGAGGCAGCATCCGTGAGACGCCAGGCAGGAGCTCCACTGGGTGAACTGGATTCTACCTCAGAGCCACTTGTCTCCTGAGCACGTAAGCTGGAGAACGCACGGTGCCTGAGGAAGCAGAAGTCAGCTGTACCAAGTGTTGGACACTGTCGGTTGGCGGACAAACAAGGCCTTGCTACATCTATGCCCTGTGTGCTGTATTAAGATAACATATTATTCTGGCAATCCTGCCAAGGTCAGTCTGTTCTATGTTGCTGATCCTTGTTCATATTAGGGTGTATCTCAGAATTGTGTCCCATTGGGGGGTCACCCTTTTGGAGTTGTCTTATTTGTTTCAATATTTTTCGGTAAATGAAACCCAGGGACGCTGAGCCTATAGGGAAAGCAAATAGAACAAGAGCTTCGGGGGGAGGAGGAGGAATATAGAAGGGTAGAGGTGCTAAAAGGGAGATGATGTCCGGGAGTTCTGGAAGGAAAAGTGTGTTTGGAAACTGAAGATGGAAGAAAATGTACAATTCTGTTTGACGTGATTGAACTATGGAATGATATTACATAGGCATTTACTCCCTAAAGCCCCCTTATAAATATACACGTACTTTTTAAAGCTCCCTCATAAGTATGTACACACACATACACACACATACTTGGACATGCTTAGTGATACACACAGTTAAGTATTTGACAGTTAACCCACATTGGGCAACTTCAAACCTACCCAGCGATGTCTCAGAAGAAAGGTCTAGCAATCTACTCCTGAAAAAACAAATCAGCCATTGAAACCATTGGAATGCAATTCTACTTTGGCACATGTGGTTGGGGCAATGTGATCAGTTTTGTGTCAACTTCTCTGGGCCAGGATTCCCAGTAGTATTAGCATAATGTAAACAACTCTATCACGATATCTGCAGTGAGCAGCAAAGCCATTGTAGGAGGATGAGGGAGGAGTATAGCTTTATTACTCAGGTCAATTCTGTAATTGAAAGGAAGTTTTCTTGATGGTGTGGCCTCCTCTTTTTTAAGCAGACTCTGTGGAAAGGCTCACCCCTTCTTGCTGGTCTGGACCCTGCATCTGGCTTGTTAACGTACCATATAGTCTGCCGACTCTGGGAGCTATCAGAGACTCATCTCTGACCTGCTGGTCTCAGATCATCTATTTCTGAATCCACTGGCCATGGTCTTCTGTTTAGTCTTCTTGTTCCTAGTTCATCCTCCTTCCTGATTCATCAACTTTGGCAACTACATGAGTCAGAAAAAGCCTCCAACTTAATATCTGACACATGACTTTGAACCAGATGGAATGCAACCATGTTTACAACTGTGTGAAGCATTTTATTGATATAAAACTATTTCTGTGTGTGTGTGTGTATCACAGCAATGGCTTGCTTTCCATGTTTTAGGAATCCTGTTCTTGTAGTGGTCTAAGGTGATTGGCATGCAGCTCCGGAGGGACCAAAGCATTTTCCATCAAATGGCTCTACCATCCCCTGGGGGTCATCACCAACTAATTAAGCTGGTGGGAGGGAAGAGATGCTTGGAGGGGTTTATCTTCTCAAACGAGAACTATTTCACATTGCCCCACATTCTATTGTGAGAATGTTTCATAATCACTGCTAACTGTGAGAAGCTGGGGAATATGTGGTATTCATTGAACTAGGAAGAAGTGAAAACCAAGTTATGGTCAACAGCTAGTGTTTTTTCCCTTTTGCTGCAGCAATGCATAACTCTGATTTTATGAAGAGAGACACTAGCATGCACAGGAGCTCTACCCTACACTACCATGCCAGTTCTATCACGTCCGTTCTGCTCTTAGAATCTCACAAGCCCTAAGGTAGAGCATCATTAACATTGAACTGTGTAGTAGATTGTTATATTTTCCTACCATTACTCTTCATTTTAAACTCTGTTCTCTCTCCTCACGTTGCTGGTCTCCATATCGTTTGCGGCCCCTCTCTACCCCATGTATGCTTTAGGACACAGGTTGAAAAACTATGGACCCCTGTGTCAAATCTGCTGCCTCTTTCGAATGCTTTTTCCATTTAAGAGGGTTTAAAAAATCAAAAGAGGGATAATATTTCATGGCATTAAAATGATATGAAATTCTAATTTCAGTGTCCATATATAAACTTGTATGGAAGCCAGTGTATGTATTATCTATGGCTGAATCTGCCTACAATCATAATCACAGACCTGAATAGTTATAGCAGAGACTGTATGGCTCCCAAGACATGAAATGTTTTTTATCTGGATCATTACAAAAATGTTTTCAGACATCCACTTTAAGTCCCAAGACAGTGGAGATACTCTATTGTGGGGCAAAGGTGATAAGGTGTGACAAAAAGGTCTAAGTGTGTTGTACACATGGTGGAATGAAAGACAAAAAAGAATAAGCTGAAGCCAGGCTTTGGCACTGATATCGGTTATTATAAGACAGAGAAGAAAGAGAGAGGATCCACGTTGGAAGTGACTTGAATTATGTTCAAACCATCAAAGGAAAAGAGATCAAGAAAGAGTGCAATTACAGGGGCCTCCAGGAGGATTTCAGATGTGGGGCCCAGGCCCAAGAGTCCATTCCTGGTACTCTATTTCTTTTCTATTTTCTATTTTAATCTCTCTGCTAGTTTGTGTTTTTCTTTCTTACAATATTTAGAACAGTGCCTTGCACTCAATCAATATCAATTGATTGATTGATTGAATCAGCCATGTGAATGAAAGGAATCTCGACCGCATTTCATTTTTAATGGCCAAGCATGAGGGCACATTGCCATCAAGCCGAGGTGATCGTTACTCACTGTAACCCTATAGGACAGCATAGAATGGCCCCGTAGGCTTTCCAAAGTTGTAAATCTTTACGGAAGAAATCTGTTTTATCTTTCTCCGGCAGAGCAGTTGATGGGTTAGAACAGCTGACCTTTCAGCTACTGTTAGCCAATGCTTTGAACACTGACCATTTACGTGGCACTCGGCATATGGGTGCCAAGTTGGACAAAGTGACCAAGCTGAGCATTGGCAGTCCGATGGACAAAGGTCATGACCAAAAAAGCATTATCTGGCCTCTGATTTGAAATCCTTGTGCAGGCCACAATCTGTTTAGCATGTATAGACCCTGAGTGCAGTAATGTGGACATTTTTGTTGAGCAAGATCTAGATACTTACACCATATAGCAAATTTCTTATTATAACTCACCTAAGTACAGGCGGCCATCTGGCCTGCTGAATTTGCCCAAACGAAAACAATGGGAAGTCATTGTCAGGCTGGTTTGCTTCCAGCATGTAAATTGCTTGGTACAAGTATACCTTCTCAAATCATCAGACACTGATCAGCTTTCAGCTGAAAGGATGACCAAACCCCAGCTTAGTGGGAAAGGTTATATGCCATAAAGTACTTCATGCCAGATATTGGAGCAGGGCAGAAATCAGAGCCTATATAAATATCTCGGGACTATTCCATTTGGACATATGCCACAAAAAATAATCTAGAGTCATTCTGAGAAAGTGTCAATAAATCATCTATTTAGCTTGACACTGCAATGTACCAATTTATTTCTTTTTCAAGCTTAAGTGCTCTTCAAAGCCAGACAACATTAAAGCCCTGGTTTGAAATTTACCCCAAAGCACCAGAGAAACTCAAACCCATTGTCACTACGTAGGTCCTGCCTCACGGGGAACCTGTGGAACAGGGCAGAACTGCCCATAGGTATTTCCAGGCTGCAATCTTAAGAGAAGCAGCTTTCTCTAGCAGAGGGGCAAGTGGGTTGAAACTACCTCCCTCTTGGTTATCAGCCCAAACACTAGTTCAGACTAGAGAATAAGGGGCTAAAATAGTGGCCATTTCAATGGTTCCAATGTAGTCGCTCTTGACTTCATTGCTTGACTTGCGATTGCTTCCACCTTCTTGCAATGTCTTTCCATGAATGTGTAAGAGATTTGATTTTGCCCATCTTCTTGTCTCTTTTTCAGGATCCCTGGCGGTTCATTGGATTCAACATGAAGCTGCTAACGGAAAGATTGGTGGTTCAAACCTACCAGGCATCTGCCAGACAGAGGGGAGGCAGTCTGCTTCTGGCAACATTCTGAAACCCTAGGGAGCAGTGCTGGCTGCCCTGGAAGGCGCGATGATTCGGATTCAACTCAACTGTGAGTTGTTTTCTTTGCTTTTCTCTCTTCTTTTGGACTAAGTTGCCCTTCCTTTGTCTTCACCTGTATTGTTGTACTTGGCCCGTTAGTAGCCTGTGGGCACATTACTAATCAGAGTGACTTCAGAATGAAGCAGTTGGTGATTAGTTTATTTCAAGAGTGTATGGGGGATGTAATTGTGCAAGTAAAGAGACGGGTGTCATATACGTGATTAAATACATACAAGATTTCTTCCTCTGAAACCTTTATCATACAAAAAGCTTCATCGCTGTGATTCTTTAAAGTGTCAGACTCAGAGAGTTTGTTGACGTCAGATTTACTTTTGGTGGTAAGGACAATGACCTGGAGCACTCATTCTGTGATATGGTGTGTTGTCTGCTGTGCCAAAGACAAACGTCCAAGTTACACGTATCCGTGATTGTTTATTCTGAAACTTGTATCCAGAGAGCCCCTGATTGGCCGCTTCCATTTCCTTAGGGTTTCAGAGATGCTAGAAAGGAGAATATATTGTATACCATTAAAAGGCGAAAACTATTGACATAATGTCTTATTTGAAATGCTCTCTGAAGGTTGAATTTTGAAAGCGGAAGAGACTTTCTCGTTGATCTTCAGGTATATTTGGGAGTCCTTGATTTGCTGCAATGGCAAAGAGAAACAGGCTGCGATGTTTTTAAGAGAAATAGCACTGGTCTGTGTTCTGGATGTAGATGTAGAGTTAATGGTTTTCCTTTTGTTAATGTTATAGGGAGGGGTTTCTCCAAGAATGTGGTAAAATTCACTTATTTTTAAATTCAATTTTTCCACAAACTTTTTGGAGCTCCCCTTCTTGTTATATCGATTGAGTTTTGAGCATTAAACTAACCTTGCATGCCTGCTGTAAACCTTATTTTAGCAAAATATTTTTCTCATTTAATATATTGTTGGACTTGATGTGCTAATATTTCTAGGGATTTCTGTGTATATCTGATTGATATTTAATTTTGTTTTATGGTAAAATTTTATTCATTCAGATTTTCGTATAAAGGTAATGCTGGCCATATAAAATGAGTTAGAAAGTATTTTTCTCAAAGGCTCTATTTTCTGAAAGAATTTAGATAACAAAAATTATTATCAATCTTGACTTGAGGATTGCTTTTTGTTTGGTTTGAATAGGATTATTAGTTTTTATTGCTGGTTTCATTTCTTTAATAGATAAGGGGATCTTCGTTTTTTTAATACTATTTCTCTTTTGGGGGAACAGCTGTGGAATTTGGTGATATTCATGGGACGTTTTTTCACTTCATTCAAGTTGTCAAATGTATTGTTCGCACATAGCTAATAAGTGGCAGAAGAGTCACTCAACACGGATCTTCTGACTTGTCCAGTGCTTTATCTACCCTCTTGCCATATGAAAGAAAGCATCGCTTAATTATTTTAGTGACTATTTTTTTGCTTAAATAATCTTTATTTGTTGTGCACTAGGAAAGATAGGACTGTATCAAACAGTATATATATTTTTGAAGGTAAAACGTTTATTTTTGAGGAACATACTTTATACTGCACATTTTCAAATCGAGTGACATCACAAAGCAAAAGTGGTCTCCCTCCCCCTCATCCTAGAAATAACTAAGGGTATAAAATTTCTTCTGAAATCTCGACACATGGACGTTTAGCACCAGCATCCCAAATGAACAAATAAGGGGGGAAAAAGCATTTACTAAATATTTCAGAATTCTTTGGTTGGGGTTCTTCCCCATGTGATATTAATATTTCTTCTTTCAATTCATATTACCAAAACAGTAAAAACCAGGAAAAAATAGATAAACCTA
>NW_022103922.1:14654802-14656301 GCF_000313985.2 Echinops telfairi | reverse complement strand
CATTGCATATGCTTCTTGAGTCTAAAGAGGACTTTATAGAATGGTATGGGACATAGGGGCTAATATCAGACTTATGGACTTGTTTTGAACTGGGCTGGTATCTTTTTTAATATTCAAGAGTTCTTGTGTATAAAGCTCGTTCTTGTACACATATGCCTCTCTCTAGCTTTGTTTCTCTAGTCCACCCAGACTAACACAGAAGTACAGCCAGAATGCTCCTTCTAGGCAAGTGTAAAGAGAGTTTGCTTCACGTACTTTGGACATGTTAGGAGAGGTCATTCCCTTAAGGCAGACATCGTGCTTGATAAAGCAGAAGGTCAGTGAAGAAGAAGCCCCTTGATCGGATGGATGGATGGATACCATGGCTGTAACAATGGGATCAAACATAACAACAATTGTGAGGACGGTGTAGGACCAGGAGGTGAATTGTCTCGCCATTCATAAGGTTGCTGTGAGTCAGAAATGACTTGATTCCATCTCACAGCGACAACGTGCATCGAAATTCTTGCCAAATCGTGACAATACAGATGACCGTAAGGACCATTTTGGCTTCAAAAGTCCTATAGTCTAGTAGAGGAGGCAATCTTACATTTAGAATCTCTAATAATGAAATAAAGTGATATGGACTACAATAAATTGAATACCACTGAAGATAAAATGATTAACTTTGGGATTAAAAGGATCAGAGTATATGAACATGCCATTATTTGCACTGCCGTTATTTGCACTGGGTCTTTCAGCCACTCTAGGACTATCCCATCTGACACTGATTCTAAGTGGTAAACAAAATGGGTGTATGAAGGTATCAAGTTATGCAAAGGCAGGCTGTACTCAAGGAAGGATGAGTCAGGAGAAATATGTTCAGAGAAAGAGCGTTTAAGATGTAGGCAGAGGTCACATTTTGTTGGACTGCTAACAACAAGTCAGCAGTTCGAAACCACAAGCTGCTCTGTGGGAGAAAGATGGGGCTTTTTATTCCCCCAAAGTTTTCTAATTTCAGACCCTCAC
This sequence comes from Echinops telfairi, assembly GCF_000313985.2. Taxonomy (NCBI): domain Eukaryota; kingdom Metazoa; phylum Chordata; class Mammalia; order Afrosoricida; family Tenrecidae; genus Echinops; species Echinops telfairi. The sequence continues at coordinate 14,655,293 of NW_022103922.1, read as the reverse complement.
AGGGGGGTGTTCTATTTTGTATTTCAGGGTTGCCATGAATTGAAATCGACTAGATGGCAGTGAGTTGTTGTTGTTGTTGTTGTTGTTATTCCTACATACTTTCTAGTTAATATCTGGCAAGACAGTGACATTTCTTAAATACAAAAGTGATACGACTAAGATGTATCTGTACTCAAAATGGGTTTTGAACCAAATACTGCAGACTCAACTGAGAATATGTGTTAAAAATGAGAATTCCGCAACCCAATTTCCAAGTCCAACTGAGCAGACTCCTTGTGGTGGAGATTGTCAAGGAATGTGCATTTTATGCCCTTCAGCTGATGAGGATACGCACTTGGTCATGAAAACAAGAGGGTAGCGTTTGTTTTTAACCTGTTCTTCGGTCCCGGTTTTCCTGTTCACCCTTAAAACACGTCATCTCCCTTTTTGTTTTTCACATTGAGCATCGACACATAATTTAATTTTAATTAGGAATTTCTACGGTTTAAAAA
>NW_022103922.1:14646256-14647766 GCF_000313985.2 Echinops telfairi | reverse complement strand
CCATGCTGCTAATGTATACATTGCTCAAGCTTGGGACTGCTGTACTTTGTCATCTTGCTAACTGTTGGTGACCTGCCCTGCTGTTTCTTGCTGGTGGCTGGACTGCCTGCATTGTCCTATGGAAGACTCAGCTGTCTGTTTCCTTGACCTTGGACCCAGAAGTCCTATTAACTATTCCACAGAAGTGGGTTGAACTGAGCCCTCTGTACTGCTGTGTTGCTTAATTAGCTGTTATATTCCTTCATGCTGTATATATCTATCCTCATGTATATATGTAAAATCATAGGTGTCCTGGTTTTGTTTCTCTAGAGAACTCTGTGTAACACAAGAGTGCAAAATGGGAGTAGTAATACTTATGTCAGGATGCCAGAGGTCAGCTAGGATTGTCTTGGGAAGATGGGAACCTGTGTGTCTCTTGATAGAACCCAAGGTTCATGAATCTGAGTGGTCTGCATAACATCTCCTCATCAGTCTTGTTTTTAGATCACCCTCAACTGATAAAAGTAGTACTTTCAAACTGAACCTTTGAGAAAATATTTCCAAGAAGCGAACATTAAAAAAAAGAATATTGACTTTTACCCAAAGAGCAAAAGAGCACAAACTAGTTTTATTATTATTATTATTTTAATCTTCAAAAGGCATTCTATCTTTTCATAAAAGAGATATTCTGCCATTTGCTCTCCCTATGTTACATTCCCTGGGATATACTTTGGTTCAAGTCTAAAAATGCTCACAAATGGAGGGAGCATTTACATCAAGGAGATGATTATAACTCTACTGTAAAAGATTAGTATAAACTCAATAAATAAGATTTAAGGATTCTTGGGAGTGCTTAACCAATATGATAGGTTCACAAAAAAACCATAGCAATCTTTAAAGATTGAAGGCTAATTCCATCTATTATCTTCCATTTTCCCTTTCTTACAATAAACTCAAAACTCACTGCCAAGAAGCCAATTCTGAGTCATAGATAGTCTTAGACAAGAATAGAACTTCCTTGTTGAGTGCCCCTTCAGAATGTACAAATATGATGGAGTTCTCAGAATTATTTTCATAAGAAGAGTGAAAAGGTAAAAACAGAATTTCGATTGCTTAATGAGACTCTGGGAGCTTGGTGGTGCAGCGGGCTATGCAGTGGAATGCTAATCACAAGCTCAGTGGTTTGAAAACACCAGCTGCTCCCCGGGAGAGAGATGAGGCTCTCTGTGCCCTACCGAGATGGACAGGGGTGCTTCTCCGCTCTCCTACAGGGCTGCGAGGAATCAGAATCCACTCCCCGGCAGTGAGTGCGTTTAAATCAAAGGTTCTCAACCTGTGGGCCATGACCCCTGAGGGAGTCAAACGACCCGTTCACTGGGGTCGCCTGATTCATAACAGTATCAAAATGACAGTGATGAAGTAGCAACGAAAATAATTTTATGGTTGGAGGGGGAGGGTTCACCACAACAGAGGAACTGTATGAAAGGTTCACGGCATGAGGAAGGTTGAGAACCGCTGGTTTACATGATAT
>NW_022103922.1:14637144-14644612 GCF_000313985.2 Echinops telfairi | reverse complement strand
GCAGAATAACAGTCACAGCTCAACTCCCAAGCACTGGGCTTGCTGAAGGCTACATTTTACAGCGGGAGTCCACTCCATTTTGAATCTTAATATAAAGTCAGCCTCCACTGAATACATTCTGACTGTTGCCCAGGGGAGTGTGTGTTTGAAAGGGAGGGGCAGTTGACTGAACATGCAGGTAATGGAAATTTGGGTACCAGGGGCACATGGTAATGATTCATATACCCCAGCCATCCAGGGGCACCAGAATCAGAACTGTAAAGCTCTCTAATCTGCAAGAGTGGACCAATTCCAGTCATGGTCCCACCTCTGTCAATGCAGGATTGATCTGCCATCCGTCAATCATAATTTTGTGACAATTTCTTATACAATTAGCCATGGGATGTGAATCCTTCAGACATCAGGATGGTCTCATGTTGATAGTCCCCTTCATTGGATGGTTGTCCTACGATTTTATAAAGGGTTTTTGTGAAATATATTTGAATTTGGACTTGACTCTATGGCTGTGAGTTTATTTTTTCTTGAGTAGAAAAATAGTAAGCACTTTATAATGGTTAGTTATTATGGTGAGATAATTATCAGACACATATTTATGAGCTACATTTATTATGCAATAATTTGTCCTCTGATGGCGTTCATGCTGTGCCTGATGGGCTCCTGTCATCAGGCAGACTGCATTGCTGCCTGGGTAATGTTCTTTGCAAGACCCTCCCTGCCTCAAGGACCCTCAAATCCAAAGTACTCATACCATGTCTTTACCAGTGGCCAAGCCCCAACACAAAGCAAATCCACTCTTGCCAAGTTGGTCCAGGTTCACGGTGACCCTGTGCTTTGTAGAGTAAAACTGAACTCAACTGAATTTCGACAAAATGTCTTCGGGGGAGGAGGGGGATTGTAACCTTTTCAGAAGCAGATTTCCAGGACGTCCCCCTTAGTGTCCCTGGTTGGGTTTGATCGGCCAACCTTTGGGTTAGTAGTTAAGCTCAGAACGTTTGGGCTCTCCAAGGACTTTCAGTAGGGCCCAGCCAAAATGCCAACGTGTTGATTGCCACTCATAGGGACCCTGCGAGCAGGGTAGAATTGCCCCTGCGAGTTCAAGAGGCTGGGACTCCTGACGGGAGTAGAAAGCTTCCTTCTTCTCCTGTGGTGTGGCCGGTGGGCTCGCACAGCTGACTTTGTGACTAGCTGTCAGCAGCCCACAGAGTAACTGCCTAACCCTGATGCCACCGGGGCTCCAGAAGAGCTGGAGAAGGGAACGGCTCTCACTCCTCAGAAGCTTCAACTGTGGTGTCCCGACCTCCTTCACAGAATCTCCAAAGAGGCTTTTGTACAAAAGTTCCGTGTGGCATACCAAAAGACCAGAAGGTCTAGTGGTTTCCTAAGAAGGCGAACAAAAGCAGAAAGGAGGGAGGGAGAAGCCACCAACCTGCCAGCTCACACCACACTGAGACACATTTGCATCTCCTCCAAATGTCACCAGCATTCTTGCACCTCAGTAATTTCATTCACCCAAAGTTTTGACTAAAGGGAAAGAACGAAATGACAGCTGCAGGGCATTTTCAGGATAAAGAAGATTCCCAGGGCTGCACATTTCCTAAGTAACACCTGGGGATAAATCAGTGCACATGAATGAATATCCGATTGTTGTATGGAGGATTTCTTTGTAAGTAGCTTGATTCAAGAATGAAGGGTGACGTCAGTCAGGAAAAAACCCCAGTGAATCCTACGACTTATTGCTCTAATTAAGCAAGAAAACACGTCGGCGCATGAAAGATTGGGTAATAATTCATACCTGTTGTGTTCCAGTATTAACTATGAGCCCACGTGTCGACTACCCTCACTTAAGCATGAATTCTTTTTGCACAATAGCTCAAGGCCTTGAATATTTAATTGCATTTTTTTCCTTAAGAAAATTACTTAAAAGGAAATGTTGAAAAATCATCTCATTGGGAGGGGAGGAAGGCAGGTACCCCATGGTAAATAAATCTGGATAAAACGAGTTGTGAAAGATCTATTCCGGTAGGAGATGAAGCTTTGAAGTCCCTTTCCTGTTCAAAAACAAAATCTCAACTTCCCAGAGGATGCATTTGCAGCACAGTAGGTGCTTGGTGTTTCCAGAGCACCCTGGTTTAAGCTTCACTTGCTGTCCCTCCACGTTCAAGGACTTTGGCAATGCTGCCGTTGACACGGGACTGTGGGAGGGTGTGTTGTAGGACCTTTAAAAAACGTGTTTCCTTTTGTGAGGAAGTTTCTCTTTGTTTGGTTTTTGGTTTGGTTTTTTTTCCCCCCAGGCCACAGCAGTTGGCCTTCTGGTAGCTAAGCTGTGCCTGGGTTCTTTCTAAGAAGTGGTTCTTGGAGTAAGGACCTGGAAGGCTTTACTCTGCCTGATGGCTAGGTCAGACACACAGATGCTGCTGAGCCTGAGTTTGGGGATCAGATGGCTGGGTCTGAGCCCAGTTTGGGCCAGTTCCTTGGCAGGATGAATTGAAGCGAGTTGCTTCATTTTGGTAGGTCTCCCCTTCCTTGGTTGTAAAGACAATCATATTAGAAGAAAGGGTTCTAAACAAACAAACTCCCAACTGGCTGCCACTGAGTCAGTGCCGACCCAGGCTGACCTCACGGGTTGTAGAGTAGAATGCTTCAAGGGCTTCCAAAGCAGTGACCTTTCGAAAGCGGATCCCCAGGTATTTCTTCCGAGGCACCTCTGAGTATGCTAGAACTGACAATCTTTCAGATAGTCATTAAATGCTTACGAATTTGGGCCACACAGGGATCCCCAAAGGGTTTCAAATCCTCTGTCAGTGAGCAGATTCGGAGTCTTAGCAACACGATCCAGAGTGTCCGAGCCTGTAAACCTTTATGGGAGCCATCAGCTTCGTCTTTTTCCCGTGGAGCAGTTAGAAGGTTGGAACCCTTGATTTGGTGGACGGCAACCCAGTGCTGAACTACAGGCAGTAGTTCATGAAGGCTCCTTGAAAGGACCCCAGTGAGGGTTAAAATTGGGAAATTAAACTCAAGCGCTTAGCATACCTCCCAGCATAAGGTGTGTACCAATAGACGTAACTTGTCTACTTACAGTCTAAGCTTACAGGATGTAAGTTTCTTTGTGGGTGCTCTTGTGACCAACAGTTTAATTCAGCTGCAATCAGAAGCACTGGAGGGCACCTAACAGCAATGACAATAATTGGAATAGATTTACACACTTGTTTGGGAAGCTAGACAAGCCATACGAATGCCTTCTATGGTCCCCAAAGCAAGTTTTCCTCTAGTTGCGGTCATTAGAAAGGTCCCTGGATAATAATCCTGCCACTAGACAGGAGCAAGCCTAAGAGAATGCAGATAAGGTGCCACGGGCCTTCAGGGGAGGGAGAGATTCTAATCTAGTTGAGGGAAGTAGAGAAGATATTGCTGATGAGAACCGCCTTGGTGCACATCTCTGTAATCTTATAATATTATTGACCTGAACATTCCAGGTTGAAACGTCCACAGTCTACGGTGCCAACATGTTTGGATATGTCTGAGAACGCTCAATATGTCTTCTCTGATTTCAGTAACCGAAGGCCATGCAATAAGTATCCATTTAATATGAGAATCAGGTTTGGCCATTTGCCCAGTGGTCTGTGGGGTCAGTTACCTTAGCAGACTTCTCTATTGTGGGAGGAAGGAGTAGAGACCAGAGACAAGCAGTGCTGGCATTTTGTCTTTGAAAACCCCATTATCACCCAGAGGGGCAGTTCTACGCTCTCCTGAGGTTCACTAGGAGTCGTCATTGACTCCGTTTCAGTGAGATTGGCTTTAGTCCATCTTCCACCATCTCCTTTCATGTTATTTTCTAATCATCAGTAAAATTTTCTGTCTTGGAAATAGTTGCTGCTGGAGGTAAAAAGATAGCAAAAACCTGCTTCTTAACTCCAATCACCCTTGTCCACCAAAGATATCCAAGCATAGCTGAAAGGCAAGCTAGAGGGAGTTCAGTCTTCCTGAAATGTGTGAGAGACTGGCTTTTTCTATGCTCCTTCTGTTTCTTTGGGTATATCTAAATATTGTTAGGAACTAAGCTGACCCCACCCTTTTATATGCGTCCTTCTTTGTGCTTCGAGTCCAGCTCTTCTTAAATAAATAGATCGGTTTACATTTAAAAGCTCTTTTTATTTCAGTATAAAATTATTTCACCATTATTGGGCTGAGTTGCAGGCAGGAAAGGAAAATGAGGGTGGAGTTGGGGGAAAATGGGTTGTAAACAGTCTCGAACTATAGCACAGAAGTAAATGGTTTCGGTTGTAGAAGGGAAGAATAAATCCAACTTTTTTCTCTATTGCTGCTAATTATGGCTACTTTTATAGGGGCTCACTAGTTCCATGGTGTGTGATTTGAGAGGATTTTAGAGAAAGAGGGAGGATCATATCTCCAATAGATTTCCCTCTGATGCTTGCACTTGCAATACAAGCACTTTAGCCTGCAGATTTAGTCACGGCTGTCTTTCTCTTAGTTTTTGGAGAATGTTCCGATCCAGGTTAGGTTTTCATGAATGCCCCAATTCTTGAGGAAATTATTTCTCAATATAGCGTCTGGGGTCTTAAAAGCTTGAAGGTAAACAAGCGGCCATCTAGCTCAGAAGCAACAAAGCCCACATGGAACAACATATCAACCTGTGTGATCACGGGGTGTCGAACGGATCACTGAAGACAAATGGGTGCATAAGCAAATGTGGTGAAGAAAGCTGATGGTGCCCGGCTATCAAAAAGTATAGCGTCTGGGGTCTTAAAGGCTTGAAGGTAATCAAGCGGCCATCAAGCTCAGAAGCAACAAAGCCCACATGGAAGAAGCACACCAGCCTATGCAACCACGAGGTGTCGAAGGGATCAGGTGTAAGGCATTATCAGAACAAAAAATCTCACCATAGTGAATGATGGGGGCAGTGCGGAGTGGAGATCTAAAGCCCATTAGTAGGCCACTGGAGATCCCCTTGCAGAGGGGTCTTGGGGAGGAGATGAGCCAGTCAGGGTGTGATGTAACAATGATGAGAAATACAACCTTCCTCTGGTTCCTAAAGGTTTCCTCCCCGCTCCCACTACCATGACTCGAATTCTATCTTGCAAGACTGGCTAGACCAGAGGAGGTACACTGGTACAGATAGGAACTGAAAATACAGGGAATCCAGGATGGATGAGCCCTATAGGACCAGTGGTGTGAGTGGCAGAACAGGGAGGGTAAAGGGAGAATGGGTAGGAAAGAGGGAACCGATTACATGGAACTGTGTGTGACCTCCTCCCTGGGGGACAGACAACCGAAAAGTGGATGAAGGGAGAAGTCGGACAGGGCAAGATATGACAAAATACCCATTTATAAACTATCAAGGGCTCATGTGGGAGGGGGGAGCGGGAAGGGAGGGGAAAAATGAGGACCTAATGTCGGGGGTTTAAATGGAGAGAAAATGTTTTGAGAAATGATGTACAAATACGCTTTACACAATTGATGTGTGTATGGATTGGGATAACAGTTGTATGAGCCCCTAATAAAGTGTTTAAAAAAAAATTATTTTTTTTGGCTTGAAAAAAAAAAATTATTTCTCAAAACATAGCATCAGAGTGTCTTAAGAGCCTGTTTCAAAACAAGCAGACATCTAAGTGATAAGTCAGCTAATTCCACGCGAAGAAGCACACCACCCTATGTGAGCCAAGGTTTCAAAACAAAACACAGAAAAACCAACCCCCCAAACACAAACTCACTATCATCATCAATGCTGACTCATAGGGACCTGTTGTGGGTTTCTGAGACTCACTGTTTTCAGGAGTAGAAAGTCCAGTCTTTCTCCCTCAGAGCTGCTGGTGGTTTAGAACTGCCGACCATTAGGCTCACAGCCTAACATGTAACTACTACATGACCAGGGCTCCTGATCCAAGGCTTACACATATTAAAAACCCAAACCCGAGGAAGGAATGGTGCCAGAGATGAAATCTAAACACCCAGTTGCCAGAATGCTTAGATGATAGTGGAAGCCCCAAATCCACTTGCAGGATTCCGACACGGTTGAAGTCTCTGGTGCACCCCCATTGACCATCGTCTAAGAAAGGGAATAGCCTTCAATCAGACACAGAGCATTTACAGTGGAGCTTAGCAGCTCCAGTTACGTTAGGATGTAACCTCTTGTCATTTGTTCTCCACTTGGACCCATTTTGAATTGATTCTTGTTTTCATATTTTCTACTTTCTTTTCAATTGTGGGATTTCTCTGTTTCATTAGGTCATTGACGTTGGGTTCATTTCTGTTTTGCTTTGTTTTCTGTCTTTGTTTTGTATTGTTTCCTGTAAAGAAAATTCAGGATGGGTGGATATATGAAGACAGTAATGGGGGCTTTGAAAGGGAGGTTGGAGGGAAATGGGAGTCAACAGAATGGGTACAAGAAGGAAGAAAATGTTCCTTGTGTTGATGATTGTACAACTCTTCTTAATATGATTGAACTATTGAAATAGTAATTATATGTCAATAAAACCATCTGATATAGTAATTATAGCTCAATAAAACTATTTTTGAAAACATCTTCCTCGAAAATTGAGAAAGATGGGCAAAGCACAGTACGATTCTTTGTAAGGACGACCTGGTTCCATTCACTGGACTGTGTGTCCCTGGACAAGTGCAGACCGTTGGATTCAATGTGCTTCCTCCTGGGAAATTCTGGGTCGAATCTATGATGAAAAGTAAAACACAGGGAAAAACACGTAAGCATGTTTACATGGATTATCTACAGGACTGAGACACTGGTTTGTTTTGTAGCCTCTGATTAGTAAGATCATTGCTTTGTTTATAACTTTCACTCTTCGTGTGAGGATGTGGTACTGGATCATAACAAGGATTGTTATGTGTCTTAAAACCACTCATAAAATGCTTGTCCAGTTCTCCAAGTTGGATTAGTTGACAAGAGGCAAAAAGCTAGAATACATTTGCATTCATTGGTTCCAAGGAATCTCTTGATGAAGTATGTTGTACCACATTATCTCGTCACTGTTTCATTACTGACATATGCCCAATTTCCTTATATACTTCAGAAGCACCTGTCGTTTTAGCTGAAGAACAATTAAGTCTTCTGAAGGCTAAATGCTTCCAAGAAAGAAAGAAAGAAAAAAGCCAGACTACAGTTTAATTTATTGAAAATTATTTATACTTTAGTACTTACTGTCCTGAAAATGCCTGTCCCCTTGGAAATATGATTCAGATGCCCTGAACTGAAGAAACATTTTCCTTTTTCCTGTGCAAAATATGAAACAAAAGACAACTGAAAAACACTTCATTAAAGCAGTTCCTCTGTCCTTCTTTTGACAACTACGACTGAAGGGAGACATGCCAGTTCGGCGATGTGGGTGGTCCTTTTTCTATGCTAACCTTCACATGACCTCACAAAAATCACTGGGAGTTATTTGATGGGTTCTAGAGATTTTAAAAACATGTGCTGAGAAGTAATAGTCGCATG
>NW_022103922.1:14634424-14636962 GCF_000313985.2 Echinops telfairi | reverse complement strand
CCCCCCCGCTTTCAAGGTCTTCCCCATGGCAGATTTTGCCATCAGCTGCATGTAATTGGGCTAAGTCAATGTATGTATATGTATCAAATGAACTTAAAGTATGTTCCCCACGGGACTATCTCTGACATTTCTTTTTGGTTCAGTAATTCTAGAACATTCCTCATCTCATAATGTCTTGAACTTCTTCAGAGTGCAGCAAAAGGGAGTGGGGGGTTGATTATCTGATGAAAAATGAAAATTAGATACTGTTTCTTTTCTTTCTCTTTCTCTTAATGTCTGTTGCTCTTTCGGAGTTAGTTTTTAATTTCCTAGGACTGTCTGAGGAAAGTCCGTCTGATTACCAGAAAAAATAGTGCTCTCCGATTAATCTGTTTTGCCAGTCCGACAATTCAATCTAATAGCTTTGAGGAATGAAAAATGAAACATGTACTTTTGCCTTCGGTTAACATTTCTGTTAAGTGAAATTTGATATTTTACCTCTAACTCTATTAAAATGATGCTGTCCAAAGCTATTGTGTGGTAAAAAGCCATTCTCTTTTTCTACTGTTATAAAGTAGCTTTGTCTACTTTAGTTATAAAAACCTGGAATAATAAGCAACAGGGTTCTTGTTTCAGGGACACATCCCTGTCGAATAGAATATGGGAAACCTTTAGGAATGTTCTAATAAAGTCCGAGGAAATTGATCTCCCTTCTCTGAAATATAAAATATATAGTGAGAAAAATAAAAAGCAACAACTCTCTAGCATTTATTTTTTGTGTGTGTAAAAAGTGAAGTCGCTGTAGCCTGAACTCCTTAGGACACTGCACACTCTTGGTTAGTCATCTTGACCTGAATCGTGCTTACAGGACTTTGGGCAGGACTTGGAATTTAAGTTCCCAAATGAGTATCAGCTTAGATTAATTACGACTGTTATTGCATAGAATAGAAACACACCGGCTTATTAAACCATATTTATTGAAAATAAACAATTAGGTAATAAAAACCGGCCACAGGATATAACAATATGACTAATAAAAAATGCAGTTGATTACAAATGATATCATGACTGAGGGTGTAAGGCTATGCAATTGACATTACTTGTTATCCCTTATGTGGCCTTTAATAAGCATTTTGATCACTATTTAACATGCAATAACTAACTTATTACATCCAGACCAGGAGTTACTTTCCAACGTGGTACACTGGGCTTTAACAGGGCTTAGGGGAGTTGGCAGGCTTGAGTTTTGACCCTTAGGATTGAGGAAGGACTTTGACAAAGAAGGCTAATTAAGTGCTAGCAATTGAATTCTATTTTTAGGAAGTGAGAAGGGAAGACTGAGGCTTTTGATTGGAGCCATTTGCTCTCTGACCAAAATGGGTGCTTTTCTCACCACGGGGGTGGGGGTGGGGGGGATGGGAGGGGGGCTCAGTGTCCACCAAAAGGACACATCTGGCTCTCGGTTGAATGTTTGCGATGCCCTTTCTTTAGAAATCATTTCATTACGATGATCACTCCTCAGGGAATTTACCAGGGATTTGTAGCTTTGTTTTGACTCTGGCATTAAAACGAATATTTCCCCCAACTTCACTGTATTTCCTTGGTTTCCACAGTAATGCGATATACTCAGTGGTACTGAGGAGGGAGCCAGACTTAAAGCGGCACCATCAGTAATTTATTACCTCAGTTTTAGGCCCTGGATGAAGGCATATGCTATGACCTTAGAATAGCGTGTGTGGAATTAAGCTTTTCCCTACGGCCTTGCAGAAGTTGGGAGAAGGGAGGGAGTGTGAAGAAGGACAGAACGAGTTGATCAGAACCCAGTATCAATAACTATTTTTCAAGGCATACAACAATGTGCTTCCTTAAGCAAAATGTTTCCTTTGTTCTTTCCAATCCAGTTGTGAACACTGTGTCCTCCAACATTCCAGGATTTCTGGATCATTTCCTAAGCGGAGGACTCTCTTACCTGTTCTTCTCTCTTATTTACGGGTTGTAAGTTTTGAAAGAACGGACAGGAAGGCTTGGCTTGCCTCCAGTGCTAAAGGGAAGCCGTACACGTGTTTACGTGAGTGAGTATTTGTGTTCTAGAGGGCAGTGGGAATGGAATTTCGTTTGGGGGTTAGGTCTTTGAGATGTAGAGAGTCAAGATTTCCCTGCTGAGGTTTTAGCCTTATGGGTGGAACGACTTGTGAGATCTGACCTCCTTTAACTTCATGAGAATAACCTTTAGTGCCAACAGCTCAAGACGAAGGCATACGTGCTTCCATCCCTCCAATGTTGATGCCAATTTGGACACATCAGTTGTGTTTTGTATGTCCATCTCTTCTTCTCTGCTGTGTTTGCTTATCCATTGCACAGGCCATAGAGAACTCGCAGACAGTGCTCATAAAGGATGGCATTTATTGGGGATGTAACAGGTTATGGTTGAAGTTCAGGAAGAACTCAGCATCTGCTTCCTTCGCCCAGGCTAACTCAGGGGCTGTCTTCATAGGCATACCTTCTCTGGCCTTCAGACTATCGGCTCGATTTCATGCTGGTCTCTCGACTCTGCTGCCT
>NW_022103922.1:14578281-14633715 GCF_000313985.2 Echinops telfairi | reverse complement strand
TGCCTTATTTACATTATTAGCAAGCTATCCAATCCACTTAGTGGGCTAAAGGCACCTCATGCCTGCATAGTCTTACCCAGTCACTTAGTGGGAGAGCCAAAGACTGTAGCTGGAAGGGTCATGTTAAGGATTTCAGTACACAGTAAGGAGCTATGTCTTATTCATTTTGAATCCATAATATCTTGCCTAAGGCCAGGTGGAGCTGTACTTAATAAGCATCAATTGTCAGTTGATCTCTCAAATGAATGAATGAATGAATGAATACTCCTCAGACGTGCTAGGTAACTTCCTCAGGGCAGACATCATTGCCTGCTAAATTTGTTTGTAAGACTTCTAACATAAAGGAGTATATAGTATACAGGCAGGTCCTCAATGTATCTATTGTGATAGTAGATAATGAAGTCATTGTGACTTCTCTGTTCTGCAGCATCATATCATATGAAGTACACATTTATAGTCCACTCCTAAAAAATCATAATTCTCTAATTTGATGTCAGCAGAGGAAGGGAAACAGGAACAACTGGTTTTGTCTTAATTCTTCTTTCCTTTTTAAAGTAAGAGATGTTAGCCTAGGATTAAAAAACTTCAAGTGTCCTGGGAACCCCTTAAAAGTATTGATGACATTTTTGGTGAATATGCGTTTTTCTGTGGTAAGGAATTTTCATCAGGTTCTCAAACAGCCCCAATTACCATGAAAAAATTAGCTTTGGAATTTACAAATCACTCATTTGAAGGCATGTAAAATCAAAGGCCCTAATTTTATTACTATCCAAAGGATCCTGGTCAAGGAGAGCTAGCTGAACCATTCAGATTTGAACTTCAAGTCTGGAAAGATACTGAATTATGTCATTACCATGTTTTTTTGAAATGGGCCCATTAGGTAAGTGCTAAATCCTAGAATTCATTCTGATGGTTGGATATCAATTGTAAATCAGATGGGAGTTGTAATTAAGATCTCAGGAGAAAAAAACCCGACATTTAGTGAAAAGGAAACATTGGCACTAGAACAAACTGTTTGGCTGGGTTCTCTAGACACTCCATAGGAAATGTGTCTGTATCAAGAAATACGTGTATCTCAAGACATGGCTCACACAGGTGTAGAAGCAGGTAAGTCCAGTCCAGCTCAACTCCACGGGTCAGATGTCAACTGAAGGTTTCCCTTGACTCCTCGAGCTAAAAGGAAGCAGGGAACAGGAAGATGAAACAGGAAGTCCACAGGCTGGTAAATGATGAGCTGAGCTGAATGAATCTAGGATCAGCGGAATTAATCTAAGCTCAGCAGTCTGCTGATGGCCCCTGGGTTCACCAGGCAATATAATAGGAGGTCAATGAACCAGACACAGAATACAAATTCTGTAGTAGAAGTCAGCTAGCTTGCATACACTGTCAATTTATACTAAGAGCTGGTCACTCATCTTACATGACATTGCCTTCGATCATATCAAGGCTATGACCACTAGAGAAAGATGAGGCTTTCCATTCCCAGGAAGAGAATTTGTATCTAGGAAACCCCCAGGGAAAGTTCTACCCTCTCCTTTAGGGTTGCTATGAGCTGGAATTGGCTCAACAGCAGTGAGTAAGATTCTCCCCACCACTGCTTGGCTGCTTCACGAAAGATCCCATTACGGAGTTGATCACATTATGTTAGATCATGTTCTGGGAGCATCCTGGCCAACCCAGGTTTATGTAAAACCGAACTATCACACAAACCCAATGTGTTTTATGAATTAACGAGACAGACACTAACAACAACCTGAGAAAGACACAGTGGGTCTGTGACACAGTGGAGTATCTTCTGGCAGTGTAGGCAAGAACTTTGACTTTAAATGTGTGTTCACACTGCTAAGAAACGCTGGAAATTTATGGCCATTAGAGATGAGGGGGTTGGTAGTGGTGGTGGGTGGGTGAGGTTTTTTGACAGTAGTATATCAGTAACTGATGATAGAAATCATTTTAGCCTTTTTCAGCTTTCAAATTTGGCCTCTGGTCCTCTACCTGGCCTTGGCAGGCTGTGTAAGTAGTTACTGTTAAGTCGGCTTTCACTCATTGGTACCCGACATGCACAGTGTAGAACTGATCCGCAGGGTTTCAAGGCTGTGATCTTCGGGCAGCACATCACAGGCCTGTTTTCTGAAGCACCACCTCTACTTGTGTTTGAACTGCCAACCAACCTACCTGTCTACCTGTTTATGTAATCATAAGCGTCCTGGTTTTGTTTCTCTAGAGAACCCTGTCTAACACACTCAGTAAGACACTTTAGTGATATTTCTGTACAATGGAATATTCAATGTTGAGTTCAGGGCAAATAGAGGATTTTTAATAAAATTCAAGTGAACATCGCCCCGAAGAATTGAAGCTTTGTAACAAGTTTTCTAGAATGCTGCCCCACATTAAAAACCAAAACAGTTTTTAGATAGATCAAATGTTTTAAGGATGGCCAACAAGACCTCAACGATGAGCCAAGGAAAGAAAGAACGTCAACTTTGAGGAATGAAGAGGCTGTGGCGGAAGCCCAGAAAGGGTGGAAGCAGACTTCAGAGTGATCATGGATGTGATAGCTATTGACCTTGGGATCACTCGACTTGGCATTTTCAATGTTAAGCGAACACCTTGGCCTCAGTAAGTTCTCAGCTCTATGGGCGCCAATTGCGTTGGATAAAAGATCTGCTGGCTCAGAGTTGATTTCAGAACAGGATTCTAAGCGAGATAAAAACCAATGAAGAAAATTTAATGAAATAAATGGCGAAGAGCGATCAATCTTGGATTTACCAATATGATCCAGAGAGCCAGAACAAATCAAAACTGTGTCATCCCAGGCTAGCTGCGTGACCTGTCAAATGCGAGAGAAAGGTTAACTCAGAAGGAAATGGTGACTGTCTCAGAGGGCCTGGACAATCTTCATAGATTTGTTCGAAGGGTACAGGAAAATCTTGGGAGTTTATTGTGAAGATGTTTTAAGAAATGAAAAAGAAGCACATTGGTGAGAAATCGACCAGGACAATTGCACCAAGGATTTGATCAGTCCCCATCACAGAAGTGCACTAGCTCATTCCCCAGGACTGTCAAGAACCATCGTAGGAGGGTGTTGTTGGAAAACCTTATCCTGCCTCCTCATATCCCTGATTCTCCCCTTTCAGGCATCCTTTTTTCCTCCAAACAATAAATGCATTTTAAAATAACATGCTTTCAGATCTCAAAACTTCCATGTTGGAATGACGTAAACTGCAGAGCACAGGATACATCAAGGAAGGACGGGCGGGATGGAAACACCACCTTTAAAAGCACACAGGCCTAGATGAAGGTTATGTTGAGAAATAATAGCTTCACATTTTGATTTCTATTTAATACATGTTTCTATTATTTTGTACCAATGTTTTTTGACTCACCCTCACAGACAAAGAAAATTCAGGACAAAAAGCAAGATGTCAGCATACATCAAAATGCTTCCATCCCTACTCTGTTTACATGCGCCCTTGCCAGACCAGCTCTTTAAAAGCACACAAAATTTTAGCTCTAAAGTACAACTGGCACGTAGGAGAAGAGTAGACAGATTGGGTGACCTCAATAGGTTGCTTCTCTTAATGGGATTGCTTTTGGGACCTCTCTTTCTGGGTGATTGGATGGCTTCTTGTCAACTCAGTGTTTGCTGTTGAAGCCTCTACAATCCACTATACACTGTGACCCACATGAAGGGTTAGGGCAGAAAGCCCCTTAGGTGACAGGGGGATATGGTTTGATATGACAGTGTTCAAATCTATTCCTCTGCTACTGAGGGTTCCGCAGGAGTGATTCAGGGCCATGTGGTCAGAGACAAAGTGTCCACAGTGGCAGCACAACCAGAGTCCTGTCCACCTTTCAGACTTGAGTTTGATTCCCAGTCAATGATCCTTATGTACAACAAGGTGACATCTTCCTGATCATGCGAGACACATGAATTTCCTTTTTTCCTCCCTTTTTAAAAATTTTTTCTTATCATCTCCCTTAATTGTTATCTTAAGCAGGATAGCTTATGGATGTGACAAAGGACATTCACTCTCGGTGATATATTGGACTATAAAGAGTGTTTTTACTTTAGGCAACACGTAGCTCCAGTCTTCTTAATTAGATGGTGCTGTTGGGGGTGTACTTTTCCATGAGGAGGCAGGATCCTTTCACTAGGGCACCTTCTAGGCCATTTTTGAAGTCTTGGATGAAATCTTTCTTCTTGACTCCTATTGCCCCCCGGCCCCCTCCCTTCGTTTAGGTCACTGTGTTTAAGAGCTTAAATGGCATAAAGACAACGTCAGTCAGATATGCCTCTGCACTTACTTGCTATATGCTTTTAATAAATTCATACATTTCTAAGCTTCAGAACCATGTGGACGAGGATATTGTTTACATTTATTCCAGATAGTTGTTTTGAAAACAATGGTTGGTAATGCAGATAAATTGCTTAACATACTCAATAACTTGGGGCCTTATTTATTATTTTTATCTGTAGGTCCTACATGCTCAAAATCTCCTTCAATGTTTACCATTTTGGATGAGTGAAAGGCTGAAATATTTAAAAATATCAACACAGATAAGAGAGGGGAAATGAAGTACATAACTATTAATTTTGCCTTTAATTGATCTGAAATTTTAACTGTAGTGTCTCCATCCACCAATTGCCTGATCATTTACCACACTGTGAAGCTATGAGGCAGTCCCTGGGATTTTAACTGTCAGCAGAACGACCGTGGCAGACAGGTTGGAGTAGAGCTCCCAGATGAACACAGAAAAGGAGGAAGAACTTTGAAACTTACTTCCGAAACAGAAAAGTGGGGGAAGGGAGATGTTGGACAGTGTGAGACATGACACCATAATAATAATTCATAAATTATCAAGGGTTCATCCGGGAGAGGGGGGCGGGAAGGAGGGGGAAAATGTCAAGGGCTCAAGTAGAAAGAAAATGTGTTGAGAATGATGATGGCAACAAATATACAAATGTGCTTGACACAATGGATGGATGGATGGATTGTGATAAGAGTTGTAGGAGCCCCCAATAAAATGATTAAAAGAAAGGAAGAGAAAGCTGGCCAATGAAACCTGTGGACAGCGGCAGAACCTTGTCTGATAAAGCCCTTAAAGATAAGTAAGCTTCTCAAGTTCAAAAGGATTCAAAATATGAATGAGGAAGAGGTGTTGTCTCAAAGTAGAGCCAATGGTAATGATGAAAAAACTTTGGGGGGGGCCATTATTTGCTGATGTAATACAACTCCAAGTGAGAAGAAACCACTGTCAGCCTCTATCAATGTTATGACATATGGAATAAACAAAGTATGAAATGAGGAAAATTGGAAGTTGCCAAAAGTGAAATAGAATGCATAAAGCTATTACTGGACTTAAAGAGGCTGGTATTGGCCATTTTGAATTGGACAGTCATATGGTAAGAGTGCTGGGCTGGGATGGCAAATTGAAGAGGAATGCTGTCATGTTCATTATCCAAAATAACATGCCAAGACCTATCCTGATTTACAATAGGGCATTATCAATTACAGGATAATACATGTCCACCAAAGAGGAAGACCAGCAAATAAACTAATATTTAAATTTATGCACAAACCATTGATAATAAAGAATAAGAAGTTGAAGATTTTTACCAATTTCTGTAGCTTGAAATCGATCAAACATACAATCAAGATGCATTGATAATTACTGGTGCTTAGAATGGGCATATTAGAAACAAAATGGAAAAATAAGTATTTGGAAAACATGGTCTTGGAGAAGGAAAAACACTGAAGATTGTATGATAGAATTTTAAAAGATCAAGGACATCTTAATTGGAAATACCTTTCTAAAATAATATAAATGGCAACTATGTGCATGTATATCATAAGATAGCATATACAGGAATCAAACAGATTATGTCAAAGGAAAGAGATTATGGAGAAGCTCAATATTACCATTCAGGAACCAGATCAGAGGTTAATTGTATACAATTAATTCCTCACAACTGAATTTGAAGAAAATTAGAACAAGAACACTTGAGTCAAAGTGTGACCTTGAGCATGTTACACTTAAATGTAGAGACCATCTTTTTTTATGTGTAAGAGAGAATTTTATATCAAAGAGTAATTTTACATTAAGAAAACATCCCAGTCCAGTCCAGTTCAAGTCCATAAGTCCGATATTAGCCCATGTGCTGGTACTCTAGAGATTATCTTAAGAATAAATTTGATACATGGTAAACTAATAACCGAAGACACACTGTGCTGTGGGGAAACAGCAACACTGAGGGCATAATACATGAAATAAACAAAAGGATATTAAAAAAAGGAAATAAAGCAAAACCAAAATAGATGTCAGAAGGGTCTCTGAATCGTGCTCTTAAACGTAGCGTATCTAACAGAGCAGAGAGAACTGAACAGAAGACTCCAAAAAGTGGCTTGAGAAGACTAAATATTATAATGAAATGTGCAACAAACTGGAGTTAGAAAATGAAAATGGAAGAACATATCCAGCACGTTAAGCATCTCTTGAGCCATAACAAAAGAAAAATAATAAATCAAGCCCTTGATTTCAATATTGAAGGTATCTATGAGCAAAATACTGAATGGCATAAGAAAGATACAAAGAATATGGAATAAATACACTGAACAAAAAAATTGGTTGACCATCAACCATTTCAAGAGGTAACATATAATCAAGAACCAGTGAAGTTGAAGGAAAAAGTTCAAGCTTCCTTGGAGGCAATGGGAAAATACAAGGCTCCATGCATTGATGGAGTAGGAATTGATCTCTTTCAATATTATTCAACCACACAAGCAAAAAATTTGAAAGACAATTAACAACCTGGTCTACCTACTTGAAGACATCCATATTGGCCCTCATTCCAAGGAATGGTTTGGTCCAATAGAATTGGAAATTATCAAACATTAACATTGATATCACAAGCAAGTAAAATATTTTTACTGACAATAATTTTTAAATGGTTGCAAAATTATATGGACACGGAATTGCCAGAAAATCCAACTGGACTCATACAAGAGTATGAAATAAGGGAGATCAATGCTGATATAATATGACTCTTGGCTGAAAGCCAAGAATGTTGTAAAGATACTTTCTTGTGTTTTATTGATTATGCAAAGCAATTCAATGATGTGAATCAAGACTAACATTGTAGAGAATGTGAGTTCCAGCACACATAACTGTGCTCATGAAAAACCCGTACATAGACCCATTCAATAAGGCCATACTGTATGGCTTACAATCAGGGAAAGTGTGTGTTAGTGTTACATCCTTTCACCATACGTATTCGACCTGTATGCTGAGCACATAGTCCAAGAAACTGAATTTTAAGAAGTAAGTGGCATGAGATTTGGAAGGAAACTCATTAGCAACCTATGGTTTGTTTTTTGGTTTTACATCATTTTGTTGCAGGCTCTTACAATCCACACATCAATTGTATGAGACATATTTGTACATATATTGCCATTGTTCTTTTCCAGACATTTACTTTCCAGTGAGCCCTGGGGATCAGCTCCTCTTTTTGACAAACCTTGTTTGCTGAAAGCCAGTAGGACTTGAATTACTTACTGATGAAGAACAAAACTATGGAATTCAGTATATATTATGTAGCATAAAAAACCAAAATCCTCTAGCATTGGACCAGTACACAGTAAATTAGACCAACAATAAATGAGCAAAGGATTGGAGTTGGCAAGGACGTCATTTTACTAGTATTTACAATCAATGTTCATCAAGTGACTTACGGCATTGGGCAAATCAGCTGCAAAAGTTCTCTGAAGTGTTCAAAGGTAAAGATGCCACTTTGAGGATTCAGATGTCCATGATGCAAGCGTGGTATTTTTGATGACCTCACATGTCTGTGAGAGTTGAACAATTTATGAGGAAGACCAAAAAAATTGATGCCTTTGAGTTATCATGTTGATGAAGTCTCCATATTGCCTGATTCAAGACATATTTAACCAATATTCCTCGGATGTAAGTATAACAACTGCTCACCCATCATTTTTGCAGTTGGTATATTAGACATTATTGCATACATCACTGTCTGGTTACATGGTGGTTTCACGAAATTCCACAGTGCTTGAAGAACATTGCCGACATTTTGATTCTGCATAGAATACAATAAGGGGCAGAAGACAAATAGGGCAAAACCACTGCTGGTGTCTAGATCCCACCACGGAATAGGCAGCATTCAGGAAGAAATTGCCAAACCCCCAAGATAATTGGACTTAGAAATTTCCCATATGTTTTTGTATCTCTTGGAAATAATAGAAATGTATTCCGTGTGAGATCTGTTCCTCACTAGTGTTATAAGAAGAGGCTTCAAAAAGTTTGTGGAAAGAAGAATGAAAATATAATGGATTTTTCCCACAAACTTTTTAAAGCATTTGGAAAAGTTGGGTAGACCATGCAATTCTTAACTGTGTTCATCCTTCTAGAATCCTGAAGTAGGTTGGCAATGGAAAATGTTTCAGGGCGACTAATGCTCTGTAGAGGAGCCCTGATAGAGCAGTGGTTAACAACTTAGCTGTTAACCAGGACGTTGGCATTTTGAACTCACCAGCTTCTCCACAGGAGAAATGTCTGCTTCCTTGAAGATGTCTGTCTTAGAAACATTCTGGGGAAGTTCTCTCTTCTCTAGAATAGCTATGAGTCAAAAAGGTACTCCGTGGAAGTGTCTATGCTGTTTTAGGAATGCTTTTTATGAACAGACTAGATTCTTAAATTTCCTCTGTCATAGGTTGAATTGTGCCCCCACCTCCCAAATATGTGTCAACTCGAGTAGGCCATGAGTCCTGATATTATGTGACTAGTCTCCATTTTGTGATGTTGCAAATACCAACCTCTATGTGCTGATGAGCGTGTTAGGGCGGGTTTCCTAGAGGAACAACTCCAGAGACACTCATATGAGTAATAGAGAACTTTGTATAAGAGTATTTGTATATTAAGAAAACATCCCAGCCCAGTCCAGTTCAAGTCTGGTATTAGTCCATATGTCTGATATTACCCCATATGTCCAATACCAGCATATGAATTTCTCTTCAGATTCATGCAGCAAGTGCAATGATGCCGAATGCAGGAAGATTGCAGGCCAGTGGGTGAAACGTCTTGCAGATCCAGTGGCATGGGTCTTCATGTGGCTCCTCTAGCTCCAGGGCTCTGGGTCCATCGGGGTATAGCTCCATGTGGCTTGCCAACAGGAAGGCGAAGCAGAGAGAAAGTGTGTCTGGCCTCCAGTGAGCCATTGATCTCATCAAGCTGCGACCTGATTGACAGGCTAAACTCCACTCCTTCACTTTTAATAGTCTCAACTTGACACCAGATTATATAAATGCCACAAGGAGGGAGAAGTAAGTCACGTTAATGATGATTAGGCTATGTGTGTTATGTTAGTGATCTAGGATTAGTCCAGTCCTTATCCAACATCAGGGGAGTCTCCCTGGGTGTGGCGTATATCACATTTATCTTACGAGATAAAAGGAGAGCAGAGCAGTATCAAGACAGAAGAGCCAGGGGTGGAGTATGTCTTTTGGATCTAGGGTGCCTGTGCAGAGAACCTCCTAGACAAAACGAAGACTGTTACCAAGACATATGGAGAACTCCAAGGGATTCTACTCACAGATGTTGAAAGAAAACAAGTTCCTTTCCTGAGAGCCAGAGAGGAAAAGCAGACAGAGAGCTAGTGATCTGAATTTTGGCTCTTAGCTTCCTAAATTGTGAAATAAGTTCCTGTTTGGGAAAGCCATCCACGTGTGGTACTTTTGTTATATATAGCAGCACTAGATAACAAAGACAACACAGGAAGGCCTGAAATAATACCCAACACTCTCTTAGGAAAATTAATCATAAGCTTTGTTAAGGTCCATATAGAAATTTAGTCCTTAAAGTCTGATCTGAGATCTAGGCTCAACCAAAATATGTCAGGAGCCCCCCCACCGCTAAACACTTCTTTTGAAAGCTTTCTCATTTATCATGTTTTTGTACCATCATTGGCCATCTTCTAAAATAACCAGATGGTTATTTTCCAAGTGTCATTTCTGAGAAGTAGAGGAACAGCAAAATCATGGACTGGCATATTGGCACAACCATTTGAACCTATATTATGGATTGTGAGCATAACACAAGACAAAATTTCACTGTGTTGTACCTAAGGCAGCCAGTAATTAGTGTCAACTTGATGGCATCTATCTATCTATCTATCATCTATCATCTATCTATTCTCCCCCCAATTTACTCAGCAAATAGAAAATACTGTGAATTTTCTTATGGCTCTTGACAGTGTTCAGTCATTCAACTATGTGGATCATAATAAACTATGGATAGCCTTGAGAAGAACATGGATTCCAGAACACTTGTTTTGTGTCATTGAGTTGTTCTTACTCATGTGCGACCTCTTGAAATAGTTGAATATTGATACATTCTCTTTGGTACAATGACCCTGTGTATTCTTTCCACCTTCTTATGATGCTTTATGCAGCATTCAATATTTTGCCCATAGAAAGTTTCAACATTACAACTCAGGTTTTAGTTTAAGCCATGTTGAACGTGTTCTTCTATTTTCGCTTTCTAACTTTAGGTCTTTGTACAGTGAACCCTCGTTTATCGCGGTTAATCGGTTCTAGACCCTACCATGATAAATGAAATTCCGCGAAGTAGGATTCCTTATTTGTAAATCAAATATTTTCGTAGTTAGAGCATAGAGGACATGAAAAAACACCCTTTAGTCACCATTACCCAATTTATTAAACGAAAAAGGGAAAATACAGTAAAACATGTTGGACGTTACAATTATCATTTATTATTTATTATATTATTTATGGCATCAAGCGTGTACACTATGAGCCAATCAGTGGCAGTAATGACAGAGCATGCGCTGTTACGCAAAAACCGCGATAGTGAAGCCGCGGAAGTCGAAGCGCCAAGTGGCGAGGGTTCACTGTACATTTATTTCATTAAGATATTTTATTGTGCCTTCTATATCTGCCCTTTGAAAATGTCTGTAATCACTTTGACTTCATCATTCCTTCCATTTGCCTTCGCTACTCTATGATGAAGAACAGGTTTCATAGTCTCTTCTAGCATTTACTTTTATCTTTTCTTTCCTGTCCCTTTAATGACGTTTTGTTTTCTTCACGCATGATGTTCTTGATGTCACACCACAGCTCATCAGGCCTTCTGTCATTAGTGTTCCATGCTTTAAATCTATCTTGGGACAGTTTCGAAATGCAGGCGGGATAGACTGAAGATCATATTTTGGTTCTCACGGACTTGTTTCCATTTTCTGTAACTTCAACCTGAACTTACAGATGAGCAATTGCTGCTCTGTTCCACGTGGCTGGATTTCAGTTGCTGATTTTGAGCTTCTGCCTCATCTTTTCCGGCAGATGTAGTCAATGTGACTTCTGCGACTCGCATCTTGAGAAGTCCATGTGTATATTTGCTATTTTGTTGTCGGAAAAAGTATTTGCTATGAACAAGTTGTTGGTCTTGCAAAATTCTATCATGTGATCTCCGGCTTCATTTCTATCATTAAGACCATATTTTCCAACTACTCTTCTTTTCTTCAACTTTTGCATTCCAATCTCTAATAATTATCAATGCATCTTGATTACATATGTGATCATTTCAGACTAAAACATTGGTACAATTCTTCAATTTCTGCATCGCTCGCTTCAGTGGTTGGTGCGCACAATCAAATAATAGTTGTGCTGATTGGATTTCTTGTATTCGGTTAGATACATGAACAGCATTACACTTCCAGATAGATCTGGAAATGTCCTTTGTGACAATGAATGCATACTATTCTTCTTTAATCTATCATTCTTGGCATAGTAAATGACATGATTTTCTGATTCAAAATGGCCAATACCAGTCCATATCAACCCACTAATTCCTAGAATATCAATGTTCACGCATTCTATTTAATTTTTCAGAACTTTTAACTTTCCTAGATTTGTACTTCGTACATTTAACATTCTGATGATTAATTTATGTTTCAATGATTTCTGCTCAATTCGAGTTGTTTCCCATCAAGGAATGAAGGTCCGGAAGGCATTACGCCCAAAGACTTTATTCTAGCCACATGATTATGGTTGACTTTGCTTTTGGAAGGTAGCGCTTCCTTAGTCATATTTTGAGAGCCTTCCAATCTGAAAGGCTCATCTGGCACTTTATCTGGCAAGTGTTTCGCTTCTGTTCATGAGGTCATCGGCGTCCGACAATGTTTTGATGCTATTCATACGGTTTTCAATGTCTAATTCCCCATAAGTGGACAGCTATCCCTTCTTGGTCGTCGGTTCCTGGTCTGGAAGTTATGCTTGAATGTGTTCACTTTGGGGACCCTTGTGGTGTTTGAAATCGCTCCACATGTGACATAGGTCCAGCATCACAGAAACACATGAGCCACCACAGCACAACAAATTGACACACAAGTGGTTGCCAGAACACTGAAGTGTACTCATACTGAACCTAAACATAGACCAAGAGGCTGCCATTAAAACAGAACAAGGGAATAATTCATGGTTTAAAATCAGTGCAGGTGAGGGAGAAAGGGGGAACAGATGACAAGGTCTCCATATGGCCTCCTCCCTGGGGGACGGACAGTGGAGAAGTGGGTGAGGGAGACATCGGATGGGGTAAGATATGATAAAATAATAATAATTTACAAATTATCAAGGGTTTGGGGGAGGGGGGAGCGGGGAGGGAGGGGAAAAAATGAGGAGCTGACACCAAGGGCTCAAGTGGAAAGCGGGTGTTGTGAGAATGATGAGGTCAACATATGTACGAATGTGCTGGACACAAATGATGTATGTACGATTGTGATGAGTGTATGAGCCCCTAATAAAATGATTATTAAAAATACAATCAATGCAGGTATGGGTCAGGGTTGTATCCTGCCACCAAAATTGCTCACCTGTATGCGGAGCAAATCTGAGACACTGGATTACATGTTGAGGAATGTAGTATTAGGATTGGACAACCCTGAATATGCAGATGCTGCATCCTGGATGGTTGAAAGTAGGGAGGACTTGAAGTACCTTTGATGAAGATCAAGAATTATGTCCTTCAATATAGATTATAACTCAATGTACAGAAAATAAAATCCTCACAACTGGACTAATTGGTAACATCATGATAAATGGAGAAAAGATTAAAATTGTCAAGGATTTCATCTTATTTTCACACACAATCTAACTCATGAAAGCAACAGTCAAGAGATCAAAGCATTGCACTTGGTAAATCTCATGCACAAACTTCTCTGGAGTTTTGAAAAAGCAGCAATATTTCTTTTAGCACTATGAACCTGCCCTGAGCCATGGCATTTTCAATTGTCTCATCTGTATGTGAAAGTTAGACATCGAATAATAAGACCAAAGGGCGATAGATGCATTTGGGTCAGACTAGCAATTCTGTCTTGGAAAGGGTACAGCCATACTGCTCCTTAGAAGGAAGGCTTGTGAGACGGGTTTCATGTACTTTATACATAGTATCAGGAGAAAACAGCCCCCGGAGAAGGCCATCATACTTGGAGAAGTTGAAGGGCAGAGAATAAGAAATCCCTTGATACAATGGATTGACACAGTGGCTGCAAGAATGAACTCAAACGTACCAATTTTGTAGATGACACAGGATCGGGCAGTGTGTTGCTGAATTGTGCATAGAGTCACTATGAGTTGGGGCGAACTGAAAGGTGCCGTATAGCAACATCCTTTTTCTTAGACTTATACTCTTTGTGTACCTATTGGAAACATTATAGATTATTTTTTCTGATCCAGATCTCATCCGTGAAAGTTTAACTCTCTCAATGTCTTCAACCCATTTCAACCAGCAAAACCACCTCAAGGTTCATGATACTAAGGATTCTTGGATAAGTCTTTCACCCAAGCAGCTACTTGGTGAAAAGTGAGTGGGTGTTAACAACCAATGATACAATAAACATGGCTGACTTAAAACACACACACACACATAGACACACATACACACACACACACACATTGTTTGAAATATCCCTTTAGCTATGTAACAGGGAGAATAGTAAACAAAAGCCTAAGGTCCCATCACTTCCTCTTTCAGGAAAGAGGAAAGCTTGGAGAGTTGACTGCTCTACCGGTTTAGCAGAAATCCTGGAAGTCTGGCTGTCAACTGGAGGATCCTTTCTTGTCTTGACTTGCTTGGGAGCTAGGAGGAGAGCTGATCTTCTTCACCTGGTTCAATGCATGCCGTTTCAGAAAGAAGGTTGTCAGGGCCCCCATGATGAAGAAAGAGGAAGAAAAGCACATGAGATCTGGGGGCATGTCTGAACCTCCTCCAGCCTCTCTGTCACCCTGCTCATCAGGTAGGAAGAAACACAGATGAAAGCAAGTCCTTTGTTCCCAAATTCCAGGCTTGCAAAGATGTATTATGATATGTGTTTCAAAATATGGTTACATCTTGAAAGCATTTTTGTTAGAAAGGCATATTATCTTTAACAATGAAGCAAGGAGAAAAGAGAAAAAAGAAGGTTGGTGTCTGACAGTAGACTCTTAAAATACCACATATATTTCTATGTATACGTGTGTGTGCGTGTGTGTGCATATACATATATTTACATTAGCATTAAAAAATCCTTGGCAGGAACAATAGGAACAGTTCAGAGTTCAATTCATAATCATAAGCAGATTTCTCTTCCATTACCCCCTCCCACTTCTGTAGTTTCTGTGAGTGTAGGTCCAGGGGGTGGAGAGAGAAGGGAAAGGGGTCATATTTAAACATCCTTTCCCCCTCTCTTCCTCAGGATGAGCTCTAATTTCATAATAGGATCGCTTTATTCAGAATTAACTACTTTGGTTTGAGTTCAGAATGATAATCTTAAAAAATATAAAGCAGCACTTTTCAACCTCAGACTGTGAAAGTAAAGAATCGTGCAGCTTAGTAAAAGCATATGTTGCTGGTGGGGACCTCACCACCACATTCAAATCACGCTCTTGCCAAATCACGTTGTGTTTCTAAAGCTCCTTATTTCAATTTCCCAAGCGGGGTTCATATGGCTTGGTCTGTTTTTGCTATACAGTATTAAAGGCAGCCGTAGAAGTCTTTTCCCCGAAGAATCAACATGGTCTTTTCTAAATAAAAGCCCAAATTAAACCTAGTTTACATTTACAGGATGCAGGACTCCTTGCCAGTGACAATAACAACAGAAACCGATATGTATTGGAGGCTCGGCTTAGAGTTTCGATAATGGTCCTTGGAGCCCATGGGGGCCGGGGGCAGCAGTGTGAAAAACTGTCAGCTCTCCTCCCTACACGGGGTTAGTTCTGTGGGAGTTATGGAGAGGCAGGTCCCTTTCCATATCCTTAGGATCCTAAATCACCATTGGATCTCAGTCCCCAAGAAAGCCTGCATCCAACCTGCTCCAGGCCTGTGCATTTTCTCCTTTAACAGATGTAAAAATAAGAAGTCACAGACCTGTGGACTCTACGACCTATCTTTGGAAGGCATTTCAGTGCTTTGCCAAATCCGGAGTGAAGAATTCATTCCAAAGTTGGATTTAAGTGCATCCGGCTGCAATTTCAGTCTGTTACCTTTTTGTCTTGTCACGAGTGTGCGTATAATATTTGCTCTCACACTTGAAGACTGTTTCTCTGTAGCCTTCTGTTCTCCTGTTCAGAAAGCCTGGTTCTTCTCCTTTCTTTCGAGGCTCTGGGAAATCATTGTTTATGACACTGAGAGTTCTTTCCTGGCACCTCTGAGGTTCTGTAACTTCATTATCACAGCTATAACTAAAATGAACAAAAGGGCCCTTTTCTCCTAGGTGTTGGTACTGCATACCTGTCCAGTATTAAAAGCAAGCCACACTGTATCGTTGGCCTCTAGTACACTCAGGGGATCCCTCATGGCGCAGCAGGGAAAGTGCTGGGTTGCTAACGCAAAGATGAAAACCCATCCTTCCACTGGAGAGCAACAGTGCGGCATCTGTGTCTATGAAAAAAATGCGTTACAACTGTTAGGTGCTGTTCAACGGTGACCAACTTAGGGACCCCCTGTGCAACAGAAGGAAACACTGCCTCGTCCTGTGCCATCCTTACAATCATGCCTAGGTTTGGATCCATTGTTTCTGCCATGGTGTCTATCCATCTCATAGAGTCTTCTTCACTGCCCCTCTGTTGTACCGAGCATGATGTCCTTCCTCCGGGGCTTGGGACGTGTCCAAAGTATAAGAGATGAAGTCTTATCATCCTTGTTTCTAACGAGTATCCTGACTGGACTTCCCCTGAGACAGATGGTTCATTCTTCTGGCAGTGCATAACATACTTGATACTCTTCATTCTTTTTTTTCATACTTGATATTCTTGGCCAACACCGTAATCCAAATGTATCAGTTCTCCATCAGTCTTCCTTGTTCATTGTCCAGTTTCCCCCCACACAATAAGTGATTAAAAGCACCATGACTTGGATAAGGAGGACCTTAATCATCAAAGGGATATATTCGCTTTTAATATTCTAAAGGGGGTTTTGGAAGAAGATTTGCCAAATGCAATATGTCCTTTTGCGTCTTGACTGCTGCTTCCAGGAATGGTGATTGTGGATCTAAGGAAAAGGACATCTGTGACAACCTCAGTCTTCTCTCCAGTTACCACGCTATTGTGTATTGGCTCCAGTGTGAACATTTTTGTTTTCTTTACAGCGAAGCATAATTCATACTGAAGGCTGAGGTCTTCCTTCTTCTTCAGTAAGTACATCAAGTCCGCTGCCCTTGCAGCAAGCAAGGTGTGTCCTCTCTATGCCTCCAGATCGATAAAGGCTTATTTATCTTCCCAGAGTCGAGCTTCTCAAATGAATTGCTCAGCATGCAGGCTTCTGGTACACCTATGTGGATGGTCTAAACTTGAGTTCCATGGACTAGGCAAAGCCATTCACTTCTGCGGATAATAGCTGACTGTGGATAACATGGTGAAGAATGGGGAGTCCAGACCACTCAATTATGCTCATGGAAAGAATGAGAGGATAGTGGGGGGTGGAAAATCAGTGCTTCCGAGTTGTGTCTTTTCACCATACTTACTCAATGGCTGAAGATTACAGCCTTGGAAATTCTATGGGGCAGCTCAATGCTGTCCTATAGGATTCCTATGAATCAGAATTAATTGGTTGATAATGGATTTTATTTTATTATTATTAAGATTGCAACTATTATGAAAGAGAGCTATTTCCAAGCGGCTTCCTAAACCAAGGAGCACAACCAGAGAGAGAACCCCTGTTACGGAAGCATTCCTGAATGGGTGCTGAGAACACTCGGCTTTTCAATTTGGACTGCCAATAGCTAGCTGAGTCTGCCCACTGTAAGGATATATTTACTGCCATATTCAAATTGTAGCTCAGCATCTTGTTGTTGTTTTTTTAAAGAGGATTTACTGAGAGTAACAACATTCACACTATGGATGACATAAAATATGATTTATTTAAACATACTTCTACAAGATGTGTTTTATTCTATTTTGTGGGGTTATAATATTTACTTCTAACCCCTCTAGCTGTTCCTTTCTGTCTCCTTTCTCTCTCTCTGCTACACCCTCCCCGCAGAGGAATTAAAAAACAAAAGTAAAACAAAAAAAAAAACCCTAACACATGTTTAACTGATAGCTGTATTCTTTTTTCTCAGTCTCTGCTTTCTTTGTTTAAGTTCTGTTGATTTTGTTCTGCATGTCTTACCTGGCCCATGCTTTTTCCCTATGTCTACTGAGGCTTCATATTCTGCTCCAATTTGACTTAAAATACATGTTTTCCTCTGACCGACAATAAAGCACTGGAATTATGAACACAGAATCACAAAATTTAAATCCAGGCTTTCACTTATGTACTTGGTGATTTTGGACAATTTATTGGTATCTTCTGTTTCAGTTTCTTAATCTATAAAATCCCCCTAACTCATAGTGTTTTAAAGAAGATAGAACAGATTACTATGTTTCAAGTACTTAGAAATGCAAAGTCCAAAATAGAGTCCATTTTAATATTAGCTATTATTACTTAGATGAGTCCTGGTGGCATAGTGGGTTATGCCTTGGGCTATAAACCACAAGTTCAGCAGTTTGAAACCATCAGCTGCTCTGAGGCAGAAAGATGATGTTTTCTACTCCCGTAAAGGTTTACAGTCTTTTCAAACTCACAGGCACAGTTCTCCTCTACCCTAAAGGTTCACTATGAGTCAGAATCAACTTGATAGCAGTGATTTTGTCTTATTATTCTTCAAGGACTTCCTTGGTGGTGAAATCATTAACATGTTTAGCTGCTAACTGAAAGGTTTGAAGTTTGAATTTACCCACCAG
The DNA here is from genome assembly GCF_000313985.2 of Echinops telfairi. Classification (NCBI taxonomy): domain Eukaryota; kingdom Metazoa; phylum Chordata; class Mammalia; order Afrosoricida; family Tenrecidae; genus Echinops; species Echinops telfairi. The sequence continues at coordinate 14,615,425 of NW_022103922.1, read as the reverse complement.
TGCCTCAGAAGAAAATATGAATTTATTTCCTTCACTAAATGATAGATTCTTTTATATAGTATCCTATGACAATCTAGGTACTTAGAAATCCACTTTATAGCTACATTTTAATAGAAAGACATTGTATGTTAAAAACGAAGTGCACAGGCTCTGAATTGAGGCTGACTGCTCATAAACACTAACTGTCATTGTTGGTTTGGGGGTAGATTACTTAACTTTTGAGCCTCACTTTCCTCCTCTGTAAAATGGGGATTAAAATAGTACATTTCTCAAAGGGTTTAAGGACTAAATAAAATAATGTATGTAGGAATCCTTTTTCTAGAGATGCGTTCAAGTTATAATAATTAGCTAATTTGTTGCTGTCAATCCTGACTCAAAGAGTTGAATCGTGCTCTAAAGGATATTCAGCAGTTGGTTTTCAAAAATAAATCATCAGATTTTTCTTTCAAGCTGCCTCTAGGTAGAATTGCACGCGGCCCACAGGTCTATTTAAATATTAATTATTATGACTCAAAACTCCCTGGGTGGTACAAAGCTAGAGGTTGAAAACAAAGCTGTTCATAACTATCTTGAGCCACGGGCAGACACTGGGACAATCTAGGGCAAGTGGAGGCAAACTGTCCCCTTATATACCTGTGTCTTTGCTATCTATTGCTAGGTAAGAAATCACCCCATAATTTATTCCTGGAAAGCAATAACCATTTTATGATACTTACAATTTTTTTTTGAGTCAGTAATTCAGGCAGAGCTGCTGGTCACCTTGTCATTGCACCACAAGGGCCGAGACATTGCCTGGGATGCACATAGTGACGCAACACGCTGGGGTCACTGCACTGGGACCCTCTGTGGAGGGCTTGGTTCTGTTAGTCAGCTGGTTGCTCCATTATTCTTCAGGCTACATTGGCATGGCTGCTATGGATAGCCGGGGGGAAAATCACACATAAAAAGAGCAAAAGACAATTAGGGGAGATAGGAGAGGCCTACATATCTCTAGAAATATCTAATGCAATATCACCAAAAATGTCTACCCTAGATCATAATGGTGTTCTCTGTGATGTTGTAGGTGAATGCAGCATTTAATAATACGAATGCTGAATCACGTGGTGCAAAGTCTTTTTCTCTCTCTCTCAGCCTTTAATCCTTCTTGTGATCTATAGGAAAGGGCACAATCTCAATTTGTACTTCTACATCCTCAAGTTCTGCCTAAACTTGGGTGAGTTTTTGGTTTAGCAAGGAGAATGGATCTCCATTCAATACTTCAGTGGGCAGCCCTCAAACAAGAAATGGATGACATGGTTTTGTGTTTATTGTAATGCTTTCCCCTATTGTCTTTTAATTATGACAGATATTATTTATTTATTTAGTGGTTCTTTTTAAGACGCCAAATATACACAGTGTGATGGCTTTACGATATGGTGAATGCACGACCGTACCGCCCCCCGACCCCAAATGGATTCCCCCTCAAAGCTATGTATTTACATTTCCTTTTACAAAACAATCTTATCATCAACCTACAAAGTACTCTCCATTACTCTTAATACCTTTGTCAAATCTATGTTTCCATCGTTGGAAGCATGTTTTCAAACTTATCTGTTTGGATGGCTGACAGCATCTCCCTCCTTAGGCAAATTGCTGTCCTTTCCTTTCCCTCTGCTTTTGCAGAAACAAAGAAGTTGCACAAAGTGAGGGCAAGTGAGTAAGGTGTAGGGGCAAGAGAGACATGCTGCTTTTTCTCAAAAAGTAGCGCACTGAGATGGCTCTGTGAACAGGCACATTGTCTTGGTGGCAAAACCAGTTCTCCATCTGCCATAAATTAGGCCTTTTTGGTCACACACTGTTATGTAACTTTTCAGAACCTTTAAATAGAAAGCTTGATTAACAGTCTGACCTGGGAGACTTAACTACAAATGCATGATCCTCCTCAGATCAAAAAAATCTAATGAGCATCATCTTGATCTTTGATGATGGTACCTTCTACTGGCTTGATTGATGTTTGCTTTGGGGGGCGTCATAAGAATATGGGTAGCATCATGTCTTGTCACCAGTAATGACCTTGGGGAAAAAAAGTCTGGGTCACTTTGGAGCTGTTCTTTCAAAGCATGGCAAGTGCCCACTCCAAGCTTTTTTTCTTGTCCACTCCAAGCTTTTTTTCTTGATCAGTCAGAACCCGAGGCACAAAGCAACTCTTCTCATTCCCGAATCTTCCTTTAAAATTCACCGAACCGAGCTTCAAGATAGTCAGATAACTTCCCCATCTCTTCAGTGGTCTGTCTTAGGTCTTTAAGCACAAGTGCACAGATTTTGTCAACATTTTCATCCATTCAGGAAGTTGACAGATGTCCAGAATGAGGTTTGTCATCAATTGACATTTCACCTTTTTTGAAATAAGAAAATCACACATGTGTTTGAGTTTTTCCCATAGGGCTGCCCTTGTGGGCTGTGTTCAATATCACAGCCGTTTCTGTGGCATTTTTCCAGAACAGGAAATAAAATTTCATAGCCACACACTCTTAAATTAGTCCTCACAAAAAACGAGGTTAGAGAAAAAGTGCTTTTACAAAAAAAAAAATCATTGTGACTAGAGAGAACCTTCCCAGGTGACCCCACTGGGTGCACTAACTCAGAGTGAGTTGTTTGATGCTTGCCTAGCAGGGGAAAATGCATACTATGAAAGCTCCGCCTAGCGGAGCACTTTCCCCATTTTTTTGGGGGGTGCACCCTCATATATTATAAAACTACTAAAGTACAGGAAAATATGAGATACTAAAAAACAAACTAACAAAAATACACTGTGTAATATTTTGCTGGGGCTGGGGCTGGAGCTGGAAAGGTTTGGGAAAGACTGAGAGCAGGAGGTGCTTGGAACCTGCATATAGAGATTCACAACAGCCAGGGACCAGGGACAGCCAACCCTGAGCGAACATTGACAGAAGGAGACCTGGGAAGTGCTGAGTGGAGGATGTGTCCAAGGGCAGACCAGGAACCACTCCCCACTCCAAACAAAGGTAAGGAGGGGATAAAGAGCAAACGTGTTCATCTTCTTCAGGTCCCTAAGGTCACCAGGGCTACAGTGAGAAAATCAATATGAATCAATGAGGTAGAAGGAGAAGCTTTAAATAAACAATTCCTGAAAATGGAAACTTACAACTTTAATAATTAGAAATGCTGGGGACAGTTTGAATTGTGACCCAAAGGTGGTTCAGTAATCTACCTACAGGACAGAGCACAAAGGATGAGGAAAATAAAATTGTATCATGTTTTATTGCTGGAACTCAATAAACCTCATGGAACGTCATGGAACTGAGACAATTCAACAAACCACTTAGCTATTACAGGGAGGGGAAACAACATCCCATTTAAATCTTTAAGTGAAAAATAATTTTCAACTAAAATGTTAAATAAAAATGCAATGTTTTTGATAGACATGGCAGTCACGCAGCTAGTATGAAGATCATTAAAAATTGAGACAGTCTTAAAACATAAGTGATGACAAAAACTTCTACCACGATGCCAGTGGATTTATTCTTTTTGGCTAAGGTGTTCAAGGTTCTATCATAAGCTAAATGTATCATCTGCGAGTGAGGGGAGGAAGGTATTACACTCTAATGCACAGCTAGTTATTTTTACTACCCACCTGGCAGTTTGTTGCATCGTGGTGGCTTGTATGTTGCTGTGATGTTGGAAGCTATGCCAATGGTATTTTCAAAGCCCTCAGGGTGACTCCTGGTGGACAGGTTTCTGTGGAACTTCCAAACTAAGACATACTAGGAAGAAGGAAGAAGTGGTCCATGTCTGAAAAGTTAGCCATTGAAAATTTTCCGAGCAGTATTAGAATCTTGTCTGATATGGTGCAAAAAGATCAATTTATAAGGTTGGGAAACACCAATATGACCAGAGAAGAGCTGTCTCCTCAAACAGAAAGTTAACCTTACTAGCATGGATGGAGCAAAACTTTGAAGACCCTGTATTTTCTGATGTGACATTTCTCAAAATGAAACGACATAGCTGTAATGTCCATTAATAATCAGGCTGGAATTTATGAATTATAAATCTAAGAAAATTGGGAACCATAAAAATGACATAGAACATATAAAGATCGAAGAAAGCTGATGGTGCCCGGCTATCAAAAAGTATAGCGTCTGGGGTCTTAAAGGCTTGAAGGTAATCAAGCGGCCATCAAGCTCAGAAGCAACAAAGCCCACATGGAAGAAGCACACCAGCCTATGCAACCACGAGGTGTCGAAGGGATCAGGTGTAAGGCATCATCAGAACAAAAAATATTACCATAGTGAATGATGGGGGGAGTGCGGAGTGGAGATCCAAAGCCCATTAGTAGGCCACTGGAGATCCCCTTGCAGAGGGGTCTCGGGGAGGAGATGAGCCAGTCAGGGTGCGATGTAACAATGATGAGAAATACAATCTTCCTCTAGTTCCTAAAGGTTTCCTCCCCGCTCCAACTACCATGACTCGAATTCTATCTTGCAAGACTGGCTAGACCAGAGGAGGTACACTGGTACAGATAGGAACTGAAAATACAGGGAATCCAGGATGGATGAGCCCTATAGGACCAGTGGTGTGAGTGGCAAAACAGGGAGGGTAAAGGGAGAATGGGTAGGAAAGAGGGAACCGATTACATGGAACTGTGTGTGACCTCCTCCCTGGGGGACAGACAACCGAAAAGTGGATGAAGGGAGACGTCGGACAGGGCAAGATATGACAAAATACCCATTTATAAACTATCAAGGGCTCATGCGGGAGGGGGGAGCGGGGAGGGAGGGGAAAAACGAGGACCTAATGTCGGGGGTTTAAATGGAGAGAAAATGTTTTGAGAAACGATGTACAAATGCGCTTTACACAATTGATGTGTGTATGGATTGGGATAACAGTTGTATGAGCCCCTAATAAAATGTTAAAAAAAAAAAAGAGGAACGAATGGCTTCCCCTTCCTTGAGGAGCCACCTGAGTTCCATCACAAAAGGGAAGGGAGACAGGTGTGAGAGATGAAAATAATAACATACAATATATCTGGGGGTTACGAGGATGGGGGGGAGAGGGAAAAAAACGAGGAACTGATACCAAGGGCTCAGTAGAAAGTAAATGTTCAAGCATGGCTGATTCAATCGATGTATGGATTGTGATAAGAGTTGTATGAGCCCCCAATAAAATGACTAAGGAAAAAAAAAAAAAGAACATATAAAGATCAATATCTTAGGCCTTCTATAGATCAACCGCCATTGACCCTATCCTGACCCAGGTAGACTCTATGCACAACCGACCAACACGCCCCCAGGTCCTGTGCTCTCCTCACCACTGTCCTTAGAGTCGAGCCCATTATGGCAGCCATTAGGTCACTCCACCTGGTCTTGCCCAGGGTCTTCCTTTTCACTGCCCCTTAATTTACTAACAATATGGTTCTTTTCCAGAGTCTGGTCTCTAAGTCTACTAACATTTCTTCTAAGGAGCATTCGGCCTATCCTTCTTCCAAGACAGATTTGTTTGTTGACCCGCAGGGACCCTATGAAAGGTTACGGAGGCTGTAAATATTTATGGGTGTAGATAGCCTCATCTTTCTTCTGTGGTACGACTGGTGAGTTTGAACAAGTGATCTTGTGGTTAGTGAGTCCACCCTTGCCTGATGGCACCAGGGCTCTGTAAAGAGCTGACAATAAACTGGTTTGGGTCATTTGGAACCAGATAATCATATGGTCTAATAGTCCATTAATGAAAAGCTGAAGAAGAACAGCATGCCATTCATCATCATAAACACCTTTTTAAGATCTATCCTCAAACACAAAAGCAGTATTTTAGGGTAATAGAATAATACCCCCACACCTACAATGCAGATCTGCTCATAGGACTATGATTCACACTCACACATCAACCACTAATGCTAAACATGAGGAAACTGAACATTTTCATCAACTCTGTAGTCTGAAATTGATCAAATGCCCAATTAGGGTGCTTTGATAATTATTAGTGATGGGAATGTGAAAATTGGAAACAAAGGAAAAGGGTCAGCTGTTGGAAAATATAACTTTGGTGATGGAAACAATGCCGGAGATCACATGGTATTATTTTGCAAGACCAACAACTTAATTCATGCTTGGTGAGTTAGAGGACCAACAAAAAAGAGGATAACCCTCCATGACATGGACTGATACAAGGGTTCAACAATGAACTGACACATCACCATTGTGTGGATGGGGCAAGACTGGGCAGTGTTTCGTGAATGGGGTCACAATGGCACTCCAACCCAACATGTTTCTGGAAGCTATGCTTCATATTTTTCCAATATGAGCATGGTCACCTGTGATGGACAGAGTTCAGTAGAGCTTCCAGGCTAAAACAGAATTGGAAGGGATGCCTTCTTGGGGAAAATCACCAGTGGAAACTCGGAATCACAGGAGGGTTCTATTTGATGAACTGCGTAGGTTGAAAGGCACTTAAAATAAAAAGTGGCCACAACAGTGGATCCAATATGTCAATGATAATGAAGAGGACACGAGACCTGGTACCATTTTCTTTTACTACGGACTGGGCCACCATCGGCTGTGACAACAGCCAATGGAAGCAAAGTGACTTTCACTAAGCCATTCAATAATCACTCAAAAATGATTATTCCTTTTCAATAAGCCGTTCCATAATTATGGTTGATTGTGATAAATTGATTGTCTGAATTTAGGAAATCTTGAGAGTTCTAGAGCCTGGTTGCCAAGTGGTGAGCTAACGTGTGCATAGTTGGGCACTAATCCTTGGAGAGATGAATTCCTGGGGAAAATGCTCTTTGTGATAAAGTACCATGGCACTGCTCCCTGCCTCTTCTTGTTCAGACGCTGCTGCCTCTGGTTCCCCCTCCTCCTCTTCATCGGCTCTCATATCCGAGAAAGTTATTCTTTGGATTTAAAAGCTCCTGCCTTGTAGCTGGCTGTTACTTAGAGATGGCCGCCCCATTTGACAGGGATAAAAATGCCGATGACAAAAATACTTTTGTATAAACTCAGAGACTGATCTTCGGGAGTTAAAAATCACTGTGCATAATAAGGAATTAAAAACAGAAATTTAATTTTGAGAACAAAATCTGAATGCATATGTGTACTGTGGAATTGGTTTTCCAAATGTAAAGAAACTTGGCTTAGGAGAAAAATAAAAAAGAAACAGCAAAACAAAAAACCCCCTGGGCTCGCCGTCAGAGAACTCTGAGTTCATGTCCTATCTCCAACACTTCCTAGGAACTTGACCTTTGTCTCATGACTAGCATAGTGGCTGAGCTTCAACATTTGAATGTGCCACCTTGGGATCACTGATCATCATTCTTATGCATCTGATTGGTATGTAGTTAAGATTATGACAAAATAGGGGAACACCGAGTCTAGCATCTGTGTTATGCTTGTACTTAAGGGAAATTAGCGGCCTGTTCCCTTTCCTCTTAGCATGAAAATCAGAAATGAAATTAACATGGACATTTGCCATTCCTATGTATATCTATGTATAGATACAAATCATATGGGTTATATATGATAGATAATAGAATGTACACCTATAGTCTCCGATATAAACAAACAGCTTTGCAGTATAAATGTGAAAAGAAATGAAAAAATCAGTTGCCTCAATTGCTACCAAATTAGAAAAAAGCCTCAGGCCGCTCCAACAATTTCGAGCCAAACCTGGACGCAACAATCAATCACCTGAGAGCACAGCAAAAATGTAGATGCAATTTTCAAATAGCCTCTAGTTTCCTGGATGAATCTCAATCGGTGCTACATAGCTTTCCAGACTGCGTTGCCTGTAAGAGTGTGAACGTGCACTGGCCATTGTTAGGATTGCACTTCACTGAAGTTTTGACAGAGCATCTTCCCCTTTTCCCTTCTCATGTCTGTCCTACCAATCTCCTCCTTCTTTTCCTCTGACTTCCTCTCAAATCCTCAGTGGCTCCGACAGCTGCAATCCCTTCCTCCCACCTCTCCATTCAGTGTGGGACTGCGTTGCCATGGGAGACTTCCCCAGCTCCCCAAAGCTAGCTGAGTCCAAGAACTTAGGTGGTGGACTTAAAGTAGCAGCAAGTAGTCAATCATTAGAAAAACAGATTTTCAGCCAAACGGAGTAACTGGAGCTTGGAATTTCATATCTGCGATATTGGTTTCGCTAATTAATTAGCACAAAAATAATGGTCTGTGGGGGAACATAGCTTCATAAACTTTGGCTGGGACTGTGGCAAATGAGCACTCTGCACAGGCCCTTGTGAACAGTGGAGGGGAAAGGCATTTTTAACAGAGTTTTACAGTACGTGGCTTGGGGTCCTCAGGGCAAACATATGCATTACACATCTAACCCCACACTGAGAAAATAATCCCTAATGTTGGTTCCTCTGCTAGTCCTATTAAAAATTCCCCAGAACCCAAGGGCTGCCAGTTTCAGACTGAGGATAAATGGCTCATGGTTCCTTGTGAAACAGCATCCAAGCTTCATGCTCTCTGTGCTGCACACGGGCTCACCAGGGAAGCAGCGTCTCTGGTTCCCAGGGTCAGGAAAGGCCAGTCTGTGGGCCATCGCCATCACCACCACATGTTTCAGCTCAGGTATCCAAAGGCCATTTGCTGCTGTGTGGGTTTCAGTGGGGATTTCACCGTAAAGGAGGTCAGCCGGGTGATTTGGTGTTTGTATTTTTGGATAATGCTTTCAAAGTGTGGGCTGTGGAACAGATGATGGGTAGTTTTGAAGCACTGTGCATTTTGTAAGGTGCCACCTCCCATAACACCCGCACACAGGAAGTGGGGAAGTCTCAAACACACTGAGTACCTCCATTTGCTACAGCCCATCACGATGTTGGTGATGCTGGTATCCAATTGAGTAACTGGTTTCTTCAGTCCTTACTCATTGCCCTTGAGTTGATTCCGACTCATGGTGACCCCAGGGAGGTCAGAGTAGAACTGTGTTCAGTAGGATTTTCAAGGTTGATGCCAATTATTAGGTCTTTGCTTGGATGTCCCTCTTGGATGCCTATTATTAGGTCTTAGCTTCAATGTCCCTCTAGGTAGGTTAGAGTTACTAAGGTTTACGCTAATAATCAAGCATTTAACCATTTGTCCCACCCAGGATTCCTTAAACCACTGACTTATCATTGGGTGAAGGGATAGGAGGTGGGGTTTGTAGGCAAGTAAAGGCTTGGGAAATTTTAGAATTGGTTCTAAAAAAGTGAATTTCCCTGTTGTTAGTTGAGGAACAGAACACGTTGTCTTCGTCATCAGAGAACTTCATTTGGTATCTCAGTTCTAGTGCTTCGGTGAGTTGGGGTGAGTCCTTTAGCTTTCTTGAGCCTCAACTTTCTCATCTATAAAATGGAAATAACAATGCCTACCCAGGTTACATGGTATGACGTTCAAGTAGGATACTTTTAAGAAGTGTTGGACAAACAGAAATGACCAAGGATTGGTTTGGGAACCTAGATAGGCGCATGCTCAAGGAGCCCTGTCAGCACAGTGTTTATAAGGACTCAGCTGTTCAGAAGCTGGGGAAGCAATTCAGCCCCGTTTCCAAAAAGATCACAACCTAGAAGACCCCATGGGGCAATTCTGCTCTATCGCATGGGATAAAAATGAATACAAGTGTCTCATGGTACCGAACACCACCTCCAGCAACACTCATTGGACCGTCACAGGACTTGTTGAGGTCCTCAATGCCAACGTTCACTCACCTTCCCATGGCACATGTGGCTCTCAGATAGCATGAATCCTGCTACCTGAATCATGTCTACCCCCTACTGAGCTCAATTGTACTATTACCTGTGGAGTGGGGTGCAGGGCAAGGGCTGACACTAGATTACATGTACACTTCTAAATCTGTTTGCAAGGAGAAGAAAGGTAATTGAGACCCCTCTGCTTTTGTTTTTCTGGGGGGTTGTAGTGTGCAAATTCTTTAGTATTTTTCTAAATGACTAAGGAATCTGGTGCTCAACAATCAAATCAGTTGTTTTCTTTAATTGAGTATGGAAGTTCAGGACCAGACCATAATGTCTTATTTGCCCCAGAAGTTGCAAGGCAGAGACAATACAATGGGTGCTCGGCAGTTGTTGGCGTTATTGGCTTCGTCACATGTGGATATTGAAGGGTGTTTATTTTAAGGTGATATGATAGAAATAAAGGAGGCAAAGAAAATCTTGGTGTTGTGCGCGGTGTTAGAACTGAGTGAAAATGCCTGAGGATATGTGTGTGTGGGCGAGGCAATAGAACAAGCAGGAGAAGGGGTCCTCTAGCTAGAAGCTAAAACTGCATGGCTCACTGGAACTTCTGGCTCTGATTTATTCCAGACACAGTTCTGGAGTTTCAGGAAAGATACAGCAAAGAAGAGAGTATATACCTAATATGATTGATTATGGCAGCATGTGGAAAGACAAGGAGATATAATAGTTATGTTACACAGGGTTCTCTATGGAAACAAAACCAGGGCACCAATGACTTTATATATATATATCTATATATATCTATCTATCTATATATATCTATATATATAGATATATATAGATATATATATATAGATATAGAAATAAAGTTAATTAATCTATAGAGTAGTGAAATGGCTCAGTGCAACTCACTTCCATGAGACAGCTAATACACTGGCAGTCCTTCAAGTCTTGACGGCTGCCGGGTAGTCCTCTGTAGAGCAATTCAGGCTATCTGGCCCAGGCAGCAAACAGCAAGGCAGGTCACCAACAGTCAGCTAGATGACAGGGTCTGACTGTCCCCAGCTCAAGCAATGTATACTCCAGTAGTGTGGTGAAGCAGGTCTTGAAGGAACCCCAAACTACAGCGACACAGTCCATGAGTTAAGTGTCCCACAGGTAGTGTAGCTTGCAAATTGAGGCAGAGAACAAGCTGAGGCAGCCTCACACTGGTACAATCATCAAAGAGCAAGAGGCAAGAAAGACAAGGCTTGCTGAGCCATTTATCTCTCTGCCCTTCAATTAATCCCACATGTGTTCATTGGCCAGGTTGGCACAATAAACCTACCTATCATGATAGTGTATGTTGTGGTGGGTGACAGCAAGAAGACTACTGTGACAGGAAAATAGAGCATGTACTCTAAATTTATGTTGGGTAGACTTTTATAGGAACAAATTATACACAAAATAATGTCAGAAGAGGTAGGACAAGGAATTAAAAAGGCCGTTGTACCAGATAAAGACCTTTATCCTTGGCCTGTGACAAATAAGATGTAAGGCAAAGGAGACTGGGCCTGTTTTACGGGTAAGTTAACAATAAAGTGATGCAATAGACCTTTGACATGGCTACAATCCTTCCCTTCTGTGCCACTGCAAACGAGCTAGTCTGGAGGGAATACTGTCGTGAGAAAGAGATAATAACTTTAGTCACCATCTCCTGAGGAGGGCTAACGGAACAACAATGCATCCATACAGTAGTTTGATAGCTCGGCCCTACAGTCATCTGGGAATCTTTGAAAACAAAACATCAGATTTCTTGGTCTTACCCTAAGGCAGCAGTTCACAACTTGTGGGTTGTGACCCCTTTGGGGATTGAATGACCCTTTACAGGGGTCACCCGATTCATAACAGTAGTAAAAATTACAGTGATGAAGTAGCAATGAAAATAATTTTATGGTTTGGGGGCCACCACAACTCGAGGAACTGTATTAAAGGTCATGGCTTTAGGAAGGTTGAGACCACTGCCCTAAAGGATTCCAAACTCAATAGATCTGGAGTGAGGTCCATGAGTTCTTAAACCTCTTTAGATGACGAAAATAATGAAACTTCCTAGGGAGTCTTTTGTGTAATGAAATTACCAGTGCCTATTCTGCTGCCTACTGCCAGATTCATCCAATTAGAACCACTTCAGCTTTCCAGAATCATAGAGAAACGGGTTCCTCTTTTTCTCTTCGAACATGTAATGAAGGTTGATCTGATTATGTTTGTGACAGTCATACATAAATGTGACAATGTGTTTTCTTTTAAACCACTTGATCTAGTTTTAATGATAGGACTTAAAATCGTTACAACCAAAACTGAAAGTTGAGATATTTCTTAAAAATCTCCTGACACAATAAGAAAACCAAGCAGAAGCAATGCATAGCCTATCTTTAAGGAAAAGAGGGTGACAGACAGACAGAAAGAAATGAAAGAATGCAAATCCTGGGTGATACTACAGTCTGAATAGGATTGCTTTCTATATAAACGTAATCCGAGAATGATATTGAGCACTTGCAAAATAAAAATATAAGAGGTAAAATGAAAAGAAAAATGCTAAAATGTTTGGCTAGTAATATACGCCATCAGGAAACACAAACAGAGAGTTGAATACAAAGATAAAAACAATATGAAAGTTAGAGTGTAAATATGACAGAAATTATAACAAGGGAGAAATAAATAACACAAGAAAAACAAAGGTCAAACATCTTCAAGCATAAAGTGTCCACTGAGAACCCATGACAAAACATATCTGGAATAAATATAAGTTTCTAAAGATTTCTAAAAAGAGAAAATAAGAACAGATTGACACACACAAATGCATCAGATATAAGAATGCTACAAGAATGAAAACTGATTCCCAGAAGCTTCATTGGAAACTAAATACAAAGACCTTTTCAAAATTTTGAAGTGATTTTTAATGTACAATTATGTTCAACAAAGCCACAAATCAAATGCCGTGGTAGAGTAAAGATGTGTTTGGACATATAAGACCCCAATCTACTCTTGCTCCAATGTACAAGGGAGTACCAAAAAAAACCCCCCGATTTTTTCCCCAAAAGCTATGTCTTTAAACTTTTTTTTTACAAAACAACTTTATCACTTTCAAAGTACTCTCCATTACACTTAATACATTTGTCAAATTTGTCAAATCTGTGACTCAATTTTGGAAACAGTTTTCAAACTCATCTGTTTGGATGGCTAACAGCACCTCCCTCACATTTTTTTCTTCACTTCTTCTATGTCATCAAAACACTGTCCTTTCATGCCTCCCTTCATTCGAGGAAACAAAAAGAAGTTGCATGAAGCAAGGTCAGGGGAGTAAGGTACATGGGGAGAGAGGTTGTGTTTTTCAAAAACTGGCGCACTGAGATGGCTGCATGAGCAGGTGCATTGTCGTGGTGGCTAACTAGTCCCCCATCTGCCACAAATCAGGCCTCCTCCCCCCTGCTGTTATACAAACCCTTCAGAACCTGTACATAGAAAGCTTTATTAACAGTCTGACCTGGAAGACTGAACTCCAAATGCACTATCGCCGTCACATAGAAAAACAAATGAGCATCATCTTGATCTTTGTTTCCCTTGACGAGCTTTTGGGAGGATGAGGTGAAGATGGTGTCTTCCACTGGCTTGATTGATGTTTGCTTTCAGGGTCATAAGAATAGCACCATGTCTCATCATTTAATACATTACACTTAATACATTGGTCAAATCTGTGATTCCATTCTTGGAGACAGTAATGACTTTGGGGAAAATGCCTGTGTCACTTTGGAGCTGTTCTTTCAAAGCACAGCAAGTTTACACTCCACGCACGCTCTTTTTACTGGTCAGTCAGAACCCAAGGCACAAACTTCACAGCGACCCTTCTCATTCCCAAATATTCCATTACAAGTTGCTGCACCGAGCTCCAAGACAGTCCAGATAACTTCCCCATTTCTTCGGTGGTTTGTCGGTCTTCAAGCACAGGAGCACACACATTGTCAACATTTTTAGCCATTTGGGAGGTTGACAGATGTCCAGAACAAAGTTTGTCATCAAACGACATTTCACCTTTTTTGAAATGAGAAAACAACTCATACACTTGAGCTTTTCCCACAGTACTGTCCTTGTAAGATGTGTTCAAAATCACAACAGTTTCTGTGGCATTTTTCCTGAGCACGGAACAAAATTTTACAGCCACATGCTGTTCTTCTCAATCAACCATCACCAAAAATGAATTTTGAGCAAAACTGCTGTTATGAAAAAGATCATTGTGACCAGAGAGAACCTTCCCAGGTGACCCCACTGGGTGCACTAAATCAGAGTGGATTGCTTGATGCTCACCTAGCAGGAAAAATGCATATTATGAAAGCTACACCTAGCAGAGCTTTGTTCCACTTTTGGGGGTACCCCCTTGTACCCCCAATAATAAGCTAATACAGCCACACTTCACTTACAGACATTTACAGGCTCTAAAGACCAGGTTGTGTGTAAAATTTGGTGTTATGTGAGGCTTAGTGTTATGTAAACATCAGTGGCGGATGATGATATGATTATATAATTGTCAAATTATACTATTACATAATTGCCAAACCACTGAGAATCATGGCCTCACCAAGTTGATACATAACCATAACCATCTCAGCCAGCAGTATCCTTGCTTTGTAGCATTGTATTTATGCTAAATGTGCAGAATTATTGGAGAGTAGACTTTTTCTTATTGGTATGAATGTAAAATAGCAGATAACAAGATAGTCAAGAAGTGGAGAGCAGATGTAACCACAAAAGAGTAAATCAAGAACTAAACACATATCTGAACCAGCTCCAAAGCAGACAGGTGAGGATAGAATCCACAGGGTGAGAGCAAAAGGCATTGCCAACATCAAAAAGCCCAAACCTCAAGAGCACCGTATAGATGTTGGAACAGGCAGATGAAGAAAATGAGGGAAACTATCTCAAAAATGGAAAGATAAGGGTTGAAATATCTATTAGATATGAACATGTGTAAAGCTAATGTGTAATAGGCATCTTCCAAAGTTTTTGGTAAGAAAGTACAGAATTAATTAAAAATTGGAATGAATAGGATCATTTACATAAGGCCATTGTTAACTACACAGAAAATAAAAGAGCTATACAAGGAAAAAGATGTAACCATAGGTTATTACTGATAGCATTATATCATGCGATATTCTCTTGATCCACAGGCTCTTTTGAGCTACAAAAGAGCAAACCAAGAAAGAGACGTACATAAAACCATATCCAATGCAGACAGCTGGGCTAGAATCTGCGAGGTAATGGGAAAGGGAATTTCTAATAACGAAGAAGTAAACCTTGAGAACAGCATCTATAGGTTGGAACCCTGATAGTGTAGTGGTTACTTGTTGGGCTGTGATCCTCAAGGCCAGCAGTTTGAAACCATTAGCATTGGGCTGCCAATAGCAAAGGCAACAATTGGAAGCCAGCAGCCCCTCCTCCAGAGAAAGATGAGGCTTTCTACTCTCCAAAATAGCTACAGTTGGAAACTCACAAGGGCAGTTCTACCCTGTCCTATAGGATTCCCTATGAGTCAGTATTGACTTGATGGCAGTGAGTCAGCTTTTTGGTTTTATACAAGAAAAAAATGTGTAACCATAGAACACTACTGATAGCACTCTATCATACAATATTCCGTTTTGAACTATAGGGTTCTCATGGGCTAATTTTCAGAAGTAGACAATCAATAATCCATCTTAGGAAGCTCTGTTAAAACCTGTCCACGATGGAGGACGTTTCTGTTTTTTAAACCTTGGGTAGCACATCTTTCAACATCACAGTGACATGCCAGTCATCCCAGTGCATCAAAACTGAATGGCAGGTTGTAGAAATGGTAAGTATCACTCTGGAATTCAGAGTTGTGCGTTCAGGGGGAAAGCAGAATTCCATGTTCTGGAATCAGGTCCAAACTAGGAGGTGAAGAAATAATTCCTCTTTTTTTCTTTTTTTTTTGGATTGAGAAGCTGTGTGTCTTTTGCCTTCCAGAGGCAGGCCTGTATTTTGGACATCCAGTGCTCGACTCTGATGCTTTCCAATTTATTATTAATCTAAGTGCAGTTAAGGATGTGACTGAAAGAATTCCAGTCCAAAGAGGATTACAACCCAATCCTTTCATATGAAGTGGGGAGTTTGAGCAAGGGTAATAATTTCTGACTCCCTTCCAGCATTAGATTAAAGATGTTGAAATAGGAAATGACAAGGAATTTGTAATGAGTAGCCAAAACAGAAAAGCTAGAACTACGTAATTGTACCTGAGAGGGGAAGTGGGTGGGATAGGTTGGCTTCATCCCATTCCTGGCCCTAACCTTCTTAAGGAGGGATCTGTGGCCACAAGTATATCCAACATATATAGACAGAGGAAAAGACAATGTGGGGAGCCAACCTTGGCTGCAGTAGTCCCGAGCCAAGAGTTGAGAGAATGTACGGCCAAATCCCATGCTAGGGCAAGAAGGATTGTCCTACAGCCTTCCCACATGGGGACACACTCTTAACCCAGACTCAGCTTTTGGCTGAGACGGCCTGCTGCTTGGGAGGTATGTTTGGCTCTGGAAATCTCTTGGGTGGGGGTGGGGGTGTCGCGCCGGCAGGATGGGCCTCAGATGAGAGAACCGGGGATCTGGCTGCTGCAGACAGGATCCAGCTTCTACAGGGAGGCCAGCAAAGGAAGCCTTCCAATTTCCTCCTAGGTCAATTGAGTCCAATGATGTGTATAAATTATAACAGGAGTTTGTTCACCCCATCTTGGTAAGGAAGGAAAGGAAGCGGGAATTTGAAGCTAAACCCGTATTTGAGAAAGTCGGACACATCCAGATCAGGTGAAGAAGAAGTGCTATGGATTTTGCTGTCAAAGAACTTCTGGCACTGGTGCTTTTTTGCATGGCCTTGTTCCTCCCTGAGTGCTGTTCCCTGAAAAATGGTGGCCAATGGTGCCTCCCTGACTCGGTGTTATGAACAGACTTCACAATGCAAAATCAAGCTCCAATGGCTGGCAGGTAAATGAGGGACTGTATGAGAAATTGCATTATAGTTAACTGTATAATAGTAATAAGTGTCCTCAGGGTCTGTTGCTATGAAGCTACATGGTTCTAGCATTACTAACAATACTAAATGATCCGAAATTTTACTGCCATGAGGTTAAAGTGGGAAGTCAGAAGGGTGAGAGAGGTGGGAGGCAGGGTGGTATAGGAAGAAGACGAGAAGACGTAAGCCACTAAAAATGGACTTCAGACTCCTTGTAGCTTAACTCTAAGTTCCTTGGAGATCAAGACTTTAGTTTCCTCATTCCTGTCTCTCACTTCCTGACAAAAAGGTGCCCACTCGTAACAGAGTGGATAAATATTAATGGAACGGCAGAATGTAAATCTCCCTTGACTTGTAGGAATGAATTTACTTGGGAATCATAAGATAATTAAAAATTGTTGTTGTCTTTAGCTACTTTCTTTTATTTATTTCTTTTTTTCAGTACCACATTTATTATTATTTTTAATCGTTTTATTAGGGGCTCATACAGCTCTTATCACAATCCATACATGCATCAATTGTGTAAAGTACATTTGTACATTCATTGCCCTCATCTTTATCAAAATATTTCCTCTCCACTTAAGCCCCAGGCATCAGGTCTTCATTTTTTCCCCTCCCTCCCCACTCCCCCTTCTCTCATGAGCCCTTGATAATCTTTAAATTTTTATTTTGTCATATCTCCCTTCACCCACTTTTCTGTTGTCCGTCCCCCAGGGAGGAGGTCACATGTAGATCCTTGTAATCCCTCTTTCCAAGCCACTCTCCCTCTACCCTCCCAGTATCACCACTCACCCCACTGGTTCTGAAGGGATCATCTGCCCTGGATTCCCTGTGCTTCTAGTTCCTATCTATACCAGTGTACATCCTCTGGCCTAGCCAGACTTGCAAGGTAGAATTTGGATCATGATAGAGGGGGCTGGGGGGAGGAAGCATTTAGGAACTAGAGGAAAGTTGTATTTTTCATCGTTGCTACATCGCACCCTGACTGGCTCGTCTCCTCCCTGAGACCCCTCTGCAAGTGGATCTCCAGTGGCCTACAAATGGGCTTTGGGTCTCCACTCCGCACTCCTTCCATCATTCACTATAAGATTTTTTGTTCTGATGATGCCTTATACCTGATCCCTTCGACACCCCGTGATCACACAGGCTGGTGTGCTTCTTCCATGTGGGCTTTGTTGCTACTGAGCTTGATGGCTGGTTGTTTACCTTCAAGCCTTTAAGACCCCAGATGCTATACCTTTTGATAGCCGGCTGCCATCAGCTTTCTTCGCCACATTTGCTTATGCACCCATTTGTCTTCAGCGATCATATCATGGAGGTGAGCACACAATGATATGATTTTTTGTTCTTTGATGCCTGATATTTGATCCCTTCGGCACCTCATGATCACACGGGCTGATGTGTTCTTCCATGTGGGCTTTGTTGCTTCTGAGCTAGATGGCCGCTTGTTTACCTTCAAGCTTTTAAGACCTAGATGCTATATCTTTGATAGCCAGGCACCATCAGCTTTCTTCACCACATTTGCTTATTCACCTGCTTTAACTACTTTCTAATCAATTCTTGACTCTTCTTGACCCATGCACATTGGAATGTACAGTAGGGTTTTCCTGGACTGGTGATTTTTTGGGAAGTAGACTGATAGACATTCTTCCTCATCTGTCTTAGTCTGACCACTCCATTGAAATCTTCTCAGCAGCATCACAACCTATGCACCTCCACTCATAGCAAGGGGGTGGCTGAGCTTGGAGCACTTTGGCCAGTCATTGAACCTGGTCTCCTACACAGAAGCTTCAAATTCTACCACTAATTCACTGAGCAGGGATATTAGTGTAAATTTAGAGAATCTAGAATGAGAAGACTTCAGTCCTACTTTGTGAAGAGTAAAACCTCTGAGACCTGACTGCCAGACTCAGTCCCTACTCTACAAAAGGAGAGTAGTCAAAATCTCAACTTCACAGGCTTTAGGAAGAATGAATGAAATGTAGAGAAAAATAGCCTTTAGGCAGTGCTAAAGAGATGTGGTCTACTGTTTCCTTTTGGTGTCAGTTTACATGTTTTTTTATTTGGCACTCAGTGTATGTTATCCACCTGCATTGTAACAATTATGCAGTTATTTTTTAGATATTTTTCCTAAGGCCATAAGGCAATGAGTCAAAATAATGGATCCCCAAGTGTGGTAGTGAGATGATTCAATGTCAACTAGATGATGTTTGAAAGTATATGGGTGGTATCCAACCTGTCAATCAGCCTGATGGTGCCTCCTTGGGGATGTGACCTTCTCATAAGGAGGATCCTGGGAACTTCCTTCTTACTCTCTTCCTTTCACCTTCCTGCTTGTTGGGCACCCTGAGAGTTACAGAAGCCCTGCCATGTTTCCACCAACCTTGGATCCATATGACTTTGCAACCACCTGTGTGAGTCTGAAGAGAGACTTAAGGACTAGTATGGGATGTATGGACCTGTGTTGGACTGGGCTGTGATACTTTCTTGATACATAATTACTTTTCAATGCACGGCTCTTTCTTATACATATGTGTGTCACTGGATTTGTTTTTCTAGTCAACCCAGCCTAACACACCAAGTATTCACACACACACACACACACACACACATATATTAGTGAGCACACCATACTGCTGCATTTCTAAGTTTTAATATACATAGAGAAACCAGCTTGAAAATGAGCCCAGTCCCTGGTTATCAAAGAAAATCCAATTCTAAAATTAAATCATCTCATTACTCCCGCCACAGAATGTACAAGTAGAAGGAAAATTATTTTTTCTTCATTTTTCACTTGTTTTGATTCAATTTAACATCAGTGGAAGAAACTTTAAATATAGTATTAGGAAAAATCATACAAAAATAGTCAAAACTGAAGACAAAGCTCATGAAGGGCTCTCAGAGTTATAGACAAACTATGAGAAGACGAAGGGAGCTGGAGATAGGCTTTCAGTCATGGTAAGTCCTCAGTGGGGTTAGAAGCAAGGGACATGGAACGCTTCCTGGAAGAATGCGATGGTGGCGCTGGCTGTTCTTAGTGGGCATGCAGTCTCACAGGCCTCCTTGCTCCGCCTGGGGCCATATCAGGGTGGGAGAAAAATGGCATTTGACGGTCTCTGACTTCCTTTGACGACACAAAGGGGAAATATAATCCAAGTGCACGTCAGTCCAAAGTCAGTTTATCTTTCAACTCTTACCCTATTCTGACATCAATCATTTCTCTGTGACACATCTCTGCTGGATTTAATGCCCCATTGCAATGGTCACACAGAACTCACAAACAATTTGAGACTGATAATTATGAGGTAGCTGGTTGCCTTGGTAATGTGGAAAGTTGGGGAACCCAAATGAGCTTTCGTTCCACCTGAGGAAGCACAAGGATGTGCTCTTCCAGTGGTTGGAAACAATTCCTCACCAGACCTGGGCGACTGAAACATGTGAAGGATGGAGGAGACCTGGAGAGAAATCGGGTTTAGCTGGCTCAATTGGAAAGTCAAGTCAAGATTGGCCCTGAAAAGACTCTTTATTCGTTCTATGATACCAGTGGCCCAGAGGCTAGAGGACAGTGCTTCCCAGAACAATCATTCTGGGAAATGCTTGGAATCCCATTTGATTCAGGGTAGGATACTTGAGTGGCCCGGCCACACGAGCCAATAACGTCTGAGCACAAGACATGAATTCCATTGAGAGGCCGATGTAGAATGGGTAGACTGCTCGATCAAAGGCTATCTCAAACAAGTGGGTGGAGACACCTCCCAGAGGAGAGAACTGCTGCTAATTTGCTGATCAGTGTTGGGACAGAGGCTTTGAAAGGAAAAAACACACCTTTCTGCAGAATGGTTAAAGCACTTGGCTGCCTCATTGTAGGAGAAAGGTGTGTGTGTGAGTCTGGGTGCTTTAGAGAAACAAATCCACAGAAACTCATGTATAAGAGAGAGTTTTATATATAGGTTAAGTGAGCATCAAGAAAACATCCAAACCCACAAGTCCAACATTAATCCATATATCCAACACCAATCCACAAAGTCCTCTTCCATCTCACAAAGCAGACATAAGGATGCCGACTGTCGGAGGAAAGCCGAATCAGTGAATGTATAAGCATCTCAGCACTGGCAGGGGTCTCCGCACCGGTGCTCCAGCACCCAGGGCTGCATCAGGGCAGGTCCATGTGGCTTCTCCTTGGGGATGTCTTGCAGGAAGTCAGCCTTGCTAGCTAAAGCAGGGAACTGCTAAGGCAGCTGCACCCCGTTGCGACCATCACAAAGCAAGAGACCCGAGAACTTGTAAGGCGAGGCTCACCGAGCCATTTATCCCTCTGCCCTTCAGTTAGCCCCACATGTGTTTATCGGCCAGGTTGGCACAACAGACTAACTCAATGTGTCAGTCTGGTTCTGAAAAATTACAGCCTTGGAAACCCTATGAGGTTGCTAGGAGGCAGCAACAACTGAAGGACAATGGGCTCTGGGGCAACTCTTGGCTCACCAGGCCTTATTTTCTGGGTGACACTAAGATATTCCAAATGGATTCAGCTCCCAACCTGACTGACTCACATCCAGGCTAGTGAGAAAGATTCCTTGCTGTCCTTGATAATATGCTTGGATCTGACCATTGAAACTTGAAATTACATAGCTAGAAATGTACTTGTTATTTCCTGTGCTTTAAACAAAACTTAAATGCCCCCCAATTCTCCTGTCCCTTCCTCCTCTTCCCCTGCCACTAGCAAAAGAAAACAATAACAACAACAAAATAAGAGCTGTTCATTAAATGAAACCTGCTTGGAACACCGACTGACTTTGTCATCAAACTAACCTGTGTTTGAAATCTGATTGCATCCCTAAATACTTCTTTGCCCTATTCATAACTCCTCCGCCATTCAGTTCTGCTCTCTCTCATGCGATACTGGTAACATGTTGTGGGAGGGGGTCATTGTGCACATCAGATATTTTCCTGTAAGAAGCCCCTCTCAGGATGCCTGGCTCGCAGAAAGTACTCAATAAATATCACGAACTAGAGCCATGAGATCAGGTGACACGTTTCACGGTATGCACATTTTGTAATCCCCTCACCGGCGTTTGGAGAACATGGCCCTATAGGGATCCATAATTTTACCGCAGAACCATTGGAGAAAGCAACCTCCGGAATTGCTTTCCAGACTGGCGTGGCGCCTTGGCCTGCAACCATCACTTTTCCTTACTAACCTCCCTGATCTCTGGGCTCAGCCTGTGGAAAGTCAGGCAGTGAATAGCAGAGCGAGGCTGGGTGATCACGGGCAGTGTTCTGCTGACATCTTAAGTTGCACTCTGGGAAAAAGAGAAAATATCACCGTGCCTCCCGCCCCACTCCCCTCTTCCCCTCCCTGCTTTTATTTAGAAACCGGTTCATTGTCTTCTTGCTTCTCATCATTTCTGCTTTCAAGCCCTTTACACTCGACAAGAACATCTGAACAATTATTTGTCTGTTAATGATCCCCAGAAGTCTGGTAGCTAGTAATTAAATATTGTTAACTGTGGAGTCCTCTGACACCTTCGGTGCCCATTGAAAAGATCTGTGAACAATACTGCCCGAGACGCCACCTTACCTGCCCTTGGCACTACGTTTTGCTGACGTTACCTGTCTGGAGCGGGAAGCCGGCTGTATCTGGAATGCTTTTGGAAAAGGCATATGTTATGGAGTTCAAGGGCTCCCTTATCTGTAGGGAGGCTGGGGTAGCTATATATCTGTCCAAAAAAAAAATTTCACTGTATTCTTTAGGCCAGCCTCAACTTTCTCTTCTAGGTTTCCTGAAAAACTCCCAGTGATAAATTCATGGGGGTCCCACCCTATGAAATAGTTTATGTCTAAGGCTTACAGAACACACATATACAGTTGCAGCAATAGCATCAGGTTTGTACTTGGGCTTCAGTTTAAATCCTGGGTTTTCTCTCAATAGTTAAATGAATGTGGACACTTTAGCTAATGTGTCTAGGCCTCGGGTTGCTTCGGTTTGCTTTTTTCTCCTTGTTCTTGTAAATGCTTGATTGAACTGAATGCTGAGTCAGCCCAAAGAGATCAAACTTCGGGCAAAAGAGCAAAAGATATGAAGTATTAGCTCCCTCTTCTCTCCCTTTCTCAATCATGTTCCTCAGTAATTCATTCTAACTTAAAACCCACACGCACACGTGTGCACACAATGAAAGAAAAGAAAAGAACATTTCAGAGCTGAGAGAAACTATTCTGCAAAGTTGCCTTCCTGGTGAAAGGTCTATCAGCTGTCTTCTATTGAAGTCTGGGGCATTTAAAAGCAAACAAATAAACTTTAAAAAAAAATCCTTTCTGATTGTCATCACCTTGAAATTCCAGCACTGGCCCAAGTAAATGCAATGGCAAATAAATATAAATAGTAACTATTACAGCCAGAACAGTTGCCTATGCATTTCAAAAACTGGATTGCTGAGTCATGGAGATATCGCCTAGAATCAGGGAGATACAACGCTTCCTTTACTGCTCTCAGTTGCTTCGAGTCAATCCTGATTCATGGTTACCTTGTGTCTGGCAGAGTAGAACTATGTTCTAGAAGGTTTGAGCTTGGGAATAAACATAGGTTCTTCCCCACAGAAGAAACCTATAAGACCCAGGTCTATCACCTGTCAGCTATGATGTGGCGTCACCTGAGGGGTACAATTCTCTGAATTCAAGTCTGGGAAGAAATGGAATAGAGTCTTGTTAGTCTAGTCTCCCAACGTCTTACTCATCAGGTTCATGGGTGCATAAGAATTTCTTTATGTACGGGCTAGAACAATTTCAGAGGGAAATTCTAATATAGGAGAAACACAGGTTATAGGTTCAACCAACTCCATTTTCTATTTCAACTCAAAGGACCCTCACCATCCCCACCTCCAAAAATCATGGATTTTTCTCAAGGAGGTGGCCCACCGCAGGGTCTTTATACATTCCAACTGGTCTCTCCTGTTCTAAAGTTTGCATCCACAGCCCAGGTGCTCCCCTTTGAAGTCTCTTAGTCTCACAACCTAATGATTCCCAAGGGAAAATTGGGAGCTCTTCCATCAGACAGTTTTGCGTCTTTCTGAATCTGGCCACATTGGGTTGCATCCTGGCCTTTAACCGGAAAGGCACTACTGTTCCCAGAATGAGGACAGGATAGAGAACAAGAATGGACTTCTGATCCTTGAGTGAGGCTAAACATAAATAGCCACTTGAGTTTCATGCCAAGCTTCCCAGCAATGACATGCTGGTTAATTTACTATTTCAGTTATGAAATAAAAACTTTTCTCAAAGGTAAACATAATTTTATTTCCTTTGAAGACAAAGTCATTAAATTAACATTGATGAAAGAAAATTTCTCCTCTCACTAGTGCATAGGTCCTGTTCTTGGAAACAGTGGTCTTCAATTTTTACCCAGAGCAGTGTTTTCTTTATTCTTGAGGAACTGGAATGATTTGAGTATTATTGTAAAAAAAAAATAATAACATTAATGGACAATTTCTCTGTTTACCAAAGTGTAGATCCAGAGTCTTTTAAATTCTTGTGATGTAAAATATTTTTGTGACATTAGTTCCCATACTAGGCTAATTCAACATTAACTTTTATATTTATTACTTCTTGTAAATGCACACACACAAACACAAAGTCGATCGGTTCAAAGGGATCAGTGTAGATCAGAAAGGAACATGAATATGTTGGTAAAAAACAATCAACATATGACATCTTCCCTAGGTTGTATAATTCTGCCACTGGACAGAATTATTAAATCTACTCTCTGTACAAGAAATGGAGCCCTGGTGGTGTAGTGGTTACTTACCCATTGGGCTGCTAACCATAAGGTCAGCAGTTGAAAATCACCAGCCGCTCTATGGGAGAAAGAACTTTCTACTCCTGTAAACAGTTATAGTCTCAGAAACCCAGAGGGGACGTTCTACCCTGTCCTTTAGGGTGGCCATCCACTCGATGGAAGTGAGTTTGGTTTTTGGTTTATTTCCAAGAAAGAGCATCAAGTTGACTTCACTCAATAAGTTGAGGAACTTCCTTCTTACTTTCTGGGGTCTAAGATGTTATCACACTTTTGATTGGGCAAACCTTCATGGTTAGAGCTCTCGACAGTTCAAACAATAAGGTGAAAATAGGAATCTTTAATTAGAGCTAAGATCTAATGGTAACTGAACCTGCTCTAAGGGTTTGACTAATATCTTGATCTTGTTGTTAGGTGCGGCCAAGTTGGTTCTGATTCCCAGTAGCCCCATGGATAACAGAAGGACACACAGAACTTCACTGTACTGGTAGCTTTTGGTTAGCGTGTTCCCAGGCATCCTCACACATTTAAGCTCTCCTTATAGCATAGCAGCTGGCTTCTTAGCACTTAATTTCAGGTGGCTCTACAGCTCTATGCATTGGACTGCTAACTACAAAGCAAGATAGCAATGGATTTGGAATTGGGTTTTATTGTTTGGCATCTCTCTTCATATCTTGGTCTTACCATTTACTAGGTGTCTGTGAAAATGTCTTTATGAACGAGGCTTGATTTTTCACATTAACATTGGAGATAACAACATGCATAGGCTTTAGTAGAGTTTAATATCATATAAACGATGAAAGCAGCACATGAAGTGCCATGTTAGCTCTTTAACGTGTTAAAGAGGTCTTCTCAGCAGCTTGCCCAATGCTTTTCTATTGTCCGATATCTTGATTGCTGCTTCCATGAGCTTTAATTGCAATTCCAAGTAACGTGAAATCCTTGACAAGTGTATGCTGTTCTCTGTGGATCCTGATGTTTTAAGTCAATAAATTAAATATATTTTTGTGAATGGTTGAGCCTAATTTACAAGTGAAAAAAAAAGATGAACGTTTAAATCTTCATTATTTCTCAAGAGAAATTCCTGAACCAGGTCTACCCCACCCACAGCTATAGCTCAGATTAGGATGCAGAATCCAGTACAAAGCTGGATGCGTTCTTGCAAACTTTTGGCAGCCATTTATGTGAAAACCACCCATTCGTAGAAATGCATAGCTCAGCAGTGCTGGGAGATCATTCGTCCTTGGTTCCGTAGGTTTCTGCATGTCTTCCTACAGAGACACCGACCACCTTGATTCCAGATCATTTTTCAAAGATGTTCTCATAATAAACAGTCTTGGCATATAGAGATCTCATTTCCTTCCTGAGCAACGGGCATATTTTCTTAGGATTCAGTATAATCAAGATGATGAGCGCTTTTGAGCAAAGGGCAGCATGCTTACTGCCTATCATGGAGGATGGGGGTTTCTTTAACTCGGGGTGCGTCTTCTATAATGCAACCCACGGGGCCCATCTGTTTCACTCCTGGGAGACTTGAGGGCAAGGGGGACAGACGAAAATACACTGTTCATGCTCCTTGCCGTGCTACGAGGATCTGTAATAAGATCCTTTGTCTCCGACCCAGGAGCCTTGTGTTTTCTGCCAGCGTACACGGAACTGTGGCAGGCTAATTTGTTAGCTTGCAAGTAGAATAAAATCTGAGACCCTTCACAGTTTTTGACAAGGAATAATGAAGCAACTTCTCCTTTTTCCAGGGTGCATGCCAGGGCACTTTATCTAAAGTTCTAGACAGACAATCCCAGAATGTTCCTCCCCACCAATAGAAAGATGTCATTTCCCATTAGTCCCCCAGAATGGGACGCATGCATGAAGTGCATGGAGGTAATAGGACGCTTAAGGGGCAGGATTCTTCCATTGTCTAAGTCAGGCCTGTCTGGATGCTATGCTCCAGGACAAAGCACTCAGAGGCAGGCACCTTTACAGCCCACTGGACTTGGGCTCTGCAAATTATAGCATTCAGGTTTCAAATGGGACCTGAATGTCCTCAAAGAATTTATGGAACTTCCAAATACATATTTCTTATTCACACAATCATAGATAGTTCGCTGGGAGAACGTGGCAAAGCATGATTTATCTCAAACAACTCTTCCTGCTAATGAGGAAAAAGCAGGGCCCGTGGTTTGGTCTCAATATCAACATGGGGGCTGAAATAGGGGGCTGGTAATAACTTTGCAAAGGATACAAATAGTCCTGGAGAAGTAAGAGCAGGGGGGAGGGGATAGCTGTAGAATTATGAGATTTAATTTAAAAACGATCCTAGTAATACAGGCTGTCAGAAATATGATTTTCACCCTGCACCACGTGGAAGTTTTGGCAGAAGTTTTGTGCCATGCTGTGCAGAACAATTAGGCCAGTTTTCCTCTGAGCACACAACTATCTTTCCATCATTAGCAGTCATACGGTTAGTCTATGTACTGAGACCAGTACTAGTAAATATTTTGACTGTCCTCACTAGTTCCATTTCATTGTAGCCCTTAAAAATTGCCTCAAATAAAGCAGACAGACAGAAGCTTCTGTGACTTTCCAAAGTAACTGTTGGGGTAAATTACAAAACGGCCACGCAACTTGATCAAAGAAAAATGAATGTTAGTATGGAGGTGAAAATACGAGTCAGAAGTTCCACATGAAGGGTAGTTTGCACTGACTATGGAATCATATTTGTTTGGGATCTTGTTCAGTTATATTTAGTTTGGCAATATGGCTATGTTTTTACAATGTTATCAATTAGAATCACTCCAAAGAGTTTATCTAAGTTCAAAATAATCTGAAGTGTCTCCATGTCCTTCACAGATCTGCCTTCATCTCCAAGCCAAGGGTGCCCAGGTTGGAGACAAAGGCTTCTAATTAGGACTCTTGGGAGACTATAAAGCAATTGTCTGAGATTATTACTCAACTTCATGAGCTCATTAATGAGCATCTTACTGCCTGCATGATGGGAGAAAGAGTAGCAAGTTCACTGGATCAAGCAGGCGTGGACCTGGAAGACTTCATATTTGATAACAGAACGTTGCCCCTCTACTATTTCAGTTTGAAATGATTGAGTTCAAGCAACAGACTCAGGACAACACAATGGGAATTTACTGACGACTGTGGAGCTTTGGTATCAAAGGGAGAAAGCCCAGGACAAAGACCTCCTCTTGGGATGAGGAGAATTAAGGGAGGTAGTAACTTTTGTGCTTTCATGGCAGAACACACAGTCAAACTCTTCAGAGTCAAGGTGTCAGGGAGAAAGAGAGGGAAGGTACTTTCAGTCCTTGTGAATCTGTGCTCCAGGTTCAAATTTCAAAGAGAGACGCTGTTTGGATCAAACACACTCCTTGATCTAGAGGGCGGGCAGTTTCATGAAGACTCCCACAAGGCTACATGCAATGGACTATTCGTTTCTCCAAAGGATTACTAGGCATAGTTTACCAGCAATATGTGGAAAGGATGCTGGACAGGGAAGGACCTCATGACCTGAGGTCCTGAGACTTTACAAGGACCACAAACTGTGACTGCAGAATGATCTAATAATCTTTCCCAAACCCATGCATCTTTCTTTCCTTCCTTTTGTTTCCTCACATTTCTCCCAAGCGGAGGATTGAAGCAAAGTGGACTTTAATCCCATTAATGTCCTGTTCTCTTGAAAGACGATCATGTATCCATGAGGTGGACAACTTTAACATTATAGCCATGGCATTCAACAAGCATTTGATAGAATTCTAATAAGCGGTGTGTTTTTAAAACTTGACATGTGGATATTTTCGTGAGCCCAAGAAATCATGGATTTTTCAGACAGTGGTGTGTAACGGATGAAGTTAATTTTCCTGCTTGTCTGTTATTGTGGTGCTTGCCAAGGAGGCCTCCTGCCTTGCCACCTGAGACGGAGCGTGCAGGAACTGTGGGGTAGCGTGATAGTTAAAGAGGACTGAAATGTATTTCCAAACTAGCATAGTTAATAGCTGTCGCTGCAGAAGGCCAGCTTGGGTAATATGTGGGGGTGGAAAATAAGTGAAATTATGCCTTTCCCATCTTTAATTCTCAATCTATGTGACATCTGCTAACATTCATACTACACCCCAAATTGAGACTTCAACTCTAACCAGAGACAAACTTCAGATACAGATGAAATATTACTGGATAGGATAACATTTCATTGATTCAGTACCTTCTAAGTCCTAGGCATTGCTCTGGACTACACTGTCCAATAAAATGGCTACTGACCACATCGGGTATTGAGCACTTAAAATGTAACTAATATTATGGAGGGGTTGATTCAAAAATAATTTAATATATTAATTAACTTTAAATTTAAAGCATGCAGACTTTAGTTATTACACAACTGAGTATTTTTGGTTCTGTGAATCTACTTTTTACCCACAAATTTAAATCAATCTAAACATAGAGAAAATATTGCCAATAAAAATTTAATGTCCAAAGAGAGAGGTGTTATAAGTCAAAAATACACCCTGGTTTTGGACGCTTAGCAAGAGAAAAGGGTAAAACATTTCATTATTTTTTTCCTCCTGATTATATTTTAAAGTAATAATATCTTGAGTACATTGGATTAAATAAAATATGTTATTATGTTAATCTAAGCAGTTTCTTTCTGCCTTTATTTTTTTAATGTGGCCACTTGAAAATTTTAAATTACACGTGTTATTTCTAGTGAATGGTTTTACCCCTGGGATATTTTACTAAACTTACTCTCATTTAATTAAATAGTTAAAATAATCCAAAGCTGTAAGCACGCTTGTACTTTAGCAGGAATGGTGGCAAAATGTATTTAAATCTTCTGTGCGTGGTGGAGCGTAAGAGACAGCGCAGGCGCTAAATCCAGTTCTGTATGGCTTATCACTTGCTCCCAAGTGGTTCCCTCTTGCCGGGGAGAACTTATAAGCCTTCCCCTCTTTATTCTCATGAAAAATAAATATGTAAATAAAATTTTGAGTTTCTTTATTGAGGGGCAAGAGGCAAATTGAAACTAACTTTTTATCATTTTAAATGGCAACAGGAAGAACATTTGAGCTCTAGATGTCCAATGTCCGTGGCCTCACTAGGCTCGTCCACAGGGTGTGGACTACACTAGTGGCACAGCACAGGGACTAACAACAAAAGGTGTGTCTAGCCAATTGATGGGCAGTGTTTCATCAGAAATCGACTATTTTGTCATAAAAGCAACCTTGTAGTAGTGAAGACAGCATTTTTCATAAACCCGGCTTACACACACATTCCTGCAAAGCCACATGCTTGCTTACTCTTTGGACCTTGTAATGTACTCCAGGAGGCCTGGTGGCACAGTAGCTTCAGTGTTGTGCTGTCAACCATAGGTTGGTGGTTCAAACATACCATTGGTCTGAGGTGGTGGGTGGGGGAATGAGACTGTCTGCTTTAGTAGAGACTTACAGTCTTGGAAACCCCATTGGGCATTTCTACTTTAGGGTTCTTTGGGGTTCTTTCTACTTTAGGGTCCTATAGGGTTCTTTCTCATGAGTTGGAGTTAACTTGAAGGCAGTGGGTTATTGCATTCTGGCCTAAACAACAACAACAAACAAAACAACTCCCTGCCACTGAAGTGGTTGGAACCCACAGTGACCCTGCAGGACAGGGTAAAACTGCCCTTGTGGGTTTTGAGACTGCAAATCTTTAGGGGAAAACTCTGTCTCCCAGGGAGTGGCTGTTGGTTTCGAACTGCTGACTTTGCTGTTAGCAGGCCAACACATCACTACTACACTCTGGTCATTATTACCCAATTACAATGATGGTTTGAATCACATGATTTTGCTTGCACTGGGTACAAACACAAGTTGTTGTTTCCATGACTGCCTGTACTTTTATAATGATTTAGCTACAATATGGTGGCCATTTAATAACCCTAGTGGTGCTAGGGTTATGTGTTGGATTTCCAACTGCAAGGTTGGTAGTTTAAACTCACAAGCTGCTCCCTGAGACCATCTGTCCATAAAGATTTACTGTCTGAGAAACCCTATAGAGCATCCCTTTGGGTCAACGTTAACTGAGTGGCATTGGGTGTGCGTTGTAGCCTTTAGTATTTGTGAACCTGTCTCCATAACTTTTTAATTAAGAAAAAAGTACTAACTAGAGAAAAAGGGGGAAGTTGTTTCAAGGCTACTGCTCAATAAGTTAGTATTTCAAGAGCTCTGATGGTACAGCAGATAAGTACTCTGCTGCCGACTGAAAGGTCAGTGCTTCTAACCCACCTGCCACTCCTCTGGAGATTGATGTATCGTCAGCTGCCTTAAATATGTGCAGCCTTGGGGATCTAAGGGGGTAGTTCTACTTCGTTTGAATTGATTCAATGGCAGCTAATTTGGATTTAGGAATGATGTTATAATGCCATGTAGAAATATTTTTAAAAGCAATTTTGCTGTTGCCAGGTGTCATCCAATCAGTTCCCACTCCCGGGACCTTCTGTGCCACACGAGGAAGCAAGTCCTGGCTCTGTGCCATCCTCCTATTTGTCGATCAGTCCATTTAAAAACCGAATATTTACAAAGGGAGACTATTTGAAACACAAAGTGACATGCCCTTAGCCAAAGGTGCAGCATCATTCAGTTTAATTTTTTGTTTGATTTTGTTTTGTGGTAAGAGTTAAGAGACGATGGCACCAGACTGAACAGGAATAGATTCCAGGATACTAATTTTTGTGGTTGTTAATGCCAGTCGGGTTTATTACACCACCATTGGGTTGCTTTGTCATTAAGGTTTCTTTTCTCAAAATTTCATTGATGCTACTAATAACATGCAGTACACAATCAAGTTAAATGATTTTGATGAGGCATTCCCGGGCAACTAATTCTAGATGTTACTGAAAACTAACACAATTCCCTTTCTCCTCGATCACTTTCTCCCTGTAAAACATCAACACACATCTGGTTGCTTTGGACTCATGGCCACCCCAGGTGTGTCAAGGTAGAGCTGGGCTGCTCAGGGTTTTCAACAGCAGGTGGTTCACAAGCGGGTCTCCAGGCCTTTCGTTCTAAGGTACTTCTGGATGAACTTGCGTCTACAACCATTTTGTTAGTAACCAAGTATGTTGATCCAAGAGCTCCCATTTTCCATAGAGTAGGAATTCATCCAGGACAAAGGTCTTCTCACTCTCTTGGACTTTGGATGGCAAAGGATGGCACAGAGGTGCTATGAAACTAGGGACCAGACTCTGCGCTAACACAAGGCCGCACACTGGTCCCTGGAGATCTCACTCACTCGATGAAGAACGCTCCGCATGTCTGTGACCAAAGCAGCAGGCTTGCTTCCCAGTAGATGTTTTCTTGTGACCCTTGATGCCCTCTCTTGGAGATATTCTCTCTGCCACCACCCAGGGAAGGAAGGGGCAGGAGGAGGAGCTCTCCGCCAAGACTGCATGCTTGGCATTCACTGCTGGGTCCTGCACATTGCACTCAGCGGAGAAAGAGTCTGTTGAAGGCCTTGCTAGTTTTACTCCTGTGACGGGCTCTCAGGTTACAAATTATATACCGATGAGGTAAGGGGCAGGTCGATGGCCTCATGTTTCTTGTTTGGCTTGGCACTGGCTTCCAACATTCAACAGTCTCTCACCGGGGCTCTCCTTGTTCCCACCCGTCTTCCATCTTTGGCATTTCATTCCATCTCAATCCTTAGGTCTCTTCCTTTCTGCTGCAGCGCCCAACTTTCAGACCCGTTCAAGGAGCCTGCAAGGGGGGGTTAGGTGTTCAGGGGATCCAGCTCTACCTTGATTCCCTGTGAGTGGGGCTATTCCAACGCTATTTAAACACAATCCTCATAATAGGTGAATATTTGTAAGATATTCTAGAGGTTTCCAATTGCTTTCACACATATTGTCACAATTATGCTTTGCGCCAGTCCAGGAAGACTGGGATTACTACAGTTATTTACCATTCACAGAAGAGAAAATTAGGACTCAGGTTAATGGCTTCACGATGAGTTCAATGTCAAGAATAAGACAAGATGCTTCTTTTCTTTACCTCTCTCCCTCCCTTCACCTCTGCTTGCTCCCCTTCTCTCACTTTCCCCTGTGTTCTCTCTCCCCTCTCCTCTTTTTCCTCTCTCTCACACACCCTCTCTCTCACACCCCTCCCTCCCTCTCTCAATTTTCTTGAGTCCCCGACCAATGTCTTTGGCTTTAGATTGAAATGATTCTCCATGAAGCCACCTATGTGACAAACACACCATTGTTTTCAGAGCTCCAAGTCTTATGAATGTAAAACTTTAGTGTGGATTTAATTAGAATATGGGTGTTAGGGAAGGGCACACCAAAATTAGATTAAGGTTATTAAGGGGCTATTAAGGATGAAAACCAAAATGCCTGCTTATTTCTGTTTCTTAACAATTGACCATGCTCATACATTCAATTAGCATTTAAACATTTTGAAAGTAATTATATGGCATTTGTAATGGAATAAATACATGGAAGATTTTGAAAATAAAGCAAAACCAATTCTAATCAGATTTTTGCTATGTACCGTATAGTTACACAAATCATGTATGTATGGCATACTTTTTGCAAACCATGCAACTCCTTTGTGCACTGGTTTCCTATGAGTACTATGTGTGATATATTTCTGCACACAATAATTAGAGGAGCATGTTATATGCAGAAATATAGGAGGTGACAACTCAAAAAGATTCCCAGCAGGGAACAATTTGAAGGCAGAAACATGCTTCTTATTTAACCCCATTTACTTATATATGCTTAATATAACTACTTCTTTATTGTGGGTATTCTTCCAATACCCAGCAAGGGGTGATGGTAGTATAGTGGGTTACATGTTGGGCTGCGAACCACAAGGAAAGCAGTTCAAAGCCACCAGGCTCTCTGTGGGAAACAGATGGGGCTATCAGTGCCAATAAAAATGTACAGTCTCAGAAACCTGACAGGCAGTTCTACTCTATCCCATAGGGTCCTCACTGTGAGTCAGAACTGGCTCAATGGCAGTGGATACTGCCTAGCATAGACAACAGCTGCACTTTTAAACTTCTCTGAATCCCAGCTTCCCCATCTGGATGATGGGGGTAATAATAATAGAGCGATTGTATTAGTAACCCAGTATTGCTGTCACAGAAATATCACACGCAGGTAATTTTCAAGAAGAGAAATCCATTTTCTTACGATTCAGGAGACTGGAAGTCTGGATTCAGAGTGTGCGGCTAGCAGCAGTCACTGACTTGTCTATCTCAGTGGTGCCAGCTTTGAGCCAGCCTTATGATTCCTGGGCTCACAGATGCATCCGCCTTCCTCTCCCTGTAATGTGTGTCTCTGTGTCTATTTTGGTCTTTTTATACCTCAGAAGTGATTATGAGGTGGACACCCTGTACAGCGGTATGACTCATTAATAGAAGGAAACATCCAATTGCTAACAGGATCATATTCCCAGGTACAGTGGCTAGGTTTTCAACACATAATGCAACCCCTACCTCCTACTTCTTAGTTTTGTGAATCTGATCATTTCCATGGAGCAGGAAGAATGATGTCCATGTACAGGCTGGCCCATACAGCTGCTATGGAAGGTAGCAGGTACACACACACTCATAAATCTCCCTGTGTCATTTCCTACTTCCTTAGATAACCCTTCAAACTACAGCCTCAGGCCTCACGATGCCCATGGCATGCACACATTTAGTCATTTTTAATTAAATAGGGTGAGCAAAGCAACCGTTTCATATTGGTAAAGAAGTTATCAAGTCTTGTGTCCATCATTGACCACTTCCATTTCTACAGGTCATGATGACGTACTGGAAAACGAGATGTGAACTGTGGATGGGGTGACTCAGGGTTTGAAAAAAACAAAACAAAACCAAACACCCTTCAGTGCGAACTAAGACAACAAAGAGCAGTACCGTGGAAGAATCAAAATGACAAGCTATTGAGTCTTACATGGTTTTGTCTACTTCTGTTTTCTGTGAAACATTTGCAACATTGGAAGGACATTTTAGATATAAATAGCTTTAATTAGTCTTCTACTTATGAGTGCTTTGAGCACGGCATCCTTTCTCATGAATATTTCACACAAGCTGATTATATTTATTTCTAGTTAGAAGAAGGCGTGGATGGGACTCACGCACATTCATTCATTCATCTCTCCCTTACAATATAAAGTCTTTGCTGCATTAGAGGATTCTATTACTGATATTGTCTGGAAATTTGTTAAAACATTGTACCCTTTTTGAGGTATAATTTATGTGCAATCTATGGTTCTATTTTAAGTGTTCATTTCAATGTGCTCTGGCAACTGTACAGAGTTGGGTAGCCGACATCACAATCAAGTAATAGCTTATCTTCATATTCTTCATGTAGTCAGTTGTCCCACCCAACCACTAGCTCATGGCACGTTACTATTATGTCTGTCTAATTTCATGTAGTGTTGTTTTGCCATGTTACTCTTTGCCATGTTACTATTGTGTCTGTCTAGTTTCATGTAGTGTAAGGTGTTGGGGATCCATTTATATTGGCGCACGTACCTGCAGTTTTGTTACTTTTTGCTGTTGGTTATTTCCCACGGCGTAGATCTGCCACAGTTTCTGTAGATGTGCACTGGTGGACAGATGTCGAGGTTATTTCCAGGTTCAGGTTGTTCCTATTGCTGCTATGAGCATTCATGGAAACAGCAATGATTGTGAATAGAGTGCAGAAGTGGACCAGTGGTCCATGCTTCCTTCCGTGGTACATATGTCTGTTATAGGTTGGCACAGAATCAATGGCAACAATAACATGAACATCAATGTACATGAGTTTTTTAACATATGTGCCCATTTTTCTTGGATAAATGTCCCCTAATGAGAGGTGATAAATCATAAGGTAAGTATATATGTCACTTTAGGGGATACTGTCAAAGTGTTTTCCATATCTGTGCACTTGACCCAGCAAGGTATTTGAGTCCCAGTGACTCCATGTTCCCATCGGCACGTGGCATTCATTTTCACTTTAGTATTTCTATGAGGTATGTAATAGTTTGTCATGGTGTTTCACATGTATGTTCCCCTATTGCCTAATGATGCTGAATGTACTTATTTCCTCCATGATTGTATATTGCCTCCACCTTCATCCAAGTTAATATATGTCTACTCTCTACTTATCCTCCGTTTCCTTTCCACCACTGGTAACCGTCAAAGCAAGTTTCTTCCTGTATGGAAATCTTTTATTCGCTTTGATCATAGTGGTCTCATGCAGCATTTGTCCCTTGTGGCTGACTATAGTCTTTTGAGTTTATCCATGTTACAAAGTTTGGCACAGGTGCACCATTATTCCTTAACCTTGAGTACCGTTCATTCCATGATGGGTCTGTGCCGCACTTGGGCCCATTGA
This sequence comes from Echinops telfairi, assembly GCF_000313985.2. Lineage (NCBI taxonomy): Eukaryota > Metazoa > Chordata > Mammalia > Afrosoricida > Tenrecidae > Echinops > Echinops telfairi. The sequence goes on along the minus strand of NW_022103922.1, from coordinate 14,579,551 downwards.
ATACAGGAGATGAATATTGAAGTGGTTCCCATTGTGAGTAGCGCAGGGATGAACATGGCTGAGGAGCTCTTCATTTGCTTATTTTGTGTAGTGTCTGTTCAGATAGTTTACTGCCCCCCCCCCCGCCCCCTCTACCTTCGAATTGTTTTATTACTGAGCAGCAAATGATCTTTGTGTACTTGGGAGGCAAGCTTTAGGCAGTATAAGCATTGTCTCCAAGTCTGTTTGGCCACTTTGCGTTCTTAATTCTGTTTTCAAGGAACACATGTTTTCCATTTCGGTGTAGTTCATTTAATCAATTTTTTCTTTATAATTTGTGCTTTTGTGTGTGTGGTTCCAGAAATATTTGTCTTACTCAATGGCACAAACATTTTCTCCTATATGTATATTTTTTCCTTTTACAAGTTTTGTGGTTTTAGCTCTTGGGCTTAGGTTCATAATCCAGTTCAAATTACTCTTTCTATATGATGCAAAGACAGACGTGGGCTGCCTTTCTTTCCATCCAGAAAAAGAATACACTGGCTTCAGCGCCATTTTCTAGTGGAAGCATTCTCCTTTATTTATCTTGGTGTCTTTGTCAAAAGTTCTTAGATGGTATGTGTGAATCTGCTATTAAATTCTTTTCCATTGGATCTCTCCTGTCCATAGGCCAACACCACATGATTGTTCTCTAGAGAGGAAGCAGTATGTGCAATGGCATGGAGAAGTGAGGGAACATTGTACTCTAGAATTGCATAGGAGTTAGTGTATTACCACACATGGTTTATGAATTACACATGACTGAGTATTGTAAATGGCAACTGCGGGGTATGTCCATTGAAGCTTAATAGAGATAGAAGGCAGGAGAGATGGATCCGGACATATACGTTGTCTTTAAGTTTATTTGTAAGTCTTTGGATGGTGTTGTTTTATCTAATAATAAGAATCATTCAATCCTGAACCCTAGCCTTGACCTAATGAATCGGTATCTCTAAGGGAGAAGCAATTTGAGGAAATATGATCAAAGGAGCTATGGAAGAACTTTAAGCAAAGGTGTGATGTGATCATGTTTTCAGAATTGAAAGACCAAACTGGCAGCAGAGGAGAGGTTCGATTGACAAAAAGTCAGGTGAGCAAAGCGACAGGTAGGAAGATGAATCAGATAGCAATTTTAAGAGTCTATCGGTCTGCAAGGCAGAATTGGGGTCCTGGTAGTTGGGAGAGGAAGCGTTTAAGAACTAGAGGAAGGTTGTGGGTTTCATTATTGCTAAGTGGCTCATCTCCCCACTAC
>NW_022103922.1:14574902-14576756 GCF_000313985.2 Echinops telfairi | reverse complement strand
ATCAGGGAGAGAAAGTTGGCGAGCCGACATCAATGAAGACAGAACTGTATATACTCACTGGTTCGGCAAAGTCATCATGGTTGACTGTAGCCAAGGAAGTATCAGAGGAATATAAAAGATAGAACTCATGGTTTTAGGTTGAGGATAGAGTAGGACATAAGAAGCAAAATCAAATCTGAGTAGCTCTTTTTAGAAGCTTTGGGGATACCATATTTGTCTTAGGCTGGTTCTCTCGAGAAGCAAAATCAGTGACCTGTATGCATGTGTATGTAGACAGAGACCGAGCCATAAAATGGCTCACAGAGTTGCAGAAGTGGCACATTCCAAGTCAGTGGGTCAGATGTTAAGCTGGAGGTGTCTCCTGACTCACATACCTGGAGGTTGGGGGTGAACATGATGAACCCAAGATTGGCAGGAAGATCACAGGCTAGTGGCTGCAGAGGTGAATGAACACAAAGCTGGCAGGTAAGATGTCAGTCATCCCAGGATGATTCCTGGGATAGGATAGGCTAGCTCAAATCCAAAGAACTGAAGGTTGAAGGTAGTGCCATATAGATAACCCAGACCAGTAAGAAAAAGCCAGCAAGATTTTCCACAGTGTCTACTCATATTGGAGATGGACCAGACCTAGGATTATGTTCTTTCCAATGTTGGATCAGGACTATGACCTGAGTAAGGGTGTTGCATTCCACCTTAATTTTCTCACCACACAGCAAATCTGTTTATGAAATTGATTAAATTGTGTCTGACCATATCATGGGGAATTAAACCTCAAAACCCAAATTCATTTCCATGGAGTCAATTCTGACTCCAAATGACTTACAGGATTACTGGAGGACTTCCTGCTATGTAGGAAAAATCTTTTTTTTAACAACACTTTTATTGGAATATACTTCATATATCATACAAATCAATAGTTCGGTCTCATATCAAGAAGAGTTGCACAATTATCACCACCATCAGGTTTAGAACATTTTCATCATTCTTGTAGTTCTTGTACTCATCATTATTAGCTCCCCATTTCCCCCTAACCTCCCCTATAGAAACCATTAATATAGTTACTCTCTCTATAGATTGACCTATCCTGGATTTCATATCCAGGAAAACAAACAAACATCAGTTGGAAGCAAAAAACTTGCAGTCACTTCTTGGGTGTGGTTTACCAATTGGAGCATCAACTGCACACCAGCCTCAAATTATAAAGCTAATAAATATTAAAAACTAGAATAAATTTAAAGGGATCATAAAGGAGATCAAATGGTAGGGTGATACAGTTGAACCCAACTGGATCTGCAACAATCCACTTTCCAATGTTTTCTGCATGTTCGCAAGGACATTTACATACCTGGTCAATGATCAGAAGGGATACACCAGGGGCTTAATCTATGTTTCTTTTCCCTTCACTTAAAAGCAAAACGAAACAAAAACCACTGAAACAGTTTTAAAATAGGTCAACAGGGAGTGCAATGACACGTTATTACGTTTTGACCTAATTATGCCTACCATGATTGACTTGACATGCTCTCTGTCGGAGAACAAGGCTAGTCACATCCCTCAGTTATGATCACCAGGGAGTCACGGGAGGCTTCATCCATGTGCAGACCCTGCAAATGGATTTGGGGCTTCCACTGTCATCCCTGAGGGTGAAAATCTTTATGGGAGCAGAAAGTCTCGTCTTTCTCTCTTGGTACAGCTGGATGGTGGGAATCCCTGAACTTGAGGTTAACCTCCTACGGGACATCATCAACTGCCAAACATTAAGAATCCTTTCTGAGCCAAGACAATAAAAAATACACCCCTCAAACCCTCAACTATTTCAGTACTTCTGAACTCTTACTTGAGTAGAAAATAGAA
>NW_022103922.1:14562742-14574145 GCF_000313985.2 Echinops telfairi | reverse complement strand
AACTCCAAAATCAGACTTAAGGTGTAAGGTAAGCAGGAGCGATCAGAGTAAGACTGTACTTAGGTCACCTAGTTGCGGTGAAAGAGAGATAGTTACAGACATGTAGGCACTCCCAGGGTTCTGAGCTGAATAAACCTCCTACTTGCCCTTGATTATTAGGTACATTTGCCCTCACTTTGAAAAACTTGAACCGACTCATAATAGCAAACATTCTGCATCACACTCACCGTCACTTAGTGCTATGTGTTTCTTAAATTATTGAGAAGGCTTTGAACCTTTTCTTGTACTGGCCAAACCCAACTCCCAAATCACAGCCCCCCAAGTCAGATTCTGACTCCTAGGAATGCTCTAAGACAATCGAACTGCTCCATTGGCTTCCAAGGTTATAGATCGTAACAAAAGCAGACTGGGGTATATTTATCCCATAGAGCAGTTGGTGGGTTCAAACAGCTGACCTGATGTTGAGTAGTTAAGCCCATTTACATTATGCCACCAGAGTTCCATTTCTTACACTAAGAATATCCATGCCATGCAGTGGATGCAGACTCACAGTGACTCAATACAGAGTTTCTAAGACTGTAAATCTTCTCGTGGACATGAACAACTGACCTTGAGGTTATTAGGCTAGCACTGAATGCACAGCATCACAAGAGCTCTGGCTACAGAAGAATGGAAGTCACATGATCTGACTTACATACATTTGGACACACTTAGGAACTCACTTAGGAACAGCTCTCATTGATCATCCAGGGACTAACTATATGCATGTTCAATTGTTCAGCTAACCCCTAAAGTAGTAACACTATTAAATAAGGCTCACACTATGCTCGAGGGACATATGAAATAAAACTTTAAATCAGTTCACAGTGAGGTACAAGAGAAGAAAAGAAAGAAACCTACATAGAGCAGACTGAGCCGAGCTGTAAAATAAGATGGCAAATGCGATCCTACCTCTTCTGTTGAACGTAGGATTGATATAGGTCAGAAATGACTCCACAGCACTGGCAACAACTACAATCACCACAAATATGTGATAAAAATGAACAATCATGCAGGCTCAAGAGCACATACAGCAAGAGGTGAAGAGGTACACAGAGTTTGATAAGTCCACAGTCACACTGGAACCATTTGAGACAATTCTCATATATGTTATTAATTTGCAGGAAAACTAGAAAACAATGGTAAGGAAATAGGGAAAAATGAACTAAGAACTTTTTGTTCTCAGGATCATTAAAATAATTCAGGAATAAGCATTTTCCTTGATTGCATGAGATATTTCTCTACATCTTTCATGCATTAGCCCCTAAAAGAAATCTCAACAAATGATAGACAACTGGCACTGTACAGGTTGTCTTATCTGAGAGTAACAATTGATACATCAGTAACTAAAAGACTACTTGTAAAGCTCTCTATATTTGAAAATTTCCAAGTACAACCAAAGGAGGGAAAGCAAGAATTAGCAGGGGGAAAAAAACAAACAAAAAAGGAAATTAGGATATTTTTAGAACTGAATGGTAATGAGGAAAAACTGCACATTAAACTTGTGGGATGCATCTAAATTACAATGCTGCAGAAATTTTCGACACAAAATACTTATCTTCGAAAAAATAAATAATGAAAATTAATGAGCTATGCATACAGCTTAATAAGTTGCATTTAAAGAAAAACAACAGAATTTATTTATATAAAGAAGCATGAAGGAACATTTAAAGGCAGAAATTAATTAAACAAAAAAGACGTCATAACTAAAATCAACAAATTAAAAAAAAGGAGAGGTACTTTGAAAAATCTACTAGAATAAATAAGCCAGGAAAGATTGAGAGGGGGTGCAAAATAACAAATATTAGGGACAAAGGGGGGTATAGTACAAAGCAAAGGGTATGGTCCGAAACAAGAATCTACATTAGAGATTTATGATAAGACTGAAAAGATAAGAGGAACACTTTCATAGGAAATAGAATAACGACACACATCTGACTAGACATATGAACTTGGGAAATGTAGTCTCTAGTTCAAACCTTGTTGTCGTCGTTGTGAGGTGCCATTGAATCTGTTCTTAGTCATACGGACAAGAGAACGAAAGAGCTCACTGTCCTGCACTGTCCTCACAATTGCTCTTATGTTTGAGCCCCCCGAAAGGACAGACGGACCTAGGTGAATCCTCACAGAGTCGCATGGACACATATGCTCATGCAAACTGCCTAGTAAGTTCTCCAGAATTTTGAATGTTTTTTAACCTTGAGGTGCAAAGAAAATCTGAAGGGGCAAGATTAGGGATGGAGTGTGAATGGGAGAAGGTTTTCCAAGGAAATTCTAAAAGGAGAGCCTTTGTTGTCCTCACGAGAAGGTATCATTGTGATAGGGCAACAAATTCCTCCATGCACATTTCCTGTTGCTGTTTTTTCTTACCAAAGCAAGGCTCAATTTCCTTTAAGTTTCTTTATAATCTATCCAGACCACCCCTTAATAATAAACAACAACAAGTGTAACGCCCTGAGCTAACTTCTTTGCCTTGACTTTAACCGGACCAGCAGATCCCCTGGGAAGCCACTGTGCAGACTCGGTTTGGTTCTCTCCATGGTATCGGTAAATCTAAGACTTAGTCAAGTTATGACTCCTTCCTTAAAATCATATTCACTAGGTTTGATCTTACTTAAAAGACTGACGGACAGTTCATTTCTTTGAATTAGATGAGCATTACTGAATTTTTGTTGTTGTTGTTAGTATTCTTTTGAAAGCACCCTTCTGAGACTAAGACACATGTATTGCTGAGAACATGTGTCTTTCGTCATCTATTGATCGCAGAGATGTGTTGAACGCAAGCATGTATGAACTGAAACCCTATTGTTGTTGCTGTTAGGTGCCAAGGGGTTGGTTCCAAACCATAGTGCCCTTCTGCACAGCAGAAGGAAACACTGCCCAGTCCCACACCGTTCGCACGATTCTTCCTGTGCTTGAGCCCATGGCTGCAACCACTGTATCAATCCATCTTGTTGAGGGCATTCCTCGTGTTCACTGCCCGCCCCTCCACTTCACCAAGCACTTCTGACAACAAATCCAACGCCTGTGAAACAAAGTCTTGCCATCTTTGCTCTCTGGAGTCCTCTGGCCTCACGTCTTCCAAGACTGATGTGTGTGTTCTTTGGGAAGTCCATGTGATTTTCTATGCGCTTCGCCAGCACCACATTCAAATGTGTCCATTCCTCTTCAGTCTTCCTTCTTCAATGTCAACGTTCACATGTATGTGAGGAACTGAAAAGACCATGGCTTGGGTCTGGTGCACCTTAGTCCTCAAAGTCACATCCTTGGTTTTCAATACTCTAATGAGGTCTTGTGCAGCAGATTTGAGCAATGCAATGCATCTTTTGATCTCTTGACTGCTGTTTCCAAGAGCAGTGGTTGTGGATCCAAGAAAGATAAAATCCTTGGACACGTCAATCTTTTCTCCATTTGTCATGATGCTACCTAGTTCAGTTGTGAGGATTTGGTCTTCTTTACATTGAGCCGTAGCGCATACTGTAGATGGCAATCCTTGATCTTCTCCCAGACGGGCTTCAAATTTTCCTCACCTTCAGCAAGCCAGGTTGTGTCATCTGCATCTGGCAAGTTGTTCGTAAGCTTTCCTGCAATCCTGATGTCGCATTCTTCATATAATCCAGTTTCTCTAATTAGCTCCTCAACATACAGACTGAATAAGTGTGGCGAGAAGATACAACCCCAATGCACACCTTTCCTGATTTTGAAACATGCACTGTTCTCTCGTTTTGCTTGCACCACTGCCTCTTGATACCTGTACAAGGTCCACACGAACACAATGAAGTGCTCCGGAACTCCTGTTCTTCTCCAGGGTACCCATAGTTTGTTACGACCTTCACTGTCAAATGCCTTGGCATAGTCAATAAAGCACAAGTAACAACAAATAAATAAACCTTAGTAGCAATAAAACATTTTATTTTACCCTTGCAAAATATAGGAAAGATGAAACAAGAGTAATGATAAGTAAGTCTAAATATGAATACTTTTAAATATCTACTTTTACAAGCATTTGTAAAAATATAGATAGATATTTTCCAAGCAATGATGCGTGGCTCTCCTAGACCTCAAATTCAAGCAAATCAGCAGTTGAGGAAATGAAAGAACAGCCGGCAGGAAAAGGCTAAACCGGCTTGCCACTTGCTACTTTCCCAATGAACTGAATGGGGTGAGCCCATAGGAAAGTGCAGTGTAGTACAGCGTATTAAGAACCAGCTGCATTAACCGGGTCTTATAAGTGGGGATTGTTCTGTCTTTTCAGATTTAGGAAATGGGGATCCTCTCCCGTAACCTTAAATAATCGCCCTAGAGTTGCCTTAGCCTAAACTGCTTCACAAAGAGACCCTGCTTCTTTCCTGACCTCAAATGGAATTGTTATTGTTGTGGTGGTTGTTAGCTGCCTTGTAGTCAGCCCTTGGTTACCCCAACAAACAAACAATGCCCCAGGGCTCCTCTGGTGACCTCCACACAACCAAGCAATGTCATTCACATGATCATTTCTGTATCCGATCTTGTGATCCAATGGGATTTATTTTTCTGTTTTTCAGAATTATATTTCCCTGCCTTTCTTCATAGCCTATCTTAGTCTAGCAGGTCCACTGAAACCTGTCTACTGAGAGTAAGCCTGCTGGTATCTCAAATACACACAGAATAGGTTCCAGCATTATCATAACACACAAGCCACCACACCGTAGTATGAGTAACAGCAGGGTGGTGCATTGTGGCACACACAGATGATATATTTGTTGATTGCAATTGAAATGCCATCTTCATTTGCAGCTGAATTGCACTGATTTCTTAGTATAGCTAGCTCTATTATTGCCAAACTGAAATAAAAGTGACCTATTTTAATACACTAGGATTCAAACTCCAAAACGCCCTCCCCAATCTGGTAGAGTGAGCCTTTCCCCGCAAACCCATAAAGTGAAAAATTGGTATTAATTTCTGTATAAAACACCATATTAATATTTCATAAACTTTATAGGGCCGGTTCACAGTTACGAAACTCAGTGTCATGTGAAAGCAATTGAGTTCACTTGCAGAGGTGAAAGATCTCAGTTTACCAATCAAATCCAGAAAATGATTTATACTTCAATAAAAATTTTTTTAGTTAAGATTAACCTAGCTGATTAGAAAATGAGGTTAATGAAGTAAAAGTCATGGATTACATAACTGTGTGGGTCAGTTAATTGTGCTGTGTCCAGAATCTTAGAGGCAACTTCTGGAACAGGCCAACTTGGCTGAGATTTTGACGATTATATGCCAGCTGTGGCAAGGGGGCCGGTGGTAATGGATCAGCCCAGGGGCAAGACATTTACACATGCTTTTCTGAAGGTAAATCAAAGGTTTTAGTCATTGATTGCTTTATTTGTTCACTGATTTAGCCAACACACATCCATTGAGCAATAATGTTATGTTATTGATCAGGTTTCATATCATTATGTTATATGATTCTCTTATTTTGCTCTCTCCTAATAAGTCTCAGGGAAATTAAGAAAAATTCAAATCTGTGTAGATGGTAAAAGGTCAAATCAGAATCCACATCCTAGTTTCCCGATTTTAGCGTCAGGATTCTTTCTCCTATTCTGTACAAATCAGTCAGGTCAATTCAAACCAATAACTTATCTAAGGTCCTTAATCCAGAAAACATTTACACGGAGAAAAGGTGCTGCTATGGCCTTGTTCAATTTATAGAACTTAAAACTTGTTAAAATTAAGATTTTAATTTATCAGGAAAATTTAAATCCTCCAGATTATTGCCAGACAGATAGAATGTCCACCGATAGATAGTTATCAATTCAGTGAGAATGATTTTAACTGCCATTTTGATATAGAGAAAATGTTTTTTCATTGCAAAGATTAGTTTTACTAATTGTTTTAGTTAGAATCATATGAATAATGATAAGCTTTTAAAATCAATATATTTTCTAGACAGGTTTCTCTTCAGTCAATCAAGCGTCTTAGCAAGTCTTTCTTAAACTGTACTTGCTAATCAGATCCCGAATTGTGGTCCAACTAGTAGACGCATCGTGACTCTCAGTCCCCAAATCCCCCCACAGAGGAAAGTTCTTGGTTTTGTATTTGAATAAAAGTTCCAACATTTGAAGAAAACATCTATGGTTAAGAATATGCATGTGAATAACCACACACACTTTCACAAGGTTGGATTAAACTGGGCGTTTCCACCAGTTTTTAAAGATCTGATCGCCTAGAATGGGGTTGTGCTAATCCACTACGTCCCTGGGAAATTTGGGAGGTGGACCTGTGAAACAATTGCTCCATTCAACAAGTGTTTATTGAGTGCCTGCTCCATACCAGCCTTCACAGGAATGGAATTAACAGAAGCAAACATGACATGTCTCTGCATATCAAGTTATCCTGGAATTTATGTAATCCTTGTGCTTTCCTCTTGCATTGCCAGGTAGGTGCATGGAAATGCATGTGGTGGTTTGTTAGATCTTTCACATCTAGCCTTGAGACAATTTGAAAGTTCAGCTTTAGAGAGCAGCTTAGGAAGACTATTTCTATTTTTTCTTTAAAACAGCAAATGATAAAATTTGCTCTTATCATTCCATCTGTATCCCGGGCCATTAAAATGCCAATTGATTGCTAATTGCCCTGCATTATCCATAAGCCAGCTAGAGACATTTTTAATGGCATGCTCTTTGTTATAATTTAGGGGCAATGACTGCTGTCTATCTCTTAGTACTTGGAACATTTCTTTCTGAGCCGACAAAGTGTTTGGTTGGCAAGCAGGGGCCTGAGGAAGCTTAGCAGAAACCTGGTCTCAGGCAACATAATCCTGCCACACCCTGGATTGGATAGATGGCTGTGTCATGCCAGTGTGCACACAGAGGAGACTTGTCAGCCAGGATTGTGAGAGGGGCGACTGCACAATCACCTGCCAAGGACACGCATGTGAACAGCCTTCACCAAAACAAAACATCAGGCCAGTGTCCTACTGTCAAAGTCAGTTCTGAGCATCATGCAAGGAGACAACAAGTGAAGGCCTCTCTGGTTTCAGCCATCGATGATCCTACTTTGAGCTCAAGATATATCTAAATATATTTTAATGAGAATAAATTCCTTTGCTCAAAAAAAGTCCAAACCCAAAGATGGTTTTTAAAAAAAACAATGAATATGGCTTGTGTCGACTTCACTATGCCATGGAAGAAAGGATAGAAAAGTATCAGCATTCAAACAAACTGAAACCATTGCCTTATGGAGATAGATTGGCATGGAACTCAAGGATACCTGAGATAGCATGAATGGCAATAAAGCAGGCCATATATAAATCTGGAATCGTTTTAGTTAGTTTGGCACCTATCACATCTTAAATCATCTTCCCAAATCTCTACACTTTCATTTTTATTAAAAACAGAATCGATTTTTGTAGAATTGCCTTATCCCTATTTGGGATGCAGCCTGGGAGCCAACTCCGGTGGGCCGACACTGCTGGGCTTGTGGTTGGTGCACCGGGGCACCTCCCTTGTCTCAACACCAGAAACCCAAACTCGTCTACTGTGGAATTGGTTCGGGCTCCGTGACCTTGGAGGAGAGAGTAGAACCTCCCCTGGGAGGTTTTGAGATTGTAATTCTTTACTGGAGCGGAAAGCCTGTGCTTTCTCAAGGAGCGGCTGGTGGTTTTGAACAGCTAACCTTGACGTTAGCAGCCCAACTGATAACCACTATGCCACCAGGGTTCCTTGCTAGTACACACATTCCTTATCATAAATATGTCTTGAAGAAATGAATTTTTCAATTTGATGCTTGGATTGAAAAGTTTTAGTTTTCTTATCATTTTATCGGGGGCTCATTCAACTCTTATCATAATCCATACACACATCAATTGTGTAAAGCACATTTGTACATTCATTGCACTCATCATTCTCAAAACATTTCCTCTCCATGTAAGCCCCTGACATCAGCTTGTCATTTTCCCCCTCCCGCCCCGCTCCCCCTCCCTCATGAACCCTTGATAATTTATAAATTATTATTTTGTCATATCTTACACTGTCTGACGTCTCCCTCCACTCACTTTTCTGTTGTCCGTCCCCCAGGGAGGAGGTTATATGTAGATCCCTGTAGTCGGTTCCCCCTCGGATTGTTGGGCTCCCTGCTTCACTCTTAGATGGGAAATGAAATGACCATGAAAAGTTCATCAGCGTGGTTATTAAGTAGAAAGAAATGAATGACTGCTAATATTGTTAATTCATCAATAGGCACTTTCCCAGCATGTCACTAAGTAACAAGGGTGTGGTAGGTTTGATGAAAAAAGTAAAATACCTTGATCTTAAATGTGAACTATGAATCTTATCACAAGATAGGGAAATAAATCTATTCAAGTGAAAATATTAGAGAAATTACAAGGCCACCTGAATGCCATATTTTAAAATGTGCATGTTTCAAAGGAGTTGAGAGAAGAAATCATTGTGGGCGTGGAAGAGCCCACTCCACTCTTATATGATACACTTGTCAGCTTATCTTGTTTAATTTAATGAACTTATTCCATAGGAATGGGGAATTGGTACCCTTTAGGCTGCCACATTGGGCTCAAGCCTAGGCACAATTGAGAGTATGGCATAGAACTGGGCAGTTTTGTTCTGTGGTGCATAACATCACTATGGGGTGGAACCAACTTGGTGGCACCTAACAAGAACAACAATGCCACTCTTGGCACTTACTGGTTCTGCCCTTTCACACTGGGAGGATGTTAAACTGCATGGAAGTCTTAATCTAGACCTTATTTGTCACTTTCTCATGATGCGACTGAAGGTGGCTTTGCTGTTGAAAATGTTCAACACTCATTTGTTCGACTGAAAGGATGGTGAGCTAAGATTATGAGAAAGCCTAACATGCTAGGTCACTTGCTATTAGCAACGGTATCTGGTGTCCACTAAAGACTTGGGCCAAGAGAATAGGGTCAGTCTCCTTTTGCCATTAATGCACCCATTGCATTAACCCATAAGCAAACTAAACTAACTAATTAATTAAATTAACAAATTAACTAATGCAAATTGCAAAACTGGCATAGCAAGAATTCATCTCGGAATTGTTGTCTGCCTGCCTGATAAGACAATCGCTGCATGCCCAAACCTAGAGGGCCCTTTAAAATCAAATGCTTTGAATCGAAAGCACAATTACCAAGTGGGGGTGTGCCGTCTCAGAGAAGACCCCAGAAATGAGCGCCATGCGGATATCAGGACTCACATTGGGGACTCATCGATTTCAGCTGTGCAGTGGTAAGCGGGGAGAAGTGGAGGTGTTCAGGGCCAAATCTGGTAGGGGAAAGGAGCACATACGGATGTCTATTGGCAGCTTGCATGCCCTGCCGTGCACAGTCATGCGGCTGGTGCCATCCGGTGTCTGGGCATCTGAGTTCTAAAAAAACAGAGCTTCTGGATAAACTTCACCTTCAAGGGCAGCTTTAGACAGCGGGCTTCCAGAACCTCTGAGCTATGCTTGAAGACTTTGGCTAAGCAAAAATGTTCTGTTGTATGTGAATAAAGCTTTGCATACTTTTGAAATTGCTCACTTCACATGTCTAGATCATATCAACAAGGTATTTGAGTAAATGTATGATACCCTAGATGTATACAGCTATACTCTAGCTGTATATAGATGTATACTCTAGATTGATACAGCTATATTTCTTCTGGGTGGCCAAATGTTCAAAAGACACATCTAATAATGCACACACATTACATAAACACTAACGACACACATTTTCATCATCTTATCCTACACCGATATCCGTTATCACCAGATATGCACACACATACCCTCACATGACTACACACATCGTCAACTCAAAGATACCTACAGATCACCACCAAGATGCATTTGGAAGTACATCTTTGGGGAACCGTGGATTTGGTCCTTTCTTCTTTCAACCTCTCTTGAATTCTGCAGCTGTTTTAGATCCTTCTCTGACCTACCAACTACACTGTTGGAGGCACATTGTGGTCAGAAACTTGGGCAGGACTTGCTTCACAAAGAGAGTAGAGGTGGCTGCATGAGCAGCTTTGGGTGTAGGTATAACATGGGGGCAGAGCCAGAAGAGAAAGAGGCACGGCTGCTGGCACTTCAAGAAGAAGGTAGAAGCTCCCCCCTCCTCCCCTTCTGAGAGACCTTGCCTTGTTGAGCGGCTGCTGAAGTAAGGACAATGAGAGGTTAGAGCTTAGCTTCAGAGGCAACAGCTGCTGTGACCTGGGGGACAGGGCTGACTCATCCCTCGAATGTGGGCATCGCTCCAGTGCCACTGGGCAATGGATGAGTGACTGGCTCTCCCCTCCCTCTGCTAAGGACTCCTGTCAGGGGGTGCGCAACGTGTGTTGTGCATTTTTGTCATTGAGTTTCAGAGAGTGATCATATATGTGAGGGGCCACATTTTCTCTTGCACATACATGTTGACACATTCACACATAGACAACTGCCCTTGGGGGTAAAGGTCAAGTTTCCTAACCAGTGGAGAAATTTGAGAGTTAGCAGGTGTCTGTCAGCTAAGGGTTTCTGACGCCCTCACACACAACCCTCCTTCCTTGACACCAAAGCCAGTCCTCTCATCACCAGTAAGAACCAAGCTGTCTCGGTGAGCTGGAAGGAGATCCGTGGAGAGAGAGTCTCACTCCTCCCTCAAATGTTTCCTCTTTCTCTACTTGCTTATTCTCAGCCACATGGCAAGAAAGCCAGTGAGATCATGTGCTCCTGTCCTTTTTTGGACATACCGTCTATACTCGGGTATAAGCTGAGTTTTTCGGCACATTTTTAATGCCATTTTTGTGGTAAAATTGGGTGCCTCGGCTGATATTCAGGTTGGCTGCCAAAATGAACCAGGCTTGGTCATTAAACACCCACTTTACACCCATGGGCTTTCACATCTGGCTAAATTATTTTAAAAAACGAGTAAATCAATGATTAGTCTATGCCAAGTTTTAAACTCCTATTTGAATGTTTTGCAACTTCTCCCTCAGCACCACCTTGTCCTTCATGTCTAGGAACTGTACTCCTCAGGGGCCCTCTGTAGGCTCTCTCTCAGGCAGGCCTCAGGAGAGAGAACTCTCCAGAATGTGCTTCCCCTTGCAATGTCCCGGATAGCCAGCTATCACCCAGTGACTGCTGTGTCTGGCTGTGACAGCAGGTTACAGGATGTGTCATTAGACATGAATTGCTGGGTAAGCGTGTTAGTCTTGGGCACGCAGTTCTCACTTCTTGAGCGCCTTACTACCGTTTGCGTCCTCTACCCCACCGCCCAGCTGACTTCCTCCCTGTTTGTCTCAGCCTCGAGGCTGAGGCCTGTCTTTGATTTCACATCTCCTTGGCTGGCTCCTCAGACGCAGCTGCCCTCCTCTGCTTGATTTCAACCTCCAA
>NW_022103922.1:14558074-14562422 GCF_000313985.2 Echinops telfairi | reverse complement strand
GAGAAGCTTATCTGCCAGGGTTTTCTTCGCTAAGGAACCCAACAAACCTTGGGCTTTCCGGGTCAGCATTTTGGGTTTGGTTTGGTTTCCCTTTCCTTCGTTCACAGGACTCTGACCCTTTCCAGGAACAGAAACTGCCCTTGACCTCTTCTGCAAGGTGAACACACACGGCATCTTTTCTTAGAGCTCAACCTTAACTCAACCTTAAGACGTCTTCCCCATTAGCCTGCGTTCTGGAATCCCTAACTTACCAACATTGGGAGATGTGCAAACGTGGTCTCTCTTCCTTTCCAGCTAGCTCTTCTTGGTTCACGTTAACTGTGTGGCTCGTTCATAGCACAAAGCTGTTTGTTCCTAATTATTCAGGTTTATAGACAACACTGGTCATAATCCACTTTTCCTTTCTGTGTATACCTGGCAAATTATTTACAGGTAAACATGTATGCTCCTTTATTGGAGATTCTTGGTCATTTCAAGAAGAACATCTGGTTTCTCTATGTACTTCAAACACATATCTTATTTAATTGGCACTTTGAACCCTGAAAAATGGTCATTTTTCTCTCTATGTATGTTGGCTGGAGAAAACGAGCTTTAAAGACATGAAAAAAAAATTGGCCCAAAGACTCAGTCCACAAGTGGTTGTTTTAAGGTTAAGATAAAAGTCTATCTAATTCTAAATTCCATTTTCCTCCCCCTAAATCATTCTGACCAGGGATAATGTCATGATGAATATAATATTGATGTTCTAATCCCTGAAGGTGAAGGCCTTCCCAGTGACTAGTGGGAACTGTACTCCTAACTCATGACATTCCTCCCAGTTTATCAAGGAAGGACCCTTGAGTCTGGCCTGGTCTCCCTGTGACTGACCGGCTGGCTTACCTCAGCCCTCAGCTTTCTCCTGCTGGTGACTGAAAAGAGGAACAACCCACCTTCTCGACCCCTGTTGTTCCTGGGTCAGCACTGGCCAGCCACAGAGTGGAAGAGGGAAGTAGTCCCACATGCTGGGGCTGGGGAGCGGATGGGATTTTCCTGAGGAGCAGCAAGTTAGGTGAGTCAGGGAATCCAAAAATAAATGTGAACCTTGCTTTTGACCCAGGAACAAAGTCTGTTCAGGAGCCATGCAACTCAGCCAATCTGCTAATTCCTAAACCTAAACTCACTTTGTGAGTTTCCGAGCCTTTATAATAAACACTGTAAGAGTTGTTACTTCCTGGCAACTGAAATCATCTGCCAGCTTTGCATGTACTTCGCTCCATTTTCCAAGGCATGCTACAGATGTTATATCCCTTGCGATTACACCTGCAAACCTAAAACCAATCACACATATACACGCATGCACCGAGATACCAGATGTTTGGAAATGGGAACAGTTATGTGATTGGACAAGAAAAACAACAATAACAACAAAAACGAATTCCATATTCCCTTATTGGTACACATGCCAGGAAGTGGCTGGCTCTTCTTACTACGACATGCAGATTAGCAATCCCGACTCAGTTACCGCCGCATCTAGAGAGCAGTTTCCACACTCTATTTCCACAAAAGATGATGGTTTTTATTCCAGCACGAGATTCAACCCACCTTTAATGAATTGCCCCACAGACTGCTTGACCACCTCCCCCGCCATCGTATAATCAAGGAACGCTTTTAAGTCATATGAGGGCCTTGCATTTGCTGATGCAAAAGTGCCTTACCCTGATAGGAAAGTTAATTAAGCAATAAGACATGACATGATGTGAATTAGTGTGTAATAACTCATGTCTTTGGTGTAGCTTGGCACAAACCTGAAGGCCAAGTACCCCGACAGCATCTGGCCATGAATTATGCTACAATAACTCAAGCCCTGTAGTTTTCCAATGAAACAGAGAAGGAGGGGGAAAGAGGAGAAAACCAAGGACAGAAATGGATGTCCAGCAGTGATGCAGGATGACATGGACACACTGTAGGACTATAGATGCTTGTGCAAAAAATTGCATTTTTTTGAGAAATAAAGATACAAGGATCCTTTATATCCTTTCTCATAGCTTTGAGAAGACACAGACTCACAATTCAGAGCTTAGGACAGCGTCTAATCTACAAGCATGGTGGATGACACGGGAAGCATTTTGTTCTGTTGTGCCTGGGATTCCTTTGAGTGTAGGGTCAAATCAAAGGTGACTAAGGCCACCGTCACCGCCAAATGATTAAAATGCTTTGCCCTACGTGTGGGTACTTATTTGCAACATTAGCAACTTACAGGGTTCTTTTTGACTGAAATGGGAAGATAGCTCATCAAATAAGTATTCTGAAATCATAAGCCAGGGGCCATGAGAGATGGGCCCAGTTAACTAGGGCTTCTGATCCATCAATCCCTTGCTCCCTGTTGAATTCTGGTTGAGTTTTGGTGTCAGAAGTGAAACACCAATGAAGGCCTAATTCCACAGCCATTGGCTTGAACTGAAGCACCGAGGACAATCTGCCTGAGCTCTGAGGAAGCCACAGCAAAGAAGTGGGTGGGGAATTCGACCAGGGAGAGATTTTCCTGGTGCTCCTTTCCCTTTCATGGCTATAGTTCATTCATGAAGATGATGTACCTAGAGTCCCAATGAGTGGACATGGACGTGTTAGTCTCACAGCTGGCTAGCCTGACAACCAATCAGATGGCTCTTTGTTAAAATCCAATTTATTCCACTCCTGTTCTTCCTGTTCTTGTGCTTCCTTTTTCATGAAGGAAGCGGCAGCCTTCCCCTCCGTTTAGATGCTGACACGTAGAACGGAGTGAGATTGACAAGACGGGTCCTGTCCAGCCTCACTCAACTCAAGCTTCCCAGAGAACAGCTTGACTTCTTCCCTCGTCTTCTCCTCAAACCCTCACCCACAGCCTGCACAGAGCTGAGCAGTTCAGCCAATCTGTGACTTCGGATCTTACAAGTTTGCTGGGAACATTCCAACATTCATAGTCAGACCATGCCTCCCTCCATACGACTAACATATGGTATTAATAAATTTTATCAACACTGTATAAAAGGAACAGCTCTAGAATGTGTCTCTGTTATTCTTGCAGCGATGCCGTTGCCTTTCAGCATGGCACTGATATTGCCGCTCCTTGGTTTTGTTGGAAGCCTGATTTTAACATTTATTTCTTCCCTTAAAAGCCTTTTGTGCAGGATTCTTACTATTTTGGGGTAGATTGCATTTCGGTCACTTTGTTGAGCAGGTGAAGCCTCAAAATATCTGATTCATCATCTGAAAGTCACAACTTACTTTGTTAACAAATTCTCCTGGGGAGGAAAATAAATATTTCTGATGACGATTTTCTAAAGCAGGGGCTAGCAAACTTTGCCTTTGTAAAAAGTCAAACAGTAAATATCTTCAGCTTTGCAGTAAGGCCAAAAATTACTCAACTCTGCCCTTATAACGTGAAAGCATTAATAGACAATGTGCAAATAAATGAACCTGGCTATGTTCCAATAAAACTTTACTGGCAATGGGCTGCATATGGCCCCGAGGCTATACTTTACTGACCCTGCTCTAGAGAGTCCAAGGCAAATGGATTGTCTTAGGTTGGGTTCTCTAGAGAAGCTGTAAGTGAAGCTTATATGTTTATCTACAAACCTACTGCCATTGAATAGAGTCTGACTCCCATCGGTCCTAAATAGGGTTTGTGATGCTATACATTTCTACAGGAGCAAATTGTCTCATTGATCTTTTCTTTGGAGCAGCTTGTGGCTTTGAACCATCAGCCTGTGGTTAGCAGTCCAACATCAACCTGACACCTCCACCAGGGCTCTCTATCTATAGATTGTTTCTGAGGTTGTTGAAAACCTGTGTGTGGGTGAGGGGTAGGGGGGTGTCCTTGACTACTTTACCATATATACATATTGGGAGAGGGGGGGTGGGTTATATCAAAGAAATGGTTCACACAATTCTAGAGACAGACCAATTCCAACACGGTGGGTCAGATGTCAGGCTGCATGTTTCTCTTGGCTCTTGGGACTGCAAGACCTAATGATCCCAATACTGGCAGTTCTCCTGGCAGGCTTCTGACTGGAGGGATAGAAGACTATATCCAATGTAGGCAGAATACTGACACGCCCAGGAGCTGTAGGCAATCACACAGCCTGTTGACACAAGTCCAAAGAACTAGTGGTTGGAGAATGAACAAAATGCAGGATTCAGACCCTGCAAAAGCAAGCAATATGCAACCCTATAGGCCTGGTGGCACAGCAGGTTAAGTATTGGGCTGCTAGTTGCAAGGTCAGCAGTTTGCACTCACCAGTTATTCTATGTGAGAAAGTCGAGGCTTTCTGTTCCTGTTAAGAGTTACAAGGTGAACTGTGCCGCAATGAACACTGGAGCACAGATGTCT
>NW_022103922.1:14555170-14556309 GCF_000313985.2 Echinops telfairi | reverse complement strand
GGGGAGGGAGGGGAAAAATGAGGACCTGATGCCGGGGACTTAAGTGAAGAGGAAATGTTTTGAGAATGATGAGGGCAATGAATGTACAAATGTACTTTACACAATTGATGTATGTATGGATTGTGATAAGAGTTGTATGAGCCCCTAATAAAATGATTTAAAAAAAAAAGAATTACAGCCTCTGAAACCCACAGGAGCCAGTCCCACTCTGTCCAGAGGGTCACTCTGAGTCAGAATTGACTCAATGGCAGCAAATTATTCATGAAGGCAGTGGTAACATTGGTTCAGAGCAAGGCTTACCTCAGGGCATTCCAGCCTAGGGGTTGTCTTCTTTATCACTGAGTGGGGATATTCTCAGAGAGGGATGGAGTTGTACCAGGTGCGGAAAAGGGCCAAAATCATCCGTAATTTAGTCTGCAGGCAGGAAAAGAGAGAGAGAGAGGAAGTTTCCAATTAGGTTGTTGCAAAGCAGTGTGTGTGTGTGTGTGTGTGTGTGTAACCTTGGCTACGTTATCTGGGAAATGTTAATTTTATACCTTTTACTTTATTTCCAAGATGTCCTGGTGCACAGGGTTTATGCTAAGTGCAGGGCCAGCAATTCGAACCCATCTGTTGCTCTGTGGGAGGAGATGAGTCATAGTCTCAGAAACCCGTGGGGCTAGTGCCTCCTGCCCAGTCGTGTTGCTAAGAGTTGGAATCTACTTGATGGCAGTGAACTTGGAGTTTGGACCTTAGTTCTAAATCTACAAATCATTCAAAAATGTTTCCCTGGAATGTGTCTTCTCTTGCTGAAAGTGTAATTATGATGGTAATAGTGTATTATACAAATAATGCATACAAAATAATGTTAAAATTGACTAACAACAATGAATTCAAGGATAAGATATCCTGAAATTGATTGTGGTGATGATTGCACAACGCTTCTTAAAATCATTAAATTGTATGTTCATTGTAACATATTCAAATAAAACTACTTAAAAAAATTTGAAAGTTCAGAAGTTAGGCATCAGGGAGAAAATTGAAATGAGAAAAAGTCACTTATAAATTCAATGCCCATAATAAACATTTTTAACATGTTGATATAAAAAATTTGTCCATACACACACATATATATCCATATATAATCAGACCACATAATT
>NW_022103922.1:14542248-14554534 GCF_000313985.2 Echinops telfairi | reverse complement strand
TTTTCTTTTTATAAATTGTTTTCCATCATAAACATGGGCTTTATTGTGTTTTATTTATTATTTCTTTTGAGTGTGATCATTGTATTGAGCTTCCTTGTTAATTCTTATACTTTTCAGTTGATTAGATAGTTTTAGTTCTTAGATAGTTCATTCTTATAGTTCCAGTTATCTTAGATTTCATTGCAGAAAACATAGTCACCTATAAATCATAAAGATCAAGAATGTTGCTTTGAAGACTAAGGTATGCCTGACCCAAGGTAGGATGTTTGAATTTGCCTCATAAGCTTGTGAACGTTGGACAATAATTAAGGAAGACTGGAGAAGAATTGCGGTGTTTGAATGATGGTTCTGGAGAGGAATGTTGTAAGTACATGAGCTGCCAAAGGAACAAACCTATCTGTCCCGGAAGAAGGACTGCCAGAAGCTCTTTAGGACCAAGGACGCACAGACCGAGCTGCATATACTTTGCGCATGTTTTCAGGCGTGCCTCGTTCCTGGGAGAGGATACCATGCTTGGTAATGTGGAAGATCATTGAAACAGAAGATCCTCAAGGAGATGGACTGACATGAAGCCTGACACGCGGGCTCAAACATCATGATACTTGCGGCGGTGTTTTCTTCTGTTGGATCGGACTTAACCTAAAAGCAACACAAATTCCCATTCGCTTCTCTCCTCGCACCTGTAATTCTAGCTTTTATTTCTCTTCTCTCTCTTCTCACATTGTCTAAATCATAAACAAAACCCCACTGCCATGGAGCCAATTCTGGCCCACAGTGATTGGGGAGCAGATTGCCTCATCGTTGGCCACAGAGTGCTTGGGTTTGAACTGCCGACCTTGGTGCCAAGCTTACAAGTCAACAGCTTGTTTTTGCATGCTGGCTACATTTAACCACTGGTTCACAAAATTTCTATAATTTTAATTGTCAGCCTCTTGTTCGGGAGCCAGGAAGAGCCAGTTCTGGGACACCATTTCCTGAAAGGCTTTTTACAACACGAAGTGAAGAGTCTCTAATTCAAGCCGAGTGGAATAGAGAATATGCATCTCTAACAAGTTCTGACAGCGAGGGTATTTTCAATTGTTGCCTATGAAAGTTGGACATTGAATAAAGAAGGCTGAGGAAAAACGGATGCATTTGAACTGTGGTGTTGGAGAAGAATATCGAAAGTACCATGGACCGCCAAAAGACAAAAACAAATCTCTCTTGGAAGAAGCAAAGCCGGGATGCTCCTTAGAGGGAAGGATGCAAGACTTTGTCTCGCATACTTTGGACATGCAGTCAGGAGAGACCAGTCCTTGGAGAAGGCCACCATGCTTGATAAAGTGAAGGGGCAGCGAAAAAGAGGAAGACCCTCAAGGAGCTAGATTGACGTCGGTGGCTGCAACAATGTGGGGATAGCACAGGACCGGGTGGTGTTTTGGTCTGTTGTACATCCGGTCACTATGAGCCTGAACCAGTGCATCTAACAACAACCCGCACAACAGCCACCACCACAAGTTCCCGGGTGACCCTGTTGTTGGGGAATCTGGAGCCGCAGTTTGAAGATGGCAGCTGTACTGTTTGAAGCAATAGCAGTACCCTCTGTTGTTTGAGATGACAATTCTAAATCATATTAAGGAAAAAATCCTTGTATTTCTAATTTGCTGGGAGACTGCTGACATTTTCTAGAATTAGATATAAGGAAGTATTTTCTTTCTTTTATTACATTTTATTTTTATAAACTATCATCTCTTTAAATTGAGATTGGTCTTGCTATGAGTTGTTGTTTTTTTCCTGATAAGATACTGTTTTCAAGATTATACTAGCTCTTTAAAATTAATTTGAGAAAACTTTCCATCTGTTCCTATGAGCTGAAACAGTTTATACAGTATGGGAATTACCTATTTCTTGAAAATGTGAAAAGTCTCATGGAAGAAAACATCTGGCTTTAGAAACATTTTAGAGGTAATTCTTTGCTATATTTTCATTCTCTTATAGGTGGTTGTTTCTTTGTTTTAGACCATTTCATTGGGAGCCAATCCAGATATACCATTCCATAGTTCAATCACACCAAGCAGTATAGTACAATTGCTACCACAATCTGTTTCAAAACATTTTCTTCTTCTTGAACTCCTTGATATCAGTTCCCCTTGACCCCACCTCCCCCACTGTGCCCTCTGGAGCCCTTATTCGACTGCTGTCTCTAGGTTCATATATCCTGGGTTTCATAGACTGAAAACCAGAGAAACAGACAACAAAGATGCAAGAAGGCTACCCAGAATGACAAAACACATGAGAGAGAAACCCCAAACACACACACACAGACACAGGGAATACTGAAAACCAGGTCAGGTCCGAAGTGTATCAGAGGGGAGATCAACTCACAAAGTTTTAACCATTCAAGCCAGGTAAAACATGCCGACTACCCTGTAGTCAACTCTCTAATACTCTAGATTTGGTAACCAGTTTATTCCCTGCCTCAATTATGGTTAGGGGGAAATCACGGCATGTTCCCACTATATTGGTTAGGCCTTAACTTTCTTGAGTACATCTTACTCTCTTGTATAATTATCGATTTCATCAGTAGTTTCAATAGCATTAAACACCCCGGAATCTGCTCTTTCTTTCTTCTTCTTCTTCCTAATTTGGTAAATGTATCTCCTTTCTCTCTCTTCTGAATGAGATTTTTCTCGAAGTTTTTATATTTTGTTACTTAAAAAAATCTGGTATTAGATGTTTTGATTTATCCTACTATTTTCCTCTTTTCTCTTTATTTCCATTTTCTAAATGGTTTCATTGTTTCTTATTTTATAATGTGTGCTTTTCTCTTTTGGTTATTTTTTCTAACCTCGACTTAAGAGAGTAATTTCACTTTGATTGTTTTGCCCTTTAACACTTCAAAAATCAGCAGCTCTGGACTGCCCCGGGAACCTTTGGGTTTTTCCACTAGTTTTGATACAAAATGTCCTCGGTGTGGTTCTTCTCTTTCTAATAGTTCTTAGAAATGCTTTCTAGTGGTCCAGTGGTTGAAATTAAGTGTGTGTTGGACAGAGAAGGCAGTATTAGGAGAGAGCGAGAAAGCATTAGAGTGGTTAGCATCTTATATTCACTTTTAGACTTCTTGAATTATATTTAGATGGTGTATCTTTCAATTTTATTCATTTTGTAATTTATTATAACTTCATTGGTGGCTTAATGTCAATCCCTGCAAAAAAATCCCAATGCATAAACTCAATTTGTAGTATGCAGTATTTAATAAATTTAAAGATAACCTTATACTCTGATTACTGACTCCGATTATCTGCTACTACAATTTCCCATCAGCGAAGACATTCCTCTGTGTATGTGAATGTATATGTAGGGTAAAACCAACCAAACTTACTACAGTCACATCAATTCTGATTCCTAGTGACCCTGTAGGTAGAGAAAAACTGCCCTGTGAGTTTCAGGAACTGTAACCCTTTACAGGAATACAAATCCTACCCTTCCATCTGTTTAATAGTTTTACATTATAAATGTTAACACTGCTTTTCTCTGATAATAAAGGTTCATTGGTGACTGACATTTTAAGTAAAGGAGATAAAAATAAGACTTCATGTTTATCACAGATGAAATCTTAGTTTTTATCTCCCCTGATGTTTCTTCTGGATAATAAATGCTTGTGCAACCTTTCTTTTTGCCTATCTCTGTGTTGCATTAGATCTCTTATCCATAATGCTGGATTTTAAAAAGCATAACTTAAAAGTCTTTTTATTTTAACATGAACGTTTATGTGTCTTCTATTTCTAGAAAAATCGAAAGGTTTTTAAAACAATGGTATATTCCCAAGTGCATTTCTATCAAATATCATGCAGTCCTTGAAAAAATATAAAGTATTAGTCAGTAAGTACTTTTAAATTGTTTTGTTTAGCCATCAAGAAAATAAAGTTCATTGCTGCTTGCCAGTTTTAAGGACAATATGAAAGAATAAAACCCAAAGCAAATGTGACAATGTTTCTTACAGGCTCAGTTTCCTCATCTCTGAGATGGGAGTGAGCACACTCCTGCACAATGTCGTTGTGGAAGGAACTGTTATGTGAAGCTCTAAGAATAATGCACTATACTTAGCAGGTACTAATACATGCTAAACGTTCCTACCCCTCCTGGAATAATCCATTCATTTACAAAAATCAGGAGAAGCTGCTCCATAATCACTGGGTGAGTGAATGTCAGCTGGAGACATTGCTGGTCATGACACCGTGGACTCTCAAAGAGAGCCCTATGAAGTCCCACTTCTGGGAGGGAGGACCGGGCAGTCCACGGTGGGCAACATTGCTAGCAGGCCAGCACCACAAAAGCAGAGGCTAAATGGTGTTTGTCTTCAGCACTGCTATGCCCGGTACACAGTAGAGGCTCACGATATGTTGGGCAAATGAATGAGAGAGAGACTGGACATTGTAGTGGACACTTTTGGTGACTTGCACTAAATTACTGTAGGCCACCCGTCATTTCCACTGCAGCTGGGGTAGAATGTTTTTGTGTCTTCAAATAATATCTTATCTCATGTTTCCAGTGATTTTTGAAACTTCTCTTCCTGGGGCTTGTGGGAGTTACATAATCTGTTGTCAACTTGAGATTTACGAGTGAAGGGGTGGAGTTTACCTGTCAACTCAGCTGAGATGCTTACAACACCACTGGATACACAAGACTTCCAACCTACTGGCCTGTGATCTTCCTGCATTAGGTGTCATTGCATGTATTTCGTGAGTCTGAAGAGGAATTTATAGATTGCTATCGGACATATGGGCTAATATTGGACTTACGGATGTGATCTGGACTGGGCTGGGATGTTTTCTCAATATTCAATTGCTCTAGTATATAAAGATCTTTCCTATACACATGAGTGTCCATGGATTTATTTTCCTAGTCTACCTGGACTAACACAGGGCTTCTCCCAACCACTTTCCCTGGCTGAGTGGTCAGTGACAGGCTATTTTAAGCATTGCCTGAGTGCTGTCAGGTGAGCAGTGGTTTTCATTACGTAACAGGGCTAGTCTTCAAACCGGCTGTTGCATTGGTCTGCGGACAGGTCAGTCATTCTGCCAGTGTGTAGAAACACCCTTGGTTCTTTATTGGGGTTCCAAAAGCTGCATCCCTCACTCCTTAGACAATCGTTGAATGGGTACCTGCTCTGGAAAGGACATTGTGCTAGGAAATCGCTTGGACACAATGCCTAAAATGTGGTTAATGAGCTCTATTCATGTCTCAATTAACCCTGACTCAATTGCAGAATAAATTAGGCTAGACTAAAAGTTGCAGTAATTCTATAAACTCCTCAATCAAAGAAATGTGTGCTACTTGAGGAGATGTTTATTGTTAAGGTTGCTTAGTTGCTTTATGGATTCAGTAGCATTTATTTGGCATAGGGCTGGGTAATGGAGAGCCATGGAAGCATACGTTATAGCTCCTGGCACCAAGGAATTGATTGGAACTAAGGGAAAGGTGAAGAGTTCATTGCAACATCTTAGTCTTGTCTTATAATCTGAACTGTAATACCTTATTTTTCAATTCTTTTCTGTTTTTAATTGAAGTAAAATTCACATTTTATGAAATTAATCATTTTGACCATTTTAAAGTGCATAATTCAGTGGCATTTAGTATATTCAAAATGCTAGGCAACCATCAACCACTAACTAGTTCTAGAACATTAGAATCACCCCCAAAAGAAGCCCTGTCCCCATTAAGCAGTCAGTCCCTCTTCTCCTTACCCCCACCAGACCCTGGAAACCATTAATCTGCTTTTTGTCTTTTCAGACTTAAGGTTTGCTAGATTTTCATCCTACACAAAGAATTGTACCAGGTGGAAAAGACATGACGTCTGATTCCATGAATACTTGCTTATTAGCTGGGTGAAATTGGCCGAGAAGGTTTAGTGCTTGGAACTTTCAATGCTTTTAATCATACCTGGCTTCTGTGAAGGCATAGGGCAAGAACAGATGATCACTAAAGGTTGCATTGACCTGTAAGCTGGTTGATTATGTAATTTCATGGTATTTTTAAAACCATGAATGCTGCTTTGCAATACCTTAACCAAAGCTTTATTTCTTTGTAACCTTAGTAATTAAACTCTAGCAGGTCATCACAGGCCTCCATTTAAGCAAATATATTATTGTGCTTGCCCACACTCTAAAGCAGAGTGGAAAAGCAACACTACAGAGTGGAGAGACGTATTTCTGACTCTACTATTCTTTGCATTATTAAGGTCTTTTTTGGTAATGCTCTGAACTGAGGAGAGAGGGGGCTTGTCATTCTTTAGCCTCTGCCCCTCCACACCCCCCACCCCCCGCTGGACTAATAAAAACAAAAATCAAAATTCATTTCCATAGAGTTCATTCTGACCCATGGCGGCACCATGTGTTACTGAGCACTATAGATTGTTGTTTTACTGATACAGACAGATCTTTCTTCTGCTTCACCATTGGGTGGGTTTCCATAGCCCGCTTTCAGGTTAGCTGCTGAATGTAAACACATCCAGGAGTCAATTAGAAATTGACTAAACTACAGAAATGCTGACCTGTAAGTCGGTCAGTTGCTGAAAGACAATTTCTATCAATGTCACTGACAGAGCATGTCTGGGTAACTGGTTGGCAACTGGAGTTAAAGAATCTTAGATACAAAGAGGGCCAGCTATTCTTACAGGTACTTGCTACTCCATGTATTATCCCTTGTCTTATTTTCAAAACAATATGGCTCCCCTAAATGCAGAACCATCAGCCAGTTCTTGGGTCATGGGTGACCCACGTGTGTCAGATAAAACTGTGTTTCTTGGAATTCTCCATGGCTTTTCTGGAAACTAGATTGCCGGGCCTTTCTTTGAGAGGTCTTTGGGTAGACTCAAACAGCCCACTGTGTTGACTGTCCAAACCACCCAGGGGTTTCATAAGGGCAGATGGGAGTATTCATTGATGGAAATCTCTTGCCAAGATCCATTCAGCAACAGGCGCCCTTTAGATCATGTTTGTGGTCTGAAGACTGAACTCCTGCTGATCCTCACCAATGATAAAAGTTTTAAAGCTATATTAAAGGTGCTAATCACTAGCCAAATGGGGAGGATCTCATCATAAAGGCCTTCTGGTGACTGTTTTAAAGGAGACTAAAAAACTCGTTGCCATCAACTCAAATCCGACTCATGGCAACACCATGTAGACTGGGTGGATTAGAACCACCATGCTTTGGGTTACGAGTTGAGCACCAGGGAGGAAGAAGGGAAAATAAAACCAAGCCCTCCTGTAGAGTCCTTACCCAGAAGAGAGACGGGCTGGGCTCACCAGACGCGATTGCCCCCTTTGTCTCTTTCTGCCTCCCCCCAACTATGTCTGTTTTTCATTTTCTCACTCCCTGCCTCCATTTCTCTAATTTCTTTCTCTCTCTCTGTCTGAATTGGATTGGATCGGCAAGGGTGCAGTGATCTGGCCCATAGAACCACTCTCTTGGTCCTGACAGAGAAGCACTGGCCCAAGGATCCACCTCACCCACCAGGCATTCCAAGACCTGGGACTTTCGGAGCAGTTTAGGAGCCTAGTTGGTTTCAAACTCTGAGGAACTTTCCATGAAGATAAACTGCCCGAGGCCCTGATGTCATTGGTTCTGGCTGGATTGAGTGTTAGGAAGAGCCTAACCCTACTGCTTTGCAAGGAAAACGGATGAAAAGAAAACGTTATTGTGAGTTTCTGGGCATTCCATAAGACACAGGCAAAACACACACACACACACACACACACACACACACAACCAAGCGGCGCTCCATGTAAACTAAGCTGGGTCATTTAAGAAAATGTGCCTGGAGCTGCAAACCCCACGTTTGGATTGTCCTTGCTCATGGACAGCTGTGCGGGATTTGCGTTTCTTCCATGTTTTATGTAATGATAGTGGATCCTTGCTCTTAGCTTCCAACATTGATTGCTATTCAGGGACCAGGAGTCTGGATCGGCTCCAATCATGTGGAATCTATTTTGGACCCGTCATGTCACACTTGAACTCTGAAACTTGCCTGTTGGTGAAAGGTTCTGTTTATCTTTCTCTTTCCTCCGACTGGCACAGAAAATGGAGTGCAGGCCTCACACCATCGCCCTCCTGTCCCACGCGAAAGTCCTCCTGCCCCCCCCCTCGCCCCCCCCAGGCTGAGTGCGGGACCAGGACCTTGTTCGTGTTCAGCACTTCCTGAGACGGTGGCTGGCTCTCCCCGGCGCCCAGGTCTGGAGCTTCTGCTCACAGCTTTCCCATTTTTCCACTCCCTTCTCCGGAAAGCCCCCACAGGGGCCATTAGGGCGGCGATTTCCACCCGTTTTCCTCTGCTTGCTTGGGGCGCAGCAAGCGCCCGGGTCCTTCCATTGGCCACACAGCTGCGGCACTGCCTTGGAGTTCAGCAGCCTGGCTGGAGGGTTGCTCTAGAGCAAGCACATCAGGGGCGACACTTCAGAGTTAGGGGAGCATGTGAGAGAGGTGCTGAGAGGAAGCCAGCAGGGAGGGGGCCAGGGCTAAGCAGCAGCAGGCGACTGTGGACTTGACACGGGCATTGTGATAGTTCAACCCTTGGGGCAGGGGTTTCTTCCCTAGAAGGAAGGGACTGTGAAGGATGCCCTTTGTACGTCTCTCAAGTTGCAGGCAGCAGTGTGGTGGTCTCTCTAATTGTTCGTGACAACCCACTCTCACGCCCTCAGAGCGAGCGTATGGGCTAGAGAACTGCCCTCTGGGTTTCCAGGCCTGTACAGAGCCTTAGGGTTCTCACAGGAATGGCTGGTGGTTTGAGAGTGGTTAGTAGTCTCACCTACTCCACCATCAGGCTCTTGCTAACACAACACCCTCCACCTCCAAAACAGGAAACGAAAAGAAAGGAAAAGAAAAAGTCCCATGGATATAGAAGTGATGCCAACTCATTCCGATCCTATAAAAACAAAGCAAAACAACCCTAAATGACTACCATCCAGTTGACTTCAACTCAGAGCCCCTCTGGCAGATTTCTGAGGCCGTAAACCTTCATGGGAGTGGCTGATGGGTCCGAACAGCCCACCTTGTGGTTAACTATGGTATATTTAAATGTGGGTACCACCAGGGGTCATCTGTAATTCTATAAAACCAAAAAAATTGTAAAAAACCAACCTCGCTGTCATCCAGCCCATGCTGGCTCACAGTGAGCCCCTGTAGCTTTCCAAGACTGTAACGGTTTATGGGAGTAGACAGCCCCGTCTTTCTTCCGCGGAGCTGCTGGTGGTTCTGAACTGCCAATCATGTTGATTGTAGCCCAAACTGCTCTAGAGGGTTGTAAACCTTTACAGAGCGGACTGTTACATATGTGTCCCCCACAGCAGAGAGGCTGGTGGGTTTGAACTCTCAACTCTTTGGTGAGCAATTGAGTACTTTAAACACTGCACCGCTGGGCCCAAAGGAAAAATGAACCTCAAACCAAGCCCATTCCTGTTAGATGGAGTCTGACTTGTAGGGACCAGAAAAGACAGTTTCCAAGGCTGCCCATCCGTATTGGGGCAGACAGCTTCATCTTTTTTCTGGCTGCACGGTTGGTGAGCTTGAATCACTGACCTTGTGGTTCACAGCCCGATTCTTAACCAGTTGTGCTACCAGGAAACCTTAATTGAAGCGAAAATAGAAGAGTTGAACAGAGTGAACTCCCATGGGAGGAACCGTGTGTGTCAGTGCAGACTTGTACTCCCTGGGGTTTTCAATGACCAATTTGGGGGCAGTAGATTACCAGCCCTTTCTATTGAGGCACCTCTGTGTAGCATCCAAGCTCTAACCTTACAGCTAGAAACTGAGCATGTTAACTATTTAAACCACCCAAGGACACCAAAGAGAGGATAGGGTCTAGGAATTACAGTTACTGGTAAATACTTCTGAACACAGACACACAAACCGTTTAACAAAGCTTTCTTATATTCTCCTTCCTTCCCTCCTTCCTCCCTCCCTTTCTTTCTCAGTCGTGAAAGAAGAATGTAGTTCTAAACCCCCTGGATGCTTCATCTTGAGAGTTTAGCCTGATACTAGTTGTCTAACTTAGAGAAACAGGCTGACAGTTGCCCAAGCACCTCCCACCCCCTACTTGGTCAGGGGCAGGAAGAAGAGGAGGAGAAAGAGAAGAAATGTTCTCAAGGCCCTTTAAAAACAAGTGATTTTCAGAGGAAGGCATTGCTTTGCTCTGGACGGCCTTTGAATCGTCCAGCTCCGGGCCGCCTCTGAAAGGGGTCCCCATGTGCGATGCGGCCTGATTGACAAGAAATTTGTTGGAGATGACTAAGAGGCCCTCATTAGGCTGGGACTCCTCGCCATCTGGGTTTGAGTTTTGATAATGGGGTCAGGCTCTCTTTTGGTCTCTGCGTTGAATAGCTGAGCATAATTTGTTAGTGATTGTGGGCTCAAACGCAAACATTTTTGAGTCACATTCATGGGAATTTGAGCCTAACCGCAGTCTTGGGGCACAACAGTGAGAAAACACGGTCCAGCTGCACGACTGTACTTGGTAACCCAGTGGAGAAGCACTCCTGACAAAGCTGCCAGTTTCGCCAGGGGCTGGAGCGGTGCCACTGGAAACAGAAGTGCAACTTTATCACTTGACTTCCAGAAGAGGCTTCCCAGCAGCATATGGTGACAATGTACCACGCAGACCACGAGGAGGAAGCTCCTCATTTCATTGCGGGGAGCTGGAGCGGGGCATGCCCCCCACCGGGCTTGAGCCTGTGACAGGTGAAGGAAGTACTCTACGAGGCCATGGGGGGACCAGGACAATATTTTTCTCTGGGAAAAAAAAAAACAGTTGACTTGTGTCCGGATTATAGAACAGCTGTTAGCATGAGGCATCACTGCACACCTGCAGACACGAGAGTAAATAAAAGGCATGCCCCCACCGCACACTTCACCAGTCCCAGCACCAGCTAAAGCCTCACTGCCTGCCATCAGCATTCGCTCTCAAGAATGTTACCCTCGAGGGTTTGGGGGCTGGATACGGAAAAACCCTGAACTGCTTCTTGTGCCTCTTTAATAATACTGAAAAACCCCACACTTCATCAGGTTCAATGCAGACTCACAGTGATCCTGCAACTCTTTACGGGAGTCAAAAGCCTCATCTTTCACCTATGGAGTGGCTGGCAGTTTTGAATTGCTGACCTCACAGTTACCAGTCCAAAGCATAACCATTACACCACAAGGGCTCCTCTTTGGAACGCAAAGCATTCTGGGATTCTTTGGGGCCAGTTTTGGCTCTTCAGTTGCGATCACGGGAAGGAGTTGTGTTCAGATGGACAAGCTCCAGGCAGAAGTCAGCTAGAAGTTCATGTCTGAATGAAAGTTAACAACAATGTATTACTGAAGGCTAGTAGGTTCCGTGTGAGAACTCATCAAGGTCCGGGTAGACTTGGATCATATAGAAGGAGCATGGAATCTGCAACAATGAGGCAGAGTGAACACTGCCTTTCGCAGATCACGGCTGGGACGCATTGATCACTAGAACCCATGACCCTGTTCCTGATTTTATACTTCTAGATATCTAGGAAGCTCATATCCGCTTTAGTTGGTGTAGTGTTGGGCTGCTCATCACAAGGTTGGTGGTTCAAATCCACCAGCTGCTCCATGAGAGAGGCCTGTAGCTCCCATAAAGATTGAAAGCCTCAGAAACCCACAGGGACAGTTTGCTCTGGCCTACATACAGGGTTACTATGAGATCAGAGTGAGTTGGTAAGGTGGTTTTTTGGTTTGGTTTGGTTTGGTTTTTTTTAAGGAAACTGATAAAAACGTATATATTTAAATAGAGTTGTTTGCCCATATAAACGCTGAAAACGAATGTGTGCATAAGTAAGTGCATAAGTAAGTGTGGTAAAGAAGGCTGATGGTGCCCGGCTATCAAGAGATATAGTGTCTGGAGTCTTAAAGGCTTGACGGTAAACAAGTGGCCATCTAGCCCCAAAGCAACAAAGCCCACAACGAAGAAGCACACCAGCATGTGCGATCACGAAAGGTCAAAAGGACCAGGTATCAAGCACCAAAGGCGGGGGTGGGGGATCATATCATCGTGAATGAGGGGAGCGTGCAATGGGGACCCAATGCCCATTGTAGACAACCGGACATCCCTTGCAGAGGGGTAGTGGGGAAGAGATGAGTCACTCAGGGAACAGTGTAGCATTGATGCAACTCACAACCTTCCTCTAGTTCTTAAACACTTTCTGTCCCCCACTATCATGATCCCAATTCTACCTTGCAAACCTGGTTAGACCAGAGGATGCACAGCAGTGCAGATGGGAACTGGAAACACAGGGAATCCAGG
>NW_022103922.1:14524368-14540542 GCF_000313985.2 Echinops telfairi | reverse complement strand
TTTGTGGTAAAATTAGGTGCTTCGGCTGATATTCGGGTTGGCTTATACTCAAGTATATATGGTACCTCTATGCTTATGAATAAGATCTTCATATGGGCAGCTAATTGTGTATAAACAGCCATCCCCCTGTAAAACACATCATTAGAGAAGAAAGTATCAAATATCTTCAAAAACTTATTTTTTTAAAAAGAAGCTCTTAAGAGAATTTGGACTGCAGATGAGGCTGAACTTTGCCAGCCTCAAGAGGACAGCAAAATGTCCCATGGTTCCGTGGGAGTCTCATCTGGAGTATAATTGCAAGGAAAGGCAAAATGACTGACAAGGGCAGGTGATGTGAGCTCATGCATCCTGCTGAGGTGGCTCACTTAGGATTCCAAATTAAACTCAGCCCCAGCTTCATGCTGGCTCGGCTGCCCTACTGCCCACACCAAGTCGATTCAGTGCTAAGTATTTATGATGTACAGATTAGCAAGCACAAGGGTTGAGGTTCTCAGTTCATCCCCTGTCTTTCAGAGAGACGCAGGCCTGGTCGTGAGAGTGAGCATGGACAGGATGTCTTGTCCACGCTATGTTTTCTCTATATGGTTATTGCCAGGTTCTTAGTATGTAAGTGGACGAGTCTATTCAAAGCTCTGATTACTCCTTCTTTGACTGCCCTTCGGAGCCTTGTATTCATTAGGTTCTGACTTCGTTTTCCTATGCCTGTTCAATTCACCCTCATTTTTGATCTCAGTAATAAAGAACACCACGTTGATTCCACTCAACGAAGGTCTCCAAGATGGGACTGGAAGTCACCAAAGGCCAACCCAACACACGTCAAATCTGTTACTTGAACCAAAGATATTACATATGAATGAGACATGATCCCTACCTTCTGAAAACCCCAAACGAATAGTGGAGGAGGACAGTCAAAGCGGATCACAATCAAGGATACACCAAGATCAGTGCCCGAGTAAGTCCTGAGGCTACAGCTTTGCACAAATTCAGCACTCTATGTGTGTGCTCTCACTGTTAGTGAGTCAATTCCAACTCATGGCAAACCCTGCCGTCAGCAAAGGGCGAGGAGGTGTTTGGTTGTTTACAGGGTCACGATGGGTCAGAACTGACTTGATGGCATCTAATAACAACAACATATTATTTATGATAGGAGTGAATAAAGGATACTCAGTAAAATATGCCTAGAAAGTATAAAAACTTCTCGAGCACCGGCTCTACAATAATGCTTATATGACAGCAAATTGCTATGTACATATTACATGGGCTCATGTAGAAGCCGAGTTTTTCAGCACATTTTTTATGCAGTTTTTGTGGTAAAGTTAGGTGCCTCAGCTGATATTCGGGTCGGCTGACGCTTGAGTATATACAGTATGTTTTAAACACACACACATATACACATAGGCATAGTCAAACAAAAAATAAAACCAGAGGCATTAAAGGCATGGCTTGGGGCTTGAGTCGATTTAACCTGCTCTTGTTTGCAATGTTTTCTGTAACAACTTTTAGAGATTGGCTCTTAGTGATTCCTGGGGAGACCCCAAGCGTATCTGTCTTGCCTGTTAACCCAAAGACTCAAGTTTCAAATCCACTTAGAGATGCCTCGGAAGAAAAGCCTTGCACTCTCCTGTGCCAGAGGGTGTGGAAACCCATAGGGAGCACAGTTCTACACGGACACACCTGGGATCACCAGAAATTGGAATGGACTGGACAGCAACTGGTAGGGGATTGTAGAGATGCTTGTGAGAGTGAGCACATATTGTTCCTGTGGTTAGGCACCATCAAGTTATTGCTGACTCATAATGGCCTTCCTACAACAAGTCATGCTTTCCTGTTGGGGTTTTGTTTGTTGCTGTTTTTGTTTTTGCGGACTTTACCCTGGAGCTCTACTGGCACACAGGAGTGTTCATTGGGCTGTTAACTGCAAGGTCAGCAGTTCAAAACCATCAAGAGCTCTACAGGAGAAAGGTGGGGGTTCTCTTCCCCTAAAAATGTATAATCTCAGGAACCTACAGGGGCAGGTCTATAGGGTTGCTACGAGTCAGAACTGACTCGAAGGAAGTGAGTATACTTTGCCAAGCATGGTGTGAAAAGGTTGAAGTTGTCAAATATTCCCTGTCACTTGGATCCACAGTCAACGCTCAAGGAAGCAGTAGTAAAACCATCACATGGCATATTGCATTGGGCAAATCTGCTGCACAAGATTTGTTTAATGTGTTAAAGAGCAACGATGTCACTCTGAGGATTAAGATCAGCATGGCTAGGACACTTCTGAGTAAATGGAACCTTGTGTCATACTAGAAGTCTGGGTGTCATTTTAAGAATTATCTGCTCAACCACAAGTGCTATTTCTGTTACGCTATTGCATACTCAATTCTTTGTCTTGACAGTGGGTCCGGCCATCTGGATGTACTATTGATTTCTTTGTTTTTGTTTCAAATCATTCTAAATATGTGATACCGGAACACAAATAATTTGTGTTTTCTTTCCAGTATTCCCTTCCTTTGCATTGCACACATGAAGGAGGGAAGAACAAGGAGAGGAGCACTGTTTTGTTAAGCAGTGGGACATCCATCGGGTCGGGAGATGGGAAAAGCAGTAACATTTCCTTTACCCCAGCAAGTGGACAAGAAAGACAAATTCAAAGTAATGGCGGCATATAGTCTGTATGTCTGTGTGTTTCCTTGTAACTGAGCTCCTATAACCAAACATTTAGGCTGGGCTGGCAAGACTGTGGAAACATGATGTAGTCCTAAGGCAAAGCTTTGATTTCTATGGGCACTGCCCACTCTCTTCTTATGCACATTTTCTCCATATCCCTTCCTCCACATCACAGCCCAGTTCTTGCTTTCTCATTCCCATGACCCCTCTGGATCTGTCTCCTATCATGTCAGGACACGACAAACTCATACACGGAGTCACCACATCCTAACAAGTGTGGCGAATAACAATTTTGTGGATATTTTTATTTCCTCCTAGATGACTGTAATTACATGTTTAATTCTCACAACATACCAGTAAATGAGGGGTAAAGATAAACTCCTTCCAGAAGGGAGGCATCAGGATTGGAGGAAGGTTCATTAACAACCTGGGGTATACAGATGGCACAACCTCGCTTGCTAAAATCAGGGAAGATTCGAAGCACGTACTGATAAATATCATATACTATTGTGCTCAATATGGATTACATCTCAGCATAAAGAAAACAAAAATCTTTCCAATTGGGCCAATGAGCAAAATCAACACTAAACGAAAATACTATTGAAGTTGTCAAGGATTTTCTTTGACTTGGGTCTACCATCAACCCCTATGGAAGCAGCAGTCAGGAACTCAAAGAACATATTACATTGGACAAATTTGTTGTAAAAAGACCTCTTTAAAATTCTCCAAAGCGAATATGTCACTTTAAAGTATGAAGGGGCACCTGATCCAATATGTATTTTCAATTATCTCATACATGTATGGAACCCTGACAATGAGTCCCCAAATCCCAAATCCAAGCTCACTGCTAGCCAGTCAACACATACTCACAGTCACCCTAAAGGACAGGGTAAAATTGCTCCGGTAGGTTTCTGGGATTTTAACTCTTTACGGGAGTAGAAAGCTCGCGGGGGTGGAGGTAGGAGGTGTTTGTTTTTTTGTCCTTCAGAGTGGATGGTGGTTTCGAACTGCTGACTTAGCAGTTAGTAGTTCAATGCACAACCACTACGCCACAAAGGCTGACTAAGGATGATCAAATAAGAATTTATGCACTTGAATTATGATGTTGGTGAAGAATGCTGAAGGAATCATAGATTCCCAGAACAAGGAAATCCATCTTTTACAAGAAGCCTAACCAGAATACTGTTTAGAATTGAGAACAGAGGGACTTCATTTAACGTATGTTTGGACCTGCTCTTAGGAAGACAAGTCCCTGGACAAGGGCATCATGCTTGGTAAAGCAGAGGATCAGAGATAAAGAGGAAGACCTTGGATCAGAGCTACTGAAACAATGAAGTCAAGCATAGTGATTATTATGAGGATCGCACAACCTGGCCCTGCTTTCTGCTGTTGTACATCAGGTTGCTATGAGTCCGAAGTCACCTAACAAAACACAGCATGTGAAGGAAAAAATACACGACATTCAGGAATGATTTGTCGTCAGGCTCTGAATGTCCTAACTGGGAGTCACTCCTTCTCTGACTGAGCCCCAACTCAAACCTACTTTATGCAACTCCTCCACTTGTCTTGGCCTGTGGCCCTTTGGTCATGGAGAACTCTGGCTCACGCGGAAACTGACCTGACTGCATCTGTGATAGCTCTTGCACAGGGACCATGGGCTGTGTCAGCTTCCCGAGCTGAGTGATGGGCTGCAGCGCGTGCACCCTAACTTTAGCTGCGACACATGCCCCACAGAGCTGGAATTTAGGCTTGTTTTGACCTGTCGAAACTCCTCTTTCTCCTACCACTTTGCAACACAAGTGGAGCACTATAACCTGGAACATGCAATCTGGTTCCCCCAGTGTCTCCCCAAGGGGCAAGAACCGGGGAAAGGGCTCAAGGATCCAATCAGTTTATTGATTATTAGGGAACTTTGATCAATAAGCAACAAAAGATGAAGCTGTCTACCCCCGTAAAGATTTTGAGCCTGAGAAACTCAAAAGGAGGGTTCTATTCTGTCCCATTGTGTCTCTATGAGTTGGGAGGGACATTGTGGCAGTATTTTTCTAGTTGTTGCTATTGTTTTCTTATGTCAATCAATAGAAGAACAAACACAGATTAAATCCCGCCTTCCCTCCAGTACACCTTTCTAAAGCAGAGAGTTGCTGCTTAGCCTTTCAGGAAACCCCCTTCCTGGCAGTCACATCGCCGGTGGCTCTTGAGAAACTGCAGCTAGCTCGGTAAAAGAGAGCCCTCTCGATAACCTTCTGTTTGTTTATCCTTCTTCCTGACTCTACTTCCTTTTTTCCCTCAGTCTTGTCCTGGGATTGGACTTCCCCTGTATCCTATTAGCACTTATGTGGTGCCTTTGGCCTTTTTCTAGGGAACATACTCTAGCCAAGACAAGCAGTTAATACAAATCAGATAACATGTTAGGCATGGGACACAAGGCAGGCATGGCCCCTGCCCTTATGTCGCTCTCAGTACAGAGGCAGAAATCCCCAGTGGACTGCTAAACGAGACTAGAGATGCAAACAATACAGTTTGGAATAACTAAAATCAAACTCACTGCCATATAGTCAATTCTGACTTACAGTGACTCTGTAGGACAGGTTAGAACTGCCCCGGTGGGTTTCTGAGACTGTCACTCTTTGTAGCACTAGAAAACATCATATTTCTCCCTTAGAGAGGCTGGTGGTTTCAAACTGCTGACCTTGCAGTGAGCATCCCTATGTGCAACCACTATGCCACTAGAGCTCCCATGAGTTGGTATACGTGCTATAAAAGAAGATACTGATCTTAGAAAATCGTGGTGGGGTGGTGGTGGTGATAGGGGTACAACAGTGAGGGGTGGTGGTGGAGAGCAACAGTGAGATCCAGTTAAGTATGAAGATATGAGAGACAAGAACATGAAGAGTTCAGCTATGACAAGAGCAGAGAAAAGAGAACCCTCCGCTCTAGAAGACAGGTAGTCAGCATGTTCACACAGGTCCACAAAGCCAGTGTGGGGGCACTCGTGGGAAATGCGGTTGGTTAGAGTGTGACAAGAAGAGTGAGTGACTTCAGGCCGGGGAAGATGCGAGAGCAAGATGGTTCAGACTTTGTAGACTACTTCAAAAGGTTGAATTTTCAAATTCTACAAGGCCAGCTGTTACAATGGAATGCACTAGGAGAGTGGTTATCATTCAAATTCCAGTTTCTCTTTCAATAATTTAAATAATACCATTTACTTGTTACTGATAATAAAATGACAACAAAAAACCACCCAAACCTTCTGCCATCAAGTCAATTCCAAGTCATAGCAGCACTTAGGACAGAGAAGAAGTGCCCTCTCTGGGTTTTCTGAGACTATAAATCCTTCCAAATTTAGTAAGTCTCATCTCGCTCTTGGAGCAAACTGATGGCCTCAAACTGCTGCGCTTGTGGTTAGCAACCCACTGGTAACCCATGATGCACAAGGATTCTAGGAAGAACGGCCTGGCATTAAATTTTATAATATGTATTTTGAATTAACATAAGCATACGTGTTTATATATACTAGGATAGGTAAAAAAATATTTCTGACAGTTCATTCATATGTGAGTTTCTTCTAAGCAAAACGGGTTTATGTATGTCTTTGATCAGTGGATGGCTATAGACAAGCGCCCTTCATACTTCTCTTTGCCCAGCTAGAGGGTCTTCAAACAAATCTCCAGTGAAAACAGTCCTTTCAGAAGGGACCTGCAGGGCCAATTAAGTTCAAAGACGTGAGGTGTGCTCAGAATAATATGGTGACCCATTTGGGGGGACTCCAAAGGAATAATTTTGCTAGACTTTCTTAAAGGACCAGGACAATAACAGGGGCTTATTTTGAAAAGGGTTTAACAAAATTAAAAACTGCATTGGTGTGAAAAAGACCAGAATGTTGTGTGGAGATTTCCCCCCCCCCAATCATAACAAAACAATGTGCCTGCTCATCTTCGGAAGGTAGCAAGGAATGTCCTAAGAGAATTTCACGAGATAATGTACCTATCCGTCCAATAGTCCCAATTTTGTCAATTCAGACTTCTTTGAGAACAAAATTTGAGGCCGTCAAGGATGCTAAAATTGATCTTTGGGCATGGTGCAAATAGAAGCGTAGAGCACTCTTCAGAGAAAGGTTAGAGAGATGGAAACACCAGTCTTTGGAAATGTACAGACCTAGGTGGAAGACGTGGAGAAACAATAGCTTAGCATTTTGATATTTTTGTTCAATCAAGTTTTCCACGGAATTATTGCAATACTTTTCGATGTACCATCAGACCTGTTGTTAATTGTTGTCACATCTGCCCACAAATCATGGGAATCCCAGGCACAAGATGAGAATTTTGTGGCCCTCAGGGTTTTCATTTACTTAGTCTACTTAGTGCTACTGACACCTGACAAGCATCGTAGCAGCATGTAAGCTTACATTGCTCGCAGGAGAGGGAGGGGTGGGGGTCTCGAGGAT
This sequence comes from Echinops telfairi, assembly GCF_000313985.2. Lineage (NCBI taxonomy): Eukaryota > Metazoa > Chordata > Mammalia > Afrosoricida > Tenrecidae > Echinops > Echinops telfairi. The sequence goes on along the minus strand of NW_022103922.1, from coordinate 14,533,440 downwards.
GAAAATGGGGTTGCACATGAGAAATTCTGGCCAGGAATGGAACACTGCCTTCCTGTATGGGCTGTGTTAGGTGCAGGTGAGTTGGCTCTGACCCATATGTACAAGACAATGAAACACCATTCCTTCATGCATAGTCCTCACAGTTATCATGTCTCAGCTCCTCATTGCAGCCACTCTGTCAATCCATTTCATTGAGCATCTTCCGCTTTTTCAATGAACAAATTCTGCCACCGAATCGCCATTGTGATTCCCGCAGGCACACACATCTCCCTCCTTATGTAAGTGAAATTATAGTGCCTGGCTCTGGTCATCACCACCCTCTCTCTCTCTTCTAAGAAATTATAATCCGTTATAATACTAATTTTATGTTATTGTCTCACTGGTTCCACAGTGTTTCCTGCTCCGATTCTTTTCTGACTTCATGCCATCTTCATTCATGTTGCCTTTATTCTTTCATTGTATTGATTTCAGAAAGTCTGCATTATTTGTGGGTACAATTTCTTAAAGAACAGAGCCTCTTCTGCCTCAATTAGAATTTCCTCATTAGCTGTAGTTCTACTGTGAGGGCTGTCATTATCACAAGCTGCTAATTCGCAAATTCATGGAAGTGCGGAAATATATTCTGTTAATGTGCACTGCAAAACGTCCTCCACGAAATGCTTCTTATAGAATTCCATTTGCAAAACTCCTGTTGCAGCTGCCAGGGGAGAGTTTTGGTAGATCAAACTGGATTAGAGTGAACATTATGTATCTTTAGGCAGAGCACCCTCCCCTCTGTATTACTCCTAAGTGTCTCACTTCGGGTGTGAGCTGTCTTCAACTGTCCATGATCCCCAACCACACTCTCTGAAGTTAGGTGTTTGCTGCTGCCTCATGCCCATTTATTTCAGGTTATATTGACAAACATTTGGCAACCTGTTTTAAAATAGCATTGTGAAGAAGCAATTCTGTGAAAATTAAAGTCAAATAATGACATCGCCTCAGCCCACGTCATACCTAGGTAGGGTTGGCAATGACTCGTGTGATATGACTTGCTGAGTGATCTGTGGATGATGTAGGGCCAGAAATTGCACTGCAGAGATGGATCCTGTTCCCTCTGTTGAAGAGACTTGTCAATGTATGGGGTATATTAGCAGCATGTTTAGCACAGTGTTGATTTCCAGAACACAACTGCCTTAGCTGGGATGGGACAGAGTAGCTTTTGACCAAGGGGAAGGCTCAGTACTGTCTGCAAAGCAAGAGCTACCAGGGATATGTATAAACAGAGAGCCCAAGGGAATGCTGGGTACTCAGGGGAGGAGGCTACACTGGTGCTGAAAGCAAAGATGGTTGAGCGCCAACTTCTAACTTCAGACTTTGCCTCAGGCAGCACTGTTAGCGGCCCGGAATCCCATTAAAGGAACCTCATTGTCAGGCAGATGTGGTTCCACTACTAACAAAGAAGCAACAGAAGTGGGAGAAAGGGTGGCCAGACCAAGCTTCCAAAAGCCAAAATACCAAGGGAAAAGTCAGTAATGTTTCTTGGAGAATGAATCACTGACACACAAAAACATCTTTAAATGGAAATGATACAATGGGAATAATTTATTTAACAGAGTCAGTGCAATCAAGGGCATCCTGGCCATTCTGTTTTCAGACTTTCGGCCTCTGTGTAGCTGGAGGAGGAAATTGAGTTACAATGGGTCGAACCTGAAGTCAACTATAAATGTCACAGGTTAGATTATTCTTATGCTCATTTGGGGTCTAACCTGATTTGGGGAGCATCTCTTAACTAGTTGGGATAGTTGAAGCAGAGGTTTGAGAAGATCTCTTTGAGGAGATATTTAATTTGAGAAAAATCATGTTCTATTTCTCATTACAAAGCTTCTCATAAGAATATATAGAGGTTTGAAATCAGAGTATTTCTATATATGTATGTACATATATAGCAACAATGTCCAGGAATACAAAAAAGCATATGGGTGGCAAATCTATGGACCCTTAGCTATCACCAAACATCTTAGGGAGTACAGCATTACTGGGCCTTGGTGCTCAGGACCAGAGTCTTGGATGACGCTAAGGTCAATTGGCACAAAATAGTTCACAAAGAAATTGTTTTATATCCTCTATTGTTGGGTGGCAGCTAAGGTCTAAAAAGCACATGCAGGGACATCCATCGTGCATCTAAAGTTGTTCTCGTCTTGTCTGGAGCAAGGAAGAGTGAGGAAAATTAAAGACCTGGAAATATTTAAGTCAAAGAAATAATGGTTCAGAGGAGCCTCAGCCTCTATGACCCTGGTACCAGAAACCTAGATGCCTACCCCTCCCAACTGCTCTGAAAAGGATCAAATCAGAAGATCCTGGATAAAGTGGGAGTAAGCTTTGGGGGGTAAAAACAACCCTCAAAATCACCAAAAGACTAGGATTAGAGACTGGTAGAGTCCCTAGGCCTATGGCATTAGTCACCCTCCAGGCCTACCATAGAGCTTCCCCAATTGACTCAATCTTCAGGCAAAGACTGAAGATGAACAGAAGATAAGGCTATAACTTGAACAATAACACCAAGGAGAAGAGTAAACATTCCTGAGAACCGTAAACTACTGGAGATGGAAAAGGCAGCCAAAAGGCAGAACCCAGGGCATTCTGAAGGCAGGAAGGGTTGGGAATGAAGAAGGAATGGGAACAGGACACATGGGTAGACGTGTGGGATAAATGCTGTTAAATTGTGAGGAGTGCAACCAATGACATGTTACAAAATGTGTATGAATGGGTCAATGGAAAACTGGTTTGCTCTGTAAACATTCACATAATTCACAAAATTTTTTTAATAGATAAATTCATTAATTAAGAGAAAGACAGTTTTACCTTACCATAACAATAGAATGCAATGCATTTGGCTTAACACATTTATAGAAACAAGCTAATTTTTATATTACATAGTTAATGAGACCCAAATTCGATAGCATTTAAATCAATGGGTAAAATGAAAGTGATATATTGTTTATACATTACATAAGGAGCCTGTGGCACACTATAGGTTATGTGTTGGGGTACAAGCCCCAGGGTCAGTAGTTCAAACTCATCTGCTGCTCCACAGCAGAAAGAGGAGGTTGTCTGTTGCCAGGAAGATTTGCAGTTTGGGAAATCTTATAAAAGATCACTATGAGTCAGAATCGACAGATGGCCATGAGGTATTAGAAGCATGATACCCACACTTTGAAATGGTTAAAATAACATTTTCACGTATGCTTACATGTGTATCTTTGAACTTTATTAAGGAATGACTATACCAGATACATGTCAGATCATTTGGTGCTGGCTCCGCCTACTTAGTGGAGGCATTTCCTTATTCCTGGCCCCATAGCCGAGCTCCATCTGAACACTCTGACTGACTGGTTACATCGACACAAGTTTCACGTGCCTGTGTCATCCGTGTGCATGCCCTTCAGAGTTGTGAACCTCTCTGTTGCCTTCACTCCTAATTCGTCTGCATCAGACTTTCGTTTCATCCATGGGGTTAGCCACTACCTCATTCTTCACAGTGCTTGTCGAACACATCTCCACTCTCCTGAGCCTGGCTTCTCACATTGCCTCCAAAGCCTGGTTCCACGAATGATCCTCAGTGAGCCTATGGAATGTCTTTCTTTAAGGCTCATTTAATAGCCATATAAAGTTAAGGGGTCTGGCATCGGCACATCTGCTTTATTGACTGGTTCCTTTCTTTGTTTGATATACATAAAGAGCTTCTGCCAGATACCATGCCATCCCTTGGCAGTGCAAACAAGGAACATACTTGGTTGTTTACTGAAAAGTGAGGGGTTCAAGGTCACCTAGAATTCCTCCAAAGAAATCCTCATCTACTTCCCCAAAAAACCAGCCCTTGGAAACTTTCTAGTGCACCATTGCCCTCGGACCCTTATGGGGTTGAAATCTATACACCCACCACCAGCAACTATCTTCCAAATACTGATGACCTGCTCAAGTTTGCTGTGTTAATTGTGTATAAAAAACAAGAATAGGCCCATTGTCTAAGATTCAAGGGCTTAGCTCCCACTATCATCGATGCAGGAGATATTAAGCACTTCAATACAATATAAGAAGTGTTGAGTTAGGGGTTATCACAAACATGAGGGGCCTTAAAAAATTCGTGGAAAACATTTATTCATTCCATTTTTTCCATGAACTTTTGGAAACCCTCTTATAGTTGAAGCACTTCTCCCAATTGACAAAGGTCGAGGTGTAGGACTAAATTTCGGAGGAATAAGATGAAGAAAAGCACAGAAGAAGGGGAGTAACCAATCCTACCTGTGGATGCAGAATCCTACGTTCCAATGGGCCTACAACGGCGCTGGCTTATGGTTTTTCCTGTTGTGCTCTTTCGAGCAAGTGCATGTCCATTCTCCAACGGGTACTGATTCAGGCAGAAGAATGAGATGGTTTCCCATACTTATAGTAACAGTCAAGAAGTCAGTGGTAGATGATGGGAGAATGGGATCAAAGCCATGTAATTGCTATGGCTGTGTCATGCGGTAGAGGGGTGAGCTAGGAAGGCTTGTGGAACAAGTCAAGGACCGGGTGCTGATAAGCATTTTCTGCCATAGGACCTTATGCTTTTCTCATGGGCAAGGGGGTTGCAATTATTTTCAGTCAAAGGATTGACCTCCTTAGATTTGCATTTTACTAACACCACATAACAATAATGGACAGAATAGAGGAGTAGGGATTTAAACTTTAGTTATGCAGATGAGATTGGAAACCATCATAATAATACAAACAGTAGATGCTATGGGCCTATTGTTTGATCACTAAATGTGAGAAACAGTGGCAACAGAGATATGCATTGGAAAGTGGGTTATTGCAGATTCAGTAAGGTTAAAATTTAGCACCTCATCATTTTATCTCCCTTTTGATCCATTTCCAATGTGCCCTAATTTTTAATATTTTCTGTTTTCTTTTTGACTGAAGTTTTACCTGGTTTACTTTGTTATTGTTGTTAGTTTTAAAAAATGTGTTTCTGTATGTGAAATCCAGGATAGGTAAATGTACAGCTACAGTAATTGAATTAATAGTTTCATGGAGGTATGGCAGAAGAGGTGTGGGGGTGAATGAGGAGTTAATAACGAGTACAAGAATGATGAAATGATCTAAAACTGATTATGTGAGGATATTACAACTCTTCTTGATGCTATTGAACCATTGAATTGCATAATGTGTGAACTACTTGCCAGTAAAAATGCTTTTAAAAAGAAATGATTTTTTAAAAATTCCTGATAGTTGATCAATGCTTAATGTTTATTTGATTTATAAAATTAAAGAAAACTAGGCCAGACACATGGGCAGTTAGAGACATGGACCAGAAACTCAGAAAAGAAATCTGGGCTGCAGCTATAGATACAGGAGTGTGAATAAGAAAAGAGCTAGCAGAAGAGTTCGAAGTCAAATTCTCTTCTTCTAAATTTATAAGAATGGTGTGATAATACTGGATAAAAAATAGAACACAATTTAGGAAAAAGAAAAAACCATGTAAGAGACTTACACGACAACTTAGTTTTGGCTAAATAATTATGACAAAGGTTGGCTTGAGAGCTTTAATTTACAGCATATTTTTGCTATATATTGAGCTTCTTATTCTTTTTGAAAATATAGTCATGAAACTACTGCTGTGTTTCATAGAGATTTCTTATACACAGAACAAAACTATTCTCCCCTAAAGACCCACTTTGGAATGATTAATATGTATAATTAAAGCGATTGGTAAAGGTCCCAGACACATTAAATGAGTCAGCAGTAAGTTATATTTATGATAGTGTATATAATACTCACACATCTCATAGTTGAGCAGAAGTACAATGACCTACTCAAAGAGCATCTTATAGTTGTAGCAAATGAGTAAAAAAAAATGTGATAGTCCTTTCATTTGATAAATGCATAGCCCTAGAAATAAAAATTAAAATACTAAAATAGTCATTGGTTTTGTTTGGGGTAAATACAAAGAAGTTTAGGTTCTCATGTGACATTCTTTACACACTTTGTTCAGTGATATGGCTTACATTCTTCACAATGCTTGAATATTATCATTTCAATTCTGGTCATTTCAGTCATGATTTCCCTGCTCCTTATATTCTTATCTTAGCTTTAACGTCATTTCTGACCATTTGGTCTCATACAAGTAATATTTTAAAAAGATAAAACATATTTGTGAATGATACTCAGCTACAGATGACGCCCCCTTGCTTGCAGAAGATGAGGAGGACTTGCAGCACAGGGATTGCAGCTTTCAGTAGTGATTACAACTTAAAATAAAGAAACCCAAACCCTCACAACTTGACCCTCATGAGAAATTAGTAAAACCCCATTAAAAGATTGAAAACTTAAGACTCAATTAAAAGAGTAAAATGAGAGCCTACAGATTTTTTTGTAAATCCATGATACCATGGAGAAAGGTTTAATTATCAAAATCTATAGAATTCTATACTTAAATAGGAAAATAACAAATGACCCAATTATAAAAGTGATCAAAATGACATGGACAGTTCATAAATATTACACTTGAGTGGCTAACAAACACATGAAAAAATGCTCATAATCACTAGCCATCTGGGAAATGCAAATCAAAACTACGATGTGATATTACCTTAGACCCAGAGTGAGAGCCCAGTACAGAGACAACAACAAATACTGCAGAGTATGTGCGGGAATTGGAACTCTTAGACACTGCTGCTGGGCTTATCAAGCAGTACAACCACGGTGGGAAGTGATATGGTGCTACCTAAAACAACTCGGAATGGAATTACTAGCTGACGCAGCAATACTGTTACTAGGCATAAACCCCAAACTAAGAAAGAGAAAGCAAACAGATGTATTCATTCCTATGTTCATTGCACCACAATTCATATTAGCAAGAAGGTGAAAACAGTCCAAATAGTGCTCAATAGAAGAATCGAAGATGAAACTCTGGTGCAGACATTCAATGGAAGACCGTGCACTCTAAAATACAATGAGGAAGCCATGAAGCCCCTAATGACATGGATGGAACTGGAGACCATTATGCTGAGTGAAATGAGTCAATCACAAAGGACTAATATTGTATGTGGCTATTCCCACAAAAATAAACCCCAAGACAAAGGTGGGTTTCTGTTCTCCAGTTATCTAATCTTTAATTCCCATTTCCCAGGTAATGTGGTAGTCTGCTTGCCTAGCGATCATGAACCAAGTGAGGTAGGATCCCATTAGGAAAAATGCTCAACATTCAGTATTAAACCACCAGTGGGAGAATAATCTCAGCATCATGTCCCTAATCAAGCACTTTTGACCTTGTGAGTACTCAGTCCTTGGGGACCCAGGCCATGTATTATACACAACCAGGACTTTAGACTCTGTCCTTTTGAGGTTCACACCATCACTCATAGACCATACCCAAAGGATCCAATTTGGAACTCCCAGTAAGTGAACTGGTTTCTACCTTAAACACATTGGTAACAGAATAAAGGAACTTAAATACCCCCACGAGTCTAAAGCTGAAATAACCCAGTGTGAGAAGAAGCAGACAACTTCTGTCCCAAGGATATATGACTATGGATGTCATTGGTCCAAAGTTCTTGCTACAAGGGTGCTCAATAAGTGCTCACTCAAGGCTGCCACATACCTGCTATTTTAATACTCCCTTTGCCTTTTTATGACATGTAGAGCCCAGCTCTGCCTTTATTAATATTCATTATTGAATATTTTGCATTGTTGTTAGCATATTGAAACCCTCACTGTTAGTGTAATTAGTGAGCAGTCATCTAAGTTATTAACTGTCCAAATCAACAATCTATGTATTTTAGTTTTAAAAACTATCCTATACATGTTATAATTTCTTTTTATCAATAGTGTTTTAAATTCTATACCAATGGCTGAATTAAGGGTGATACCAATAGAACTACCATATGTCTCAGATTAATAAAATAATAACGATGACTTTAAACTCAACCAGGGACACATATATACCACGGATATATAAATGGATTTTGAGCTTGCACTTAATTGCAGCCCTAATCTAAGAACAATTAATTCTTAAGACATGGTCCTGCTCAATACCTACCCCCATGAAGTGATCGCTGAGGCTATGAGTGCTATAACCAAGTGTGGCAAAGAAAGCAGATGGTGCCTGGCTATTTGAAAGAATAGTGTCTGCGGTCTTGAAAGCGTGTCTTCAAACAAGGAGCAGCTGTCTAAATGAGATGTCTGCTGAGTCAAATGGAAGAAGCACACCAAACCTGTGTGATCCAAGAATTGTAAATAATAAAATCCAAACGTGGAGGAGGGACTAGCACTAGACTTTAAATTCTGAACACCAAGTACCGAAGACTATGGATGACCGTGAAAGCCCAAAACCCATTAGCAGCATCCCCCATGTGGATTAAACCTCTGGTGAATTCCCTCTGACTATGGACCAAAGATGAGAAAGGCTTTGTGCATTGTAGGATGGGTTAGTACAGATGTGGTTTGGTGAAAATGTGACACCTGGTCATGGGTCTCCCTCCAGTGTACGTTTGCTCCCGTTTTCTGCTTTGTTTTCTATTGAGATCTTTCTCTGATTCATTCTTTCATTGTTATTGTGCTGTTTGTCTGTATTTTGTCTTGATTTTGTATGTTATTTTGTATATGAAACCCAGATTAGGTCAACCTATGGAGACAACAACTGGATTAATAGATTCAAAAGGATATAGCAGAAGAAGCTGCTGGGAAATAGGGAGCAAACCACAGTGAGTACAAGGAAGAAGAAATGTCTTGGAATTGACTATGGTGCTAGATGCACCACTCTTTTTTAATTATTTATTTTTAGTCGTTTTATTGGGGACTCACAGCTCTCATCACAATCCATACATCCATTGTGTCGAGCACATTTGTACATTTATTGCCATAATCATTTCAAAACATTTTCTTTCTACTTGAGCCCTTGGTAGTATCAGCTCCTCATTTTTTCCCCTCCCTCAAGAACCCTTGATAATTTATCTTTTTTTTCATGTCTTACACGGACTGATGTCTCCCTTCACCCACTTTTTGTTGTCCATCCCCCAGGAAGGGGGTTATATATAGATCATTGTGATC
>NW_022103922.1:14518900-14523803 GCF_000313985.2 Echinops telfairi | reverse complement strand
TGAGCATCATGGAATGCTAGGTTATTAGAACAAAGTATTGTGTTGAGGGAATACTTGAGTACAGGCCCAATGTCTGTCTGCTACCTTGATACTTAACATATAAATATATGAACATAGATCTACTTCCCTATCGTTATATATAAATATATTTACATATGCCTGTATTTAGACCTCTATAAATGCCCTCTGCCTTCTAGTTCTTTCCTCTACCTCAGTGGTTCTCAACTGAGAACTTCCTAATGCCGCAACCCTTTAACACAGTTCCTCATGTTGTGGTGACACCCCAACCGTAAAATTATTTTCCTTGCTACTTCATAACTGTAATTTTGCTACTGTTATGAATCAGGTGACCTGGTGAAAGGGGTCTGCAATCTTACACCAAGCCCTTACTTAGCAATGGATATTACCCTGAAATTTGAGAGACAAATCTAGGTCAGTGAAGTAAAGCCAATGGCATAGCGATTATGCGGTGGGTTGCTAACTAGAAAGTCAGTCGTTCAAAACCACCAGCTGCCCTGAGGGAGATAGATAAGGCTTTCTACCCCAGGGATGCACTGCGCCTCATACACCCACAGGGCAGTTCTACCGGGTCCTGTCGGGTCACTATGAGTCTGCATCGACTTGCTGGCCGTGAGCTGATTTGTTTTGTTTTATATTTCTATTATTAAATTATATATGCTAACATATACATAATTAGTAATATAATATTTATACATGAGCTACTTTACATATAGATATATACATATATATTCCTTGTAGTCTTTTAATAGCTGGGCTCACTTATTTTGAAGAGATGCAGAGGTCCTTTCTGCGTATACTCCTTTCAGAATCGACTATATTTTCCCACTGGTCACCAAAGCAGTAATTACTTTTAAGTTACAACATAACCCAACAAGAGTTCTGAATGAATATAATGTAGCTTTTAACATGCTCAGATGATCCGGATAGAAACTTGGAGATGAGAAGCTTAAGTGTTCTGATCCCTCATAAATAAGCAACTGGGTCCCCACCATGACTTGTAAGGTGCATCCAAAGTAGATAAAATAAGACAGATAAAATGAAGACCAGATGCCATTCCAAAACTAATAGCAACCACAAGCAATCCGTTTATGTCATTCATTTTCTGTTTGTAATTTTTCTCAAGAAAAGAAACCAACTTGGATCCTGAAAGAGCGCTTCCTAAGTAGGCGAAACTTCCCTAAAGTATAGGCATACAAACATGGCAAGGAGCGGACTTTGGGGCACACTAGACTTGTCAACCAATCCCTCTTTGAAATAGAGACATTCAGTCAGTCAGTCACAGGAATGACAGCTGCTGGTGGCTCAGAGCCGACTCTCTCTCAGCACTGCCTTCCGTTGACGAGAACTAGCTCCCACAAGAATTCACTTCTCCCAGGAGACGGCCCATTTCCAGTGTCCAGTCGAGGGAGGTCAGTACAAGCTTAACCCTGTCGTCTCGGTGTGGTCCCCCTCTGAATGACTGGCGTGTGATGAGGATTTTGCTGCAAGTATATTATGGTCCACCTCTTGCCCTGCCCATTCCTGTTTCTGTTTTCCTGACTAGTAATATTCTGTGATCAAGTCCCAATGCAAAGCTGTACCACAGACCCTGGTTTCCAGGGAAGCAGCATCTCAGGTTCACCTTTCCTCAGAACGGCAGGAACACATTTATGATAGAACAGGACTTCCCGGTGACTTTTAAGAAGTATAATTTTGTTAATTGATGTCAATTCGGTATCGAGCCGTAAAGACCCAGTGAACAACAGACCCAAACACTACCTAGTCCTGCGACAGCTTCATAATTGTTATGCTTCATGGAATCACTATTGCAGCCACTGTGCCAATCCACTGCTTTGAGGGGCTTCCTCTTTTGCTCTGACCCTCTGCGTTACCACGCCCGCTGCCCTTCACCAGGGAACTGATCTCTCCTGGTCATAGGTCCGAAGATTGTCTTCAGGAGTATTTTGGCTGTTCTTCTTCGAAGACATGCATTTGTTCCTTTGGTGGTCCTTGGAACTTTGAATATTCTTCACCGGCACCTTGATTCAAATGCACCAATGAGTATTCTCTGGGCTTCCTTAAATGATGCCCAGCTTTCCCATGTACATGAGGTGATGGAAAATGGGTCGGGTGTAGGTTCCTCCTCAAAAGAATATAATGACTTGAAAACTGTAGAATAGAACGTTGCGTCTTATACATGCAATTTCAATTACTAAGGCAGACCTCTAGTGGAAAACTGGTATAAATAAAAGAATTCTGCATAAACATTTTCATTTTGAAGGCGACATGTGCATACAAAAGAAACTATTGAAGAGTTTTGTAATGAGGACTGCTCCGTTTTGGAATGAGAGTTGAATTTCTTATAGAAGTAAATGTAAAGTCTAGAAATAATGGCCTTTTGAAAATGAGAAATGTAGATCACTATTTGCAAGACAAAATTATGTTCTATCTTTTTGCCAGCTGGGGAATTTCCCCTCAGGGATTACACCTTAGACAAATTCCCACAACACAAAGAACTCCACATATATCCGGGAGGGTACCTGCCTTCTTTGATCTGTCTGAAAACGTTATGGTACCAGCCCCGCAAAAACGAATAAAGTGTCCTCTTTGCATGATTCCATAGAAACTGGTTATAGTTAATCTTTTGGCGAAGGGGAATTTAATGTAACAATTAGAATTATGAGCAGTGGTTCTGGAAGATGAAAACCCTCATCATTCTGTTTGGTTCAGTGACGCTGAAAGACCCACATGCCGTGAGCATTGCCAAACTGAACATCTGCATGTTGGTTGGTACATGCCTTTGGTGTTGGCATTGGCCCTTGACCACAGCGCTTTCTACTGCAGCTATTTCCGTGGCTTGGCTCTTTTTTCATCCCCTTAGGTCTTAAGGCGGAGCACGAGGACACCCACAGAGGAAGCCAGGAGAGCCATCATAGTAAATGGCGCATTGCAGACCTGGTGAATGAGACCGGCATTGTTTCATTGCCTCGCTATCTAAATTCCAGTTACGGAAGGATCAAGTTAGGTCAGGCATAAAAGTGCTGTGGAGTCTTTCCTTTCAGGGACCCTTTCACAGCGCTCGTGTCGCCCCAAAAGCTCCCTTTTGTCTGAATTCTTAAAGGAAAGTCAAGTATTATATCCTGATGTGGAACATGTACTGAATGCCACGGTTTGGGAACTGAAGTTATCTAGAGACTAGAGAGAGAGAGAGGAGAGACTGTCTCATACCTGCCCTGTCCCATCTCACTAGGTAGGTCTGTGCGCAGTGCACCCTGGATAGAAAGCCATTGTGAGTGACCTTCTGCCTCCCGTCTAATGAGACTCTGGAGGCAGGAACCTGGTGGAACCCTGCCACAGCTGCCCGAGAACCCTATTTCCACCTCAGAGTGTCGGAGAGAATAGGACAGTGGGGGAAGGACGAAGCAAACGCTAAAGCAAATAAAAACATCTTTTAAAATGTCGCCTGCTTGCTGCCAAATTGGAGCTCAGAGGGAGTGCCACGGGGAGCAAGTTCCACATGGCGGGGCCTTCCGTGGAGCAGGCTGGCTGGCAGGCCAGGAGGAGTCCGTAATTAACACTGTCAGAGCCTGGTGAGGCCACATTTCAGCGGCTCGACTTGGAAGCAGTTGCCCATGTACAGTCACCCTTCAACAACACAGCTGGGGTGTGGCGCCCATCAGGGGGTGGCGCATAGGCATGCTCAGATTCTGCGATGGAGTATCAGGACATCTATAGCATTTCTCGTTGGGGGCTTTAGCCTTGTTACTATTCAGGCCAGGAGTAGCTGCTTTTTAAATCAGCAATTAAAGCGAGGGACTCTAAGGATGCTGAGTAGCCACTTTTGAGAAATGATAGCATTGAGAGTGTCGTTTAACAAGGTCAAAGCTGGAGGGTCACATATGGCTTCCTCTGGCATGGACATATGGACTTGACTACTGTGGGCTGGAAAGGGAGCTGCGGAGTTATTGAAACGCTGGGTAAAATGAAGAAGTAAAGAATCGACACCAATGTATTGCACTGGGCAAATCGAATGCCCCCAAATTCTTCTTAGTCATTAACAGGCACAGATAACGCTTTGAAGACAAAGCTGGCCCTGATCTAAGCTGGTATTAGTAATTGCCTCACAGGCATGCAAATGTTGGGAAATGCATGAGGAAGACCAGAAGAGGCGTGATGCCTTGGGTTGAGTTGTTGGTGGAAAATATTGATGAAACCAAGATCTATCAGAAGAACAAATACATCTATCTGGGAAGAAGCACAGCCTGAATACTCCTTACACGCAAGGATGCCAAGGCTTTGCTTCCTCTGCTCTTGGACCTGTAATCCACAGGGGCAAGCCTGGAGGAGGACAACTTCAATGAGACAAATTGACGCAATGGCGGCTACCATGGACACAACATGTGATAGGAACGGTTGTGGGGATGGTACCAGGTGGAACCACGCTTCACGTTGTTGTACACAGGTCGCTATAAATTGGAACCGATTCAACTGGCCCTACCAATAGGAGAGGCTCTAAGACAGGGTCTGGCAAGAAAAATGAAACAGTTTCTTAAGAAGAAGAGAATAATAGTAGATAGGCCAGTGTTATGAGCTGATTTGTGTTCACTGATAGTATATACGCAAGTCCTAACCCCCAATACCTTTGTATATGACCTTACTTGGAAATAGTCTTGACAGATAATATTTTTTAAAGTTATACGGGGGGGTGTGATGGTCTCTAGTCCAATAAGAAAGCGCCCTGTGGTGGAGCTGGTTAAATGTTATGTCGTCAGTGAAAGGTTTAAAGTTCAAACCTGCCATCTGCTCTTTGAGAGAAAGAGGAGGAAGTTGGCATTTGTAAAGATTTACAGCCGACTTTTCGGTTGTCTGTCCCCCAGGGAGGAGGTCACACACAGTTCCATGT
>NW_022103922.1:14511285-14518800 GCF_000313985.2 Echinops telfairi | reverse complement strand
AGGAGGAAGTTGGCATTTGTAAAGATTTACAGCCGAAAACCCTTCAGAAGCCGTACTGCTCTATTGAGTTGCTGTGAATGGGAATCGACACATTGGCATTTTTATTTAATCCAGTAAGACTGGTATCCTTGTGAGACAAGGAGATGAGACACAGAGACGGCAGTTGGAGTCACACGGCCACAAACCAAGGAATGGCAGTGACCGCTGGGAGCTAAAAAGGGCAAAGTGAAATCCCCCCGGAGAACCTTCAGTGAAGGCCTGGCTCTGCCACTATCTTGATTTTGGACTTCTGGCTTCCAGAGATTTGGGTAAATGTTGCTTAAGCCTGTGGTTCTTTGAAGACAGATACTGCAGGTGTGCTGTCACAGAAGAAACAATCTAGGAATCAAAATATGTGACTTCACTTCTAAGATTGCCCCTCTCTAGCTCTGTGACAAGAAACCAATAATGCCATATAACAGTGGTTCTCAACCTGTGGGTCGCGACCCTTTTACAGGGGCCACCCAATTCATAACAGTAGCAAAATTACAGTTATGAATTAGCAACAGAAATAATTTTATGGTTTGGGTCACCACAACATGAAGAACTGTATGAAAGGGTTGTGGCATTAGGAAGGTTGAGAACCACTGCCATATAACATTTTAAAGGTCCATTCTTTACACATAGATAAAATGATTGAGAACAATGTTTAATAATCATATGCCGGGGAACATTTCCACTTGCCTCCTCTGTTTTCACTTTACTTGAACTTCATATTATAAAACTGTTTGTGAAAATTGTCACATGAAAGGAAAGCTAAACATCTAAAAAACACTAAGAATAATTATGCTATCAACTTGTTAAAGGTCTTCCTAGAGGTGTTAAACATCACTATCTGATCATTTCCTTCTCTGCTTCCTTCTACTTAAACTCTTTATTTGTTACAAACCAGTGTTCAAGATAACACAATTTCCTGCTCTGGAAAATAAAATAAAATAATTATAATATTTCCTTGGACTGCTCACTGAAGGTTGCTGGTTCAAGCCCAGGAGCCCCTCTGAGGGAGAAAAATAAGTTTCACTGTTCCCATAAAGGTTTACTACCAATACAGTCACCCTCAGTAGAAACCACCTTGCTGGATGTGGGCTTGTTTTGCCCAATCCTTGTTGAATACTGGGGAAGACACAGTGAATATGAGAGAGCCATGACTGCATCTTACATATAAGTAGATCTATACCCACTTCAAGCCTCAGATATTTCTAGCACTTCTGAGTGGGGGATCTATTTCAGAAAAGGGTGGGGGGGAGACTAATATCAAGAACTATTTTTAGAGCAACTGCTTCAGAAAAACATTTTTAATTGTACGAAAAACACATGCTCATATTTATTCTTTTCATGTATCTGTAAGCACTTATTATTTGTCATGATCTACATAGTTTAGGTAAATTATGTACATTAAACTTGAATTGCGAGGGGAAACTGCAAGGGGAGAAAGAAATGAAATAATATAAATCTTTGTCAACCTAGATTTGTTTGGAGCTCGCTTGGAAGATCTCCCGTCTCCTGCCTTCGTGCAGTTTCATTCTTACACGAGACAGATGACTCTCTTTCCCTTGGACCCGAAAGATGGATGCAGCTAAGAAAGAATGAAAATGTTTCTCAACTGAAGCCTACAATCAGATAGGTGAGACCAGGATTCATACTCAGATCTACGTTGTCATTGCTCTTTAAGCTTGCCATTTTGCTTTTCAGATGAGGAATCATGTAAATTTGCCAAGCTTAGTGTCACACAGAATAGGGGGGGGGGAAAGTGGTCAGCACGTGGTCCAGGCAACAAAGGAATGGCTGCACGATGGAACGGATGCCTTCTGTCACGGGTTCTCGCTCACTGTCTCATGCCTCCACATTCTTACTACTTCCCCAGAAAGCTCCTTGCTTCTGCCTCTCTCTCTCTTTTTCTTTTCCTTTTTTTCCATTCCCCTGCATTATTGTGCTAACTTTACATGCCTCCTCTCATGATATTTCTCTCCTGGGTCTCTCTCTCCCCATCCAGGATTCGGATTCCACCGAGGTGTTCTCAAAGCTCCACCTTTCAGAAGATTTAGTAAATAGTCTTAGTCTCATCTATGACTTAAGCAAGGTTTATTTCATATTACTGCATTTAAATATTGTGTTTTCATTATATATTATTTCACATAACCTCCAAATCAACCCTTGATTTCTGATATGGCTTCTATTTTTAAACTGGGGCGAATTGAAGCTCAGAGCCTTGAATAACCTCTGTAAGGTAGCTCAGCTACTCAAGGTAGAGTGGTTGATAAGCCTAAAGACCTCTAAACTGAGTGTTGGGGCAGCATCATGATGTTAGGACACCATCCACTGTATTCAATCTTTCCCTTCTTAACGCGGAATGGTCTAACAAAGATAGAACACACTGACAGTATGTCTAACAAAGACAGAACACACACTTTGCAAAATCATGCAAAGGTTCTGAGCAGCCCTTGCAGAATCAAGTAGTTGAGTACTACCAATGCAAAGGTGGTTGTTGAGTTGATTGGGATTCCTGGTAACCTCATGTGTGTCAGAGTAGACTGTATTTCATAGATTTTTCAATGACTGATCTTCAGAAACTGATCTCTGGGACATGAACCTCCAACCTTTGGGTTAGCAGCAGAGCCCCTCAACCATCTGTATCGCCAGTGACTCCCGAGAATACTTTTGTTATTGAGGTTGTTGCACACTGTCCAGTCAATTCGGACTCATAGAACCAGAGAGGGCTAGGGTGCAGTAACTAAAGTTTGGGAAGTAGCATTTTGGTAAAACTTTAATGGTGAGCTTTGACATTTACTATTGTTCCAAGATCTGCTCCTTTCTACAGCTAATTAATTCTCCTGGGGCAATTATGCAGGCAGTAGAAATGGTCTGCTGTAGGCCCGTGCCCCCAGGCACTGTCAGCACTAAATAAGCAGCAGAAGAACCTTGAAGTGGCAGGTTTCTAACTACTCCTTCCTGAGGTCAGCACTTGCCGCACTTGCCCGGTCTGGGCCCGGCAGCACAGCCTCATACACAGGTGGGTGTTCCTTAAGTGCTTTTTAATGATGGTGGTGGTGATGATGTATGAAGGTCTGTTTATACTTGCAGAGAAGGTCGTGTATTTTAACAAGAAGGACTTTTGATTGGCATTTCAAAGAGGCCAGTGTTGTTGGGAAATGTCAGCACCCTGCATAGAAGGGCACTTCATAAGTGTTAAGGGATTGGGTTGGCTAAGGGGATTAGTATAATTGTTTTGGAGTGAATGGGCAGGCTCAGTGGAGGTGACCTGAAGTCATTTTAATGGGGCTTGTGGAGCCCATGGTGGCATCTCGAGCGAGTGGATTAAGATGCTCTGATGGGAATTCCCAATCATGGCTTAGTATTGGTTCCATTGGGATATTGACTGCCCTCTTGTACTGCTATGCCTGGTAGGTCGCCTCAATTTCTGAATCTGAGCAAGTAAATGCTGATCAAAGGAATAAAGACCCTGTTGTGGGGCACGAGCCTCTTTGCATCCATAGATAAAAGATGCCTCTTTCTCTGACACTTCTCACTTGGGGAGGAACTTTAAATCCATTCCAATTCAAGATCCACCAGGGATGAGGTCTACTACAGTCAAACTAGAAAGTCCTATTTATGAAAGTACTCCCGCCCAACCAGACCGGGATGTTAAAGGTTAATATGGCATCAACTTGGCAGGCTTCATACATAAAATATAAGCTTCAGAAGGAATTTATATCTAAGTTCAAAGAGCACAAAAAATAGTTGTTGAGTTGATTCTGACTCATGGTAACTTAGGTGTCTCAGGGTAATGCATGGCAGAGTAGAACTGTGTTTCATCAGGGTTTCAATGGCTGATGTTCAGAAGCAAAACTCTGGAACTTGAACCTCTGGGACAAAATTGCCAATTTATATTATATATCAGCAGTTCTTGTCTGCTGACAACAGTTTCTCACCAGGATAGAAAGACAGGTTGCCTTGAAACTTAAATTCCAAGTGCTGGTTGGCCCAGCCCCAGAGACTTGCTTGAGTCTTTCTCTTGGCCAAAGGCTGTGCCATGCGCATTACAGCTCATGCATGAATACTTTTGCTTAGGCCAATTAGAAATATTGAGGGTATGCGCTATAGGCACATTGGCCATAAACACGAAGAAAATGGAAAGAGAATCCATTGTGCCCTCTCAAAGTTGGGGAGCTCTGATGGTACAGTGGGTTACATGTTTGGCTAGAAACCACCAGACGGGAGTTTGAACCCACCATTGGCTTTGTAGAAGGGAGATGAGGCTTTCTGCTTCTGTAAAGATTTACAGTCTTGGGAAATCAAAGTGGGGAGTTCTACTCTGTCCTATAGGGTCACTATGCGTCAGAATTGAATAGATGACGAGTGAGTGAGTGAGTGAGTGAGTGAGTGAGTGAGTGAGTAAAGTTATGTTGAAGTCCTAACTTGTGTACTTGTGATTGTGATCTTGCTTGGAAATAAATTCATTGACGATGTTATCAGTTACATTCGCGAGGTCATACTGGAATAGGGTAGATCCTAATCCCTTCCGAGTGGAGTTATTATCACTTAGAAAGCAGACAGGGAGACAGAATCCTATCAGGGGAAGAAGCCCCATCAGGATACAGTCCAAAACTCCAAGAGAAGTTTCAGGCTAGGAGAAGCTAGAAGTGATGCGGAAAGACATTCCCCTAAAGCAGAAGCACTGGCCATACCGACACTCTCAATTCGTATTCCAACGTCCTAAACTACGAGACAGTACAGTTTTAATGCAGCACACTTAGGAAGCTAAATCAGAGAATATTCTGGGAATAAAGGAAAAAAAGGATTGCTTTGCCCCGTCCCCCAAACACAAAGATGTCTTACATATGGACTATTTGTGGATGCTATACTCAACTAACAATGGGCAATCACATAGCATGAGGACTACATGCAACAATGGTCGAAATAGTTACAACTTATCTGAATCACACCCTTCTCGAGGGCTAACATTAGAAAATGAAGGAGGCTTGTGTCCAGCAAGGCCATCCATTGGCTTGGGGGCCATGGAATGTACTAGTTTGCTGCAATGTGAAATTTGCACCTGCAGCAAACAAACTTCTGGTTTCTCTAGAATGCAAATTGAAGATCTGTATACACAAATGGCTCCCAGCCTGGAAATTCCATGCCTTCCCACATTGGTTTTGTAAACAGAGTCTTAACACCCACATTGCGTATCTGGCCAGGACTGCCTATAATCATTTCAGTTCCTTTGGTGTGTGGACAATAACTGCTTAAGAGGCTGGATTCTCTTCTTCCTGTTGTTTTAATTCTTGAAATGTGCTTTATTTATGGTGCTTGACTAGTCCAAGATAGCTCTTGCTTAAATTAAAAAAAAAAAAATCTGTCATAAGATTTACTGTTTCTCTATGCAGCCATGTCTTTTTTGTGGACAAATTCATCTCTGAAACTTCTCACTTGGGATTCCCCAAGGAGCCAGATGAGTAATGTAGATCGTGATGCTCTTGACCACAACTTTGAAATATCCCTTCCCTTTAGCAGTGGCAGAATTGCTGTAGATGACTCTTACAAAATGGACATCCCTGGAATTCCACTGAGGTGTAGTGAATCAGAGTCCCTAGCATGGAGTCGGAATATGCTGTGCACACAGTCTGATAAGCACTGACCTAGGGCTTTGCCAGAAGACCCTAACTTGTCTTCAGGATGGATGCTCTACCTAGTACTGTGTATTGGGTGATTGCCTACCTTTGATATGGGAGCCTTCATATTGCAATTTATTCTGACTCAGAGTGACCCTATAGAACAAGGTACAACTGTCCCCTGTGTGTTTGTAAGACTGAAAGTCATTACGGAAGTAGAAAGCCTCTTCTTTCTCCTGCAGAGCAGCTGGTGGTTTCAACATGCTGACCTTGTGGTTAGCAGCACCATGAGTAACCACGGTGATGCTGTCAGGTCACTGAGTTGAAATCAACTTGCTGGCAGTGCGGCTTTTGTTTTGTTTTGTTTTTAGAGAGAGAATTGCAATGGTTAAGCACCCAGCTATAAATCAAAATGCTTGCGTTTCAAACCCACCTAGTACCACCATGGAAGAAAGATCTGACTCCCATAAAGCTTACAGCAGAGAAAACCCAGGGTAGAGTTATGCTTTGTCACACGGATCACCAGGAGTCCAAAATGGGCTAGAAAACACCAACCCCCAAGGATCTTGTACATTATTCTGGAGGGATGGGTAATCATTTGATGATTTATCTAAAATAGGAACATGGCTTTGTTTCTTCTTTCCTGTCCCCTCCCCCTGGTTACTCAGTCCTTCTTCTCTTCTCCGACACCTTCCCTGGTCTCTGTGACACGCATATGTGGCACACCGAGGAAGACACTGAGTGTAATGCCAGATGATAATAAAATGCCAAGGTAAGCCAACCTTTTTTCTGAGATGCATGTAGAAAGGCTGAGAGGGAGAAGGTGATTTACAGGTGGATTCTCCAGGGGGAGGATGGCACACCTCAAAGCTTTCAGGGAGATTATAGGAGAGGTGGAGCAAAGGATGTTGAAGCAAGAAACAGATGTGAGGGCAAGTGGCAGTGAACTGGAGCTAACTGGGTATGCAAATTCTACATAGAAATAGGGCTGGGCTCTCCCCCAGGAAAATTCACTTCAGAGGACAGCACTGAAGCTACAGCTCAGAGAGGGACATGTCTGATCAAAGCACACAGGAGAAAATGAAAGGTGAAGAAGAGAGAGTGGAGCACATCCTGGCCCACCAAGCCTTGAAGATGATGTTCCTGCTCCGAGCAACCAATGCAGAGAGAGGACCATAGGACCAGCTCCACTATGAGACACGATGTCCCTCACTGACCCAGAGTGCTACGGGGGACAACACTAGAGACACAGTGCGGGAATTGTGCCCGATCTGACTCCACCACATCTAGGCTAAACACTAAGGGTGTCCAACAGAACTGCAAGGGGAACAGAGCAACGAAGTCCCCAGGGAATATAAAAAATAGACTTTGGGGCTGGAGCATGGCACCTCATCAGACTAGACTGGAAAACAATCCTAAAGGTCAACAAACAGACCTTGAACTATTTATAGGCTTTCTTTTTTGTTGTTGTTTTCTTTTCTTTTCTTGCTTTGTTTTGCTCTGTCTTGTTTTTGTGCACATTATTATCTCTGCATGTCTATCTAAATAAAATAGGTGTGATAAACAAGCTGGAGAAGAAAACAACAAACTGACAGTTCCTGGGGGACATGGGAGAGAGGGAGGCAGGAGAAAGGAAGTGAGTGTTAGCAAACCCAGGGCCAATGGAACAAGTGATCCAAGATCAATGGCCAGGAGAGATCTGGTAGGGCTTGATCAAGAGCAATGTATCCGAGAGGAATTACTGAAACCCAAATGAAGGCTGAACACGATAATGGAACAAGAGGAAAGTAAAAGGAAATAGAGGAAAGAACTAGGAGGCAAAGGGCATTTATAAAAGTCTAAATACAGGCATGTACATAGGTAAATA
>NW_022103922.1:14440000-14510360 GCF_000313985.2 Echinops telfairi | reverse complement strand
AAATGGATGGATGGATGGCTTGTGATAAGAATTGTACGAGCCCCCAATAAAATGATTAAAAAAGAAAAAAAGAAATAAGGCTGGGGGTAAATTTGTTAAAGGATGTTGTGAGAGACAGAGAAGAATTCTTAAATTTGTATTTGACTGTTCACGTAGTCTAAAGGAGTGCTGACTCACCTGCTCATATGCAGGAACAGAGACGCCTATGAAATTACAGCCCTGGCATCTTCCTTCTGGCTGGGTGGTAGTCCAGGGGCACAGAAAAGAGAGTTGGGTAGCTATCATTCTCATGAACACCCTTAAGGTAATACATTTAAAAATTAAGCTTGCAGTTGATAATCCAGAGAAACATAACTCTGTGTGCCAACAGGGAGTTGGCTGTTTTCCTATGAATTTTCCTGAACTATTAGCACAGTATGTTGTGACTTAGAGGTACTTGAAGACTCCTTGCTTCCTTCCAATCCATCTCCCCTTCCCACCTGTTTAAGTGTTTCCCATAAGAACAGACCCCTTATATTTAAAAATCCATATTCAGGGGCCCAGAGGAAAGTAGGAAACTATCTCCCTGAAAATGCCACGACTCAGAGCGTTTGGTGTGGAAGATGAGTGATGGAGCAGAGTGGTGGGGTTTGAGAAGGGCACCGGAGACCCCCGAGGTGAGGATGGGGAGGCTGTAACACTCAGGAGGCACCATGCGTCAACAAACGAAAGGGTAAGGAATCCTCAAGTGAGGAAACACGAAAGATATTTTCTGACCCCATGATAATTCTTTGAATTGGACTTGATGGTGAGCTCAAAGCCGAGCCAAATGGCTTTTTCAAATAAGCAATGGACTGCAAACCACAAGGTCAACTGTTCAAATCCAGCAGCTGCTCCACAGGACAAAGTCGAGGTTATCTGCTCCTGTGAAGATTAACAGCCTCGGAAACCCTCTCTGGAGTCACTATGATTCAGAATGGACTCACAGACTTTGGAAGGATGAGCTTTGGGGATGATAAAATAGGTGCCAAATACCACTTTTCAGCTTGTCGGGCTGTGATAACTTGTTGGTTGCTGTAATGTTGGAAGCTATGCTACCAGTATTTCAAACATCAGCAGGGTCACCTAGGGGGGCCAGGTTTCAGCAAAGTTTCCATGTTCAGACAGACTAGGGAGCCTTGGCCCTCTACTGTCAAGAATTCAACAATGAAAGCATCACAACAAACCTTGTCTAATCTAATGCTGGAAAAGGTGTTCCCCAGCTTGGAAGGCACACAAGCTACAGCCACAACAATGGGCTTAAATAGACTACTGATTGTGAAGGTGGCAAAGGACCAGGCACATTACACTCTGTGATTCAAGGTCACCAGGAACCCGAGCCAACATAATAGCAACTAACAGCAAAGCAGGTGGAGGACCTGGGGCCGAGAGAAGCTAGGTGCATGTTTAATACTAGGCCCCGGCAGCACCAGTAATGGGGGCCATGTTGAGATGATGCAGGTCAACAGTTATATTCTCTATATGAACCCAACACGGATGGATTATTTAGGGGGGGGTGGTGAAAAGGACAGAAAAAATGATTTTAATTTGTCAAAGGCTAGAGGAAAACACAAATGACCTTGTTCTCTTACCTATCCCTGAGAGGACAAAATTCTACCCTCTTTGTCTCTGGCAGGGCTAGTTCTCAAGAATCATATTCGTGATAACTGAATTTCCCAGAGAAAAATCATCATGAAAGTTGAAGTGATAATCACAGAGGCTTAAACTCGGATCAGAAACCTGTTCTGATAGGTTAAATAATGTATTCAGGTTTTCTTCCCCCCACCTATCCCATCTCTCTGGTTTCTGGCTCACATTTGTTCACTAAGGGCAATTGAATGGGGAAGCAAAAATGGTTTTAAATTATTTAGCTCGATGGAGGGAAGACTTGGCTCCTTCGATCCTGCTAATTAGGTGGGTGTGTGCCTTCTTCCTCATTGATCCATCCCAAAGGGCTTTGACACACGCATATGGGGATCTATGCTAAAGGACTGATTCTGAAGAAACGGGACAGATGTCCACAAACACATGCAAAAATCAGTCCCATTACTTTACACTTGGGATTGAGTTTTGTGACTATGGTCAGTACAGGACAGAGCATATAATGTTCTTAATGTTTAGCATTTGTACCCAGGGGCTTCAAAAAGTTGATAGAAAAATGGATTTTTCCTACAGAATTGTTGAAACCCCCTTATATTAAAAAAAGAAATCTGCACAGGAAAGCTCAGCCCCCCAAATGAAAAGAATAACAATAATAGCAACAAAGCCTCACATATGAAAGTCTGCGCCTAAGCAGTAGGAGTCTAGTGGTACTGTAAGGAGCCCTGGTAGCAGAGTGGTTATGAGTGGGGCTCCTAACTTCCAGGTAAGCAGTTTGAAACCATCAGAAGCTCCATGGGAGAAGGAAAACTTAAATTTCGGAAACCCACAGGGACGATTCTACCCTGTCTCTAGCATTACTGTGAGTCGGAATCAATTTGCTGATAGTGAGTCCGGTTTGCTTTGTGAGTCTTACTGCAGTTAAGAGCCCACCTGCTAACCAGAAGATCGCTGGTTGGATTCAGCCCACCAGCTCCTCCTCGGGAGCCTGGCGCGGCAATCCGCAAGGACTACGGGCCTGGGCCCCGATGCGGCAGTTGTACTCTGTCCTGTGGGGGTCTTATGATTGGCAATGACTCGAAAGCACACTGAGTTGGTTTAGCTTTTGAGAGGTTGAGGGAAATGTCTGGGGCACTAGTTTATGACACCTGCTTTAAAGTCATGTTTCATAACTTTGGCTTTCAACCCCATCTGCAAGCCCAGTTTAAATTCTGAAGTAAGCGGCTGGTGGGTTTTACCCCATCAAGAGGTACAGCCTCAAACACCCAGCGGGGCAGTTGTCCTCTATTGATTGATGGCAGCCAGTGTGTTTCTGTAAACCGACTACCCTTCTTGGGGTACTCCAAGATTAGACTAGGTAGGGAGAGGCCAGAAAACCAGGGATTATGCTTTTCTTTGACTTTGAAACTGAAATTTAAAAACATCATACTTTACCTATGCATATATATTATTTTATGGATTTCCTTGATAGGTCTTCGCGTAATATTCTGGGGGACACCAGCCAAGGACACTGACTTTCACAGGCATTCTGCATAGCGCAGGAGGGAATGGTAAAATGCTGAGTGTCCGAGCCCACAAGGAGTTGTTTTTGCTTCTATTATTATCTCCTACTTTATGACAACACACTTTGTACAGAGCACGATACATGTTCGTTGAATTAAAAAAATGTTACTCTCTCATACTCTCTGCTGCATCTTTCATCTCAAAAGGAGTGCTGGGGAGAAATGTCAGTGTAATCCATTACCAATCTGTCTGGGTCGAAGAGTGATAAAATCTGTCCTTAATTAAGAAAGAGAGGGAGCGATAGAGAGGGAGCGAGACTTTCCTTCTAGTCCCACGAATAGAAAACATTTTGGTGATTTTATCATTTGTTCTTCTGTCTCTGAAACAATGCCGCCTCGTAGAACCGATGAGTCTCAGACTAGGACAAAGTGCAGTAAACCTGAGCCAGCTAAACCTTAACAGTGTAAATGAAACCTTTAAGTCGTGTGAACCACTAGCAGCCTTGCAACTCTTTACATGTGCAAAGAATTGAATGAAGACATATGGTCACCATCAAGTTGGTTATTTAATTCTGAGATGACACACGTATTAATCAACTGAAAAGGGGAAGCTACTATATGGCTGGTTGTAATTAACCAACCACAAATTTCTCTAACCACTTCAGTCTAAACCAAAAGCCAAAATGGCATTTCGTGATTACACCATCCCACCCAGATTTGCATTTCTTGATGAATTCCCAAGGTTAGGCTATGAGCCATACTGTAAAACCAACCCTCAATTACACCTTTTTAGAGAGGAAGATTAGTGGCAGGTGGCGCCTGCTATAAAAGCCTCATTAAAACACCTTCTGGTGGAGTTTCACAAAAGGAAGCCACCAGATGGAAACCCATCTCCACATGCTAGTCTTACCTCAAATGAGAGTTTCACCTGACACTTTGGGGACAATTTTTTTTCTCATCTAACAAGCCACGGAGGTTCAAAATACGATCTATCAGGATTAATCGTACTTGATCACGAATCCATTGTAATGCCATATGCTGAAAGCATGGTTCACTGTGAAGCCTGGAGCCAGGTAGAGCCCCTCTGGTAATGTAAACCCTCCCCTTTTCCCTGCAGCGAATCTCATTTCACCTCCTCCCAGACTGCCGATGCCAGGAAGGATGCGGAACCCTTCCTATACAATCTCTGCTGCACTTTTGAATGGTAGCAAATCTGATCTCAAAGGTAATGACGCAGAAACCTGCTGACTAATTGGAAAATTATTTTCCTGGTGTTGCTTGCTTAGTGGGGCGAATGGATAAAAGGTATTTATTCCATTGTGTACAATTTCAAAGACTTAGCCCTGGTCTTCTTATGGGCACAGCTTGGTATTACTCATCCCCTCCTTTTGCCTAGATGTGTTTGTGACTCCGCGATTTATTGGGTGGGAACCAGTGAAAAGCTGGCCGGAGAAGGTTTTCTAGAGGAGGTTGTGCCACCTTATGGGGTCCTAGAAATGGCAAGATGTTTTTTCCAGTTGTTTTGACTTTGGGATGGATCCAAACTGTTAAGTGCCAAATGGTATAACTAGCATGAAAGAAATAAAGAAAAGAATCCTCTGTATTTATCCACCTTCTGTCTATCTGTCTGTCTCTCATCTATCTATCTATCTATCTATCTATCTATCTATCTATCTATCTATCTATCTATCTATCATCTCCCTGTCTGTCTGTCTAGAGGAAGGAATCTGTGTGGCTCCAATACTAACCCAAAGGTCAGCAGTTTGAACTTACCAGTCACTTTGCTATAGAAAGATGTGGCAATTTGCATTGTAAATGCTGATAGCTTTGGAAACCTGATCGGACTGTTTTGTTGCGTGCTCTGTAGTCACTACGAATAGGAACCAACCCCATGAAATGTTGTTGTTGTTATATATATCTAATAAAACATGTAGATGTGTAGATATGTTGTATTAAATATATATAACAATAATTATATCTATATCATTTGTGGGATAATTCCATAGCTTTTCAGTCTGCTTTTCCATGAAGCTTTTGGATCTCCATTGTGTGTGTGCATGTGTGTTATGTTACGCTACTTACAAAGTACTGCCCACTAGGTGAGTTTCTATGAGAAAGATGGCCTTTCTTGTTTAAGACCCCATCTATGAGTTGCACATATGAAGGTAATCATACACATATGGCCATAAAAGCCCCACACACTTTTCTCTAGTTATGGGGGCCCAAAATGAGGAGCTAAAGTGATTCGCTTCCAAATTTGCTATAATAGTTTGTAGTCACTTGGTTCCAGCTACAATGGTGCTAGAGGGGATAGAGTAAGTCATCCAGCTGTGAGGTACACAAAACACTATCGCCAAGATGACAATAGTGTCCCTAATGCTATGCTTGTGGCACATGGGGAATCTCTGGGTGATGAAAACTCCTAATGAAGAATTTGGAGGTTCAAGGCCATCTGAGTCTCTGCAGAAGAAATGCCTGGCAATCTATTTCCAAGACAATCATCCCTTGAAAGCCAGACTCTGACACACAGAGCTTCTCATGAGTTAACTTTTACTCAACAGCGACTGGTTTGACCAAATAAGTTCTGGCCTCTGAATGCACTCTAAGTGCTGTGTTTCACATCTTCTTGATAGATGTTACCCCAACTTCACTGCTATTGAGAGTGTTACCATGATGGTAAGATCAAAATCAATGTTTCAAAACTACAATTCTTCATGGTAGTAGGGTGGGGAGGCACTTATTAAACTGCAGATTTATGACCTGCATAAAAAACTGAGGGCATCAGACTATCTGGGGGCAAATCCGGTGTTTCTGTTTTTAACAAGCCCTTTGGGTCATTCCAGATCACGCTAACATCCAAAGGAAAGCACCCTGACCCTTTTTTCTGCTCTCAAACCCTGTCTGACACCACACACCATGTATTTCTTCTTCTGTCGTACCGAAAGCCATGCGACCAGTGAACTCGTGAGACTCGGGGTCCATAATGCGTTCACAAAGGATGACAGAAAGCCATCGCCACATTATTCTTGGGATCAAATATGTAACTATGAGACATTGTTCTGAATGTTTTCTGTTATCTAAGCACTATATCTAATATGTTCCATACTGCGCATGTTTACGAACCCTTAAAAAATCTTAAGTGTCTAATGACACGTATAAATCACTCGAGCTTTGTTCTTATAGTTTATACAGTCACCAGACGCAAAAGATAAAAGAGATAGCCCCAGAATCGTGCAGCTGGGAGAGCTTATTTGATCCAACGTGAGAACTGTTAGATTTGGCCAAGCAAGAGGGAGTCTCCTGGGACATATTTTTTAGCCAAAAAGCAAAAAAAAAAAAAAAATCGCAAAGTCTCAGTTTCAGTTATATTGAACCAGAGGCCAGATCCTGGTGATAATTAAACCTAGGGACACCTCTTCTCTATTGGGTGCAACTCCATTTCTATAAACATCTGGATGAATGATAGATACCTCGTCTCATTCGTACCTCTCGCTCAAAAGGAAACCTTCCATTTCAATCCTCTTAATGCCTCTTGTTGCTGTTGCTGTGTGCCACCGAGCACCCCATGTGGCCGAGCACCCCACAGACTTTCCCAGGATGCAGTCTGTCTGGAACAGATCCCCAGGTCTTCTATCCCACAGAGTTGAAGATGGGTTCAAACCACCAAGCTTTCAGTTAGTACCCAAGTGCACCCAGGGCTTCTTCTCAAGGTGGTCTCTAAGCTTTGCAAATCACACTTTTTGACAGGGAGGTCCTCACTGTACCCCGCCAATGAAAACTGACCTTGTCTCCCTCCGCCCCATCTCCACCAGCAGCATCCACTGATAGGAGTGTTTTCCTTCCATGGAAAGAGCCCCACCAGAAAGGAATATCAGGCACTGAATCTGGGAGCAGAAGAGACAAGTGAAGGAGCCATTATCCAGGATTCAGCTCCCCAGTGTGGGTTGTAGCTTAACTCTGACCACCATTAGCAATGGAGACCCTCTCTTTGTGGACAAAGCATGCCTCCGTGAGAAGTGCAAGGACCTTTGGAGGATCAGGAAGCTGAAAGTTGGCTGGGATAGTGATCTCTCTGCATTGGGATCACCATGCACAGCGGGAGACTGTGAGCCCACCGGGGCTGGAGATCTCCTAGGGATCTGACTCTTGAAATCGACCAGAGGAGTGAAGCTCTCCTTTCAGAATATTTATGGTACAGACATCGCGGCAAGGGAGGGCTTGAGGCCCTACATTGATGAGTGAGACTAAGGCTGAAAATGAAAGCGATGTTCTTAGATTCCATTTCTCCTCTTATGCTGGAGAGGTCTTCTGCTTGGAGATAGGTTTAACAGATAAAATTGTTTAACCTCAATTCTTTCTAGTATCTTAATTTGTTATTTAATACTCTCCCTCGCCATCCCTTCTTATCTTTGCTAGCCTGCTAATAACTGGAGAAAAAATTAACTCAGCCATAACTGATTTCTAGAAATATTTCTCCATGTTACTCTCAGAAGGTCGGGGAGTTGGGGAGAAAGGCTGGGGTTTGCCATACAAACAGACATGTCCTGAATGGTCTTACCCTTCATTTGTCAATCTTGGCGTTTCTTGGACAGTCATAGCTGTTGGTACAACATATTTTACCACATACCAACATCACAGGCCAGCCAAAACTTTTAGTATAAAACAGAGGGGGTTCTTTGTTAAGGAAAATTGATGGGAATTCTTATAAGGCAGCACTTCTGTTTGTCTTGACTTTAACTAGTATTTGTGGAAGGTTAAGTCAACTCTAGATTGCTCTTGCCACATTTTCCTCATGCATTCTTCTGGTTCATTCTCTCTGTCTCTGTCTCTGTCTCCTGGTCTTTGATCTTTGCTTCTATTCTTCCCCAAATTCTCTCTTCTTGTGGTTACTCTGACATTTGATTAGTTTTCTGTTTGTATCTGAATATTGACCATTGTCTTTCTCCGGATTTTTTTTCTCCTTCTTCCCCCCTCCTGCATCCTTCTTGACCTTTTCCTCCCACCTGCTACTGTTTTCCTTCATTCACTTTAAAATCAGGATTTCTGTGTTTCCTATGATTCCCAAACTCCTCCTTTTTCCTCCTGTGGAGCTGTTAGCTGTCCATAAGCCATGGGTCTGGGGAAAGTGGACACAGCATTTGTGTGTGTGTGTGTGTGGTGGAGATGGGTGGGGGGGAGGGGAAGATCCAGGTTCCATGGAATCCAGATTAATGAGTTATGGTATCTAACAGGAACCCCCCAATTTCTTCCACACTCCTTATCAATGTCCATTTGGTTATCAACTTAAAACACTGTTCTCTTCTCTAGAGCAGTTGTGTGTAGAGCTTTTATTTTCTCTGGTTCCTCAGATGTCCCCCCAAAGAAGAAGGCCCCATTAGGACAACTGTAGGGAAAGAGGCGGGAAGTTAAGTGCTAGAATCCCAGGGGCCACTCTCATTGCTTCCCAATTTAAATAATGCCCAGCTGGGTGAGTGACCTTTGCAGGCCAGCCGGCAGGGGCTGAGAAACACTGCCCCAATGAGGCAGGATGTATATCTGTTTACTACCCAGCATGCTGGCCTGGAGCTAATGACATTAATCCCCCTACTGAGTTTCATTAGGTGACAGACAGGGAGCCACACTTTTGCAGCAATCAACTGCTTCTCCCATCAGCCAGCTGCAGAGAGGAGTCCTCCAGGATCAGTGCCCCCCTCCCCTCATTTGCTTTTCTTCCTCTATTATCTCTGACATGTTCACTGAACTACAGACTGCATATGTTTAAAAATAATTAAACGCGCTCCAAACAAATAGGCAATGTTGCCGTGATCCCTGCAATGAATGTTCTGTGTGTTTTGACAGATTTTTCTGCTCGTTGGATTCATCAAGCAGCCGGGCTCTTTGCTGTCACTCCTGACAAGCCAGCAGATAAGCCCCCAGGGCAGCCTCACTGGCCAACCTCCTGGCCCAGCTCTGACCTTGGGACTCACAGAACTTCCTGGCCAAGGGGCCAGATCATTTGGAGAATCCATGTCTGGGCTCTGGGGCAGGAGGTTCAGCAAAATAACCAGGAGGCACAAAGCAGAGCAAAGTCCAGTCTCAGTGCTGGGTTTTCTTTGGATTGGCCAGGCTGTATTACACCAAGGAAAGAAACCCCAGGCCTGTAAATGCAAGCAGAAAGGCTCCCTGGGAGTCTGAAGCCCACAACGTACCCACATTCATCAAACAGAGGCTGTTCACACCCTGCTGTTGCAGAGACCACTCTGCTGTACCACTCTGTAGGGTTTGCAGTGAGTGATTTTTCAGAAGTGGGCTGCCTGACCTATCTACGGAAGTGCCTGTGGGGTGACAGACTCAAACCTCCAAACCTGTGGTTAGCCACTGAGCTCATTCAATGTTTGCCACCCTCAAGGACTTCCCAAGCAAACCACCATTTTTAATTAAAAAAAATTGAACTGTCCTCTTAGAAGCAGAACGATACATGGAACAAGGAGTTCACTGATCTGATGGATCGTGCAACCTACAGGCTCCACAAGCTGGAGAGCAGAAGCACTGGACAGTGTCCTGCTACCATGATCACGTGATCACATGAGGAAGTCTTGGATACTGTGAGACAAGAATGTGGAAGGAGGCTCAAAATCATCAGATAGAGACTGGAGGATCCCCCAAGACTATGGTCCTTATCACCTTCAGGTCTGGAACTGAACTTACCCATGGCTCAAATTATAGACAAATGATAGAGCTTTAAGGCAACAATACCACTAATGTGTTACACACACCTTAGAATATTCAGCCAGTTAAGATCAAAGGCAACATTTACTCAAGGATGAAGCGCATCAGTTGCCCTTTCAGGGACAACCACGGCTACTACTTTCTCATGTGTCTTTCAAGAGATGCTCTGAACACCTCCGGTCTATATTTAATCTTCTGGTATTGAAACACTTCTTACCCAGCATACACACTGCTCTACCTTGCTCTTGATCACTTGCATGCATATGTATGGGATCATTCCATAACTCTTCTTGAAACAAAAACAAATACAAAACACAATATAAAACACCCACTGCCATTGAATGGGTTCCAACTCAGAGCGACCCAGAGGGTTTCTGAGATGACAAACCTGTAGAGGGACAGAAGCCTTACCATGCTCCCCCCAGGAGCAGCAGGTGAATGAACCACAGAGCTGGTGGTCAGCCACCCAATATTTAACCCACGGCACCCCAGCTGGTCCTTAATATATGCAACAAAATCTTTAATGATTAACATGTAGATTATTTCCATTAAAAAATATATATCTATACACACAAGGTTTCTCTATTGTAAACAGGGACTCTTTTTGTAATTACTGCAAAGCAGGTGGATGTTAAATTGGGGAAATGCTGCAAGTGCTCATCAGAAAGTTTGCTCTGAATCACACTCCCACCTGCAACACAAAATAGCGCTTGATTCCGCAAACCTCCTTCAACACAGGATGTTATCAAATATTTTGATTTTTGCCTGCCTAAAAGATGAAAAATATTTCATTTGAGCTTTAATTTACCTTTTAAAATGATAAAGAACCCTGTGTACTTTGTCATGTGTTTAAGAACTAGCTGCGTTTTCTTTTCCATGTGTTGTCTTTTTCTGCCCTTTGTTCGTCTCTTATTGGGTTGTCTTTGGTCTATTTGCAGAGGTTTTATATCTTAAGAAAATCAGTTTTCTTTCATATGAATTCCATGGGTATTTTTTAGACTGGCATTTGAGTTTTGCCTTTTTGTCTTTTTAAGTAGTCTTTTTTTTCCAGATAAGAAATGCCTTTGTTTCATGTAGTTGCAGGGATCAGTCGTTTATCATTTCTGAATTTTGTGTCCTATTTCACATTCCATCCAGTTATTTTTACCCTAATGTTCAAACTCATTTTATAATAACCTTTAAAAACCTGTCTGTGAAATGAAATTGTTCTCGGTGATTTTTAAACCACAGCAATCTTCCGTGATGCCCCGTGGGACTGACTGCAGTTCCACAACTCGCGGTGGCTCGCATGTGCGTTTGTTCCCACGGAGCCACACTCGCGATGAGACTTGTGCTCGATGTGAATAGACCAAAGTGTGGATTAAAGTCTGCAAAAAGATGACTTTATTTTTCGATTATCCAATTGCAGTTTTGGTCCTTATCCCACATAAAAGCAGAAAGCATGTTTTTAGTCTAACGTGGGCCAATTTAGTCATTGGAGGTCAATGCAAACACTTTGAAACTTCTTTCCCCACCCCATTCCTTTTCTGCCCTCTAGGCCCCTCAGGTTTTGTATGGCTGCCTGAGTTGTCTTACGTTTGTTGTGGTTGTGGTCGGCTCACTCTCTCGTCTGTTTATCAGTTTATGCCTTTGTTTCATGCAGTTGAAGTGGAGCAAAATGCATGGTCATGCCAAGTGGTGGCATCTTCTGGGACTTCTCTGCTGCTTTCAGGACATTAGGCTGCTGCAAGATCCAAACAGTTATCTACAGTGCTGTCTCCATGTCACACCTGCAATTCCCTTTCCTGTCCGTGGCTCTTTGTGTCACATGGTCTCACTGCCATAGACCTTTTAGGGCACCTGTTAGGGGGAATTATGGGATTAAATACTTAGGTCCAGCTTGCATCTATCTCAGCACCTTTATTGTTCCCTGGTGCCTTGAGGCCCCATCTGTGATACTTGGTAGCTTTCGTTAGGAACATGGGGCCTGTCTCTCCTCAATGGTCACAGCTACCATCCATTGGGGGTTTCTATTTCTGCTCTTCGAAATGGATTCTGTGCATGTCTGGAAAATGTAGCACTTTCCACTGCTCTCCTATTGAACTCTCTTTTTTTAACTGCAGAAAGGTTTACACAACCACCTCAGCAAGCATTTGTCCCACGATGTCACTGTCAGAACAACACAATCGCTTTCTGAGACTTGAAAGTTCAAACTTTTAGGTCTATTTCCTGTCTTCCAATTGCTCCAATTGGAGTCACAATTGGAGCCATGGACCACATGTATGTTCTTAGGGTCTTCGGGGAAGGAGTGCTGACTATTGAAACACATTTAGTGAGGTATTGAGGGCAAAGGATAGATTGCTTAACTTCTCCAGTTAAGGTAAAAGTCAAATTGTAATCTTTTGTATACCTATATCCTATTTTTATTTTAAAAGGTAATCATCAAAATATGAAATAAGAAAAGGAATGTTATTATTCATTGAGAAGAGATCATAGATAAATTTGATTTTTTCTTTAATTTTATATTGTTTACAAAGTAATCAGATTTGTTGCTCATCTTATAAAGGTAAATAGCATTAAATCAATGTTCCATCATTTAATGAAATTTTAAAATACAAAAAAGCGCAACAAAAAGTAAAATTTTGTGAAACCCCAGACCTGAAAGACCACTACTCTCATTGTCTCTGTGTATCAATACAGCTATATCTTTACATACCTACACATCTTATCTATCATCTATCTATCTATCTATCTATCTATCATCTATCATCACAGCGGTTCTCAACCTTTCTAATGCCGCAACCATTTAATACAGTTCCTCATGTTGTGGTGACCCCCCAACCATAAAATTGTTTTCATTTCTACTTCATAACTGTAATTTTGCTACTGTTATGAATCAGGCGACCCCTGTGAAAGGGTGGTTTGATCCCCACAGGAATCATGACCCACAGGTTGAGGACCGCTGATCTAAAGACAGGAAGAGATCGCTCTACTGAGTTTAAGGATTAAGTTCATGTAATTGTGATGGCTGGTGAAGAAATGGCAAAGGGCCACATCTGAATTCCTCCAGATACAGAGACCAAACCAAGCCAAACCAGACCAGACCAGACCAAACCAAACCAGACCAAACCAAACTCACAGTCGTCAAGCCGATTCTGACTCATGGTGACCCTGTCGGACAGAGTAGAACTTCCCTTTTGGGTTTCTGAGACTGTAAATCTTAAAGAAAATAAAAGCCTCATTTTTCTCCCTCAGAGTAGCTGGTAGTTTGATATGCTCACTTCATGGTTAACAGTCCAACAGGTACCCTACTATATTGTCGGCATGCGGATACACAAGGGAAAAGGGAAAACCAACTCAATATATGCCCGAGGCTGATCCCTATCAGACAGGGGTTAAACATACTTCCACCTTCTATTCTATTTTAACATCAACGATCCTTCCCATGGTGCTCTGCTTCTGTGCTGGGGTCATTTGTCCATAGCAATGGCCACACAGAATTCACAGACAAGACTCATAATTATGGAAGTTAACAGGTTCCAAGTTAGGCTCAAGAACATGAAGGAGAACTTCTCAGCCATGCTGGTAGGCATGCCTCTCTGGTCCTCAGCCTCCTAGCCACATGGCAGCTGGGCCTCTGTCCTGCTCAAGCAAGTGTTACAAAGTCCCTCAGTGCTGAAAAATGGCCAAAGGGCATCCCACTCGGTAAGCCAGCTGCCCACAGGGCATTCAGCTTTGCTCACTGCTCATCTCTGGGTCTAGGTCCTGTGTCCTTCACACAGGATCTCCAACGCTCTCCACCGGGGGCTCTTCTTTCTTCCTGCTCCTTTATACCCAGGGGAAGGGCCACACTGCCTAATCCCTAAATAAGAGTCCCAGTCACTTAATAGAGCTTGCAAAGACCATGGAGAGAATAGCTAAACCACAGCAGCTGGCAAGTCCACAATTCTCAGGCCAGGTGAAAGCCTGTAAAATCCATTAGTCTATGTCTGAAGTCCCAAGGTCAATTGACAGGGTAGAAATTCTGGCAAAGTACTTCACTGTCAAGAAACTTCAATTTTTTTGTTCCTAAGACCTTCCACGGATTGAAGGAGGCTCACTCACCTTATGGAAGGTAATCTGCTTTACCCATGATTCACTGATTTAAATGTTAACCACACGTTTTCATAGCAACACCTAGACAACTGTTTGAACAAACACTATGACACCCTAGCCTGGCAAAGCAGATACATAAGCAGCAAACCATGAAATAAATATGCCGAATATTTCTCAGTGGTTTGTCCTTTTAGCAGCCCAATTGTATTTTCAATATTCTTCTCCAGCACCACAATTCAAATGCATCAACTCTTCTACGGTCTTCCTTATTCAATGTCCAACTTTTACATGCATATGATGCAATAGGGAAGACTATGGCTTAGGGCAGGCACCCCTTAGTCCTCAAAGTAACATCCTTCATATTCAATACTCTAAAGAAGTTCTGCACAGCACATTTACGGAATGCAATGCATCTTTTGATCTCTTGACTGCTGCTTCCATGAACACTGATTGTGGATCCAAGTAGGAGACAGTCAATGACAACTTCAACCTTTTTTCCATTTATCATGATGCTACCTATTGGTCCAGTTGTGAGGATTTTGGTCTTCTTTACATTGAGTTAAACCCATGTTGAATAATCCTCAATCTTCTTCAGCAAGTGCTTCAAGTCCTCCTCACTTTCAGCAAGCAAGTTGGTGCCCTCTGCATACCGCAAGTTGACAGTAAACCTTCCTCCAATCCTGATGTTTCACTCGTCTTCATATAAGCCAGCTTCTTGTTTATTTGGTCAGCACACAGATTGAACAAATACGGTGAGAGGATACCACCTGGCCACACACCTTTCCTGATTTTAAACCATGTTGTATTCCCTTGTTCTGCTTGCCCAACTGCCTCTTGATCCATGTGTAAGTTCCTCATGAGCACAATGAATTATTCGGGAATTCCCATCTTCTCAAGGTTATGCTAGTTTATTATGGTCAACACAGCCCCATGTCTTCGCATAGTCAATAAAACACAAGAGAGCATCTTTCTGCTGTTCCCTGCTATCAGTCAAGTCCCATCTGACAGCAGCAATGACATCCCTCGTTCCACACCCTCCTCTGAGTCCAGCCTGCACTTCTGGCATCCCCTTGTCAATGTACTGCTACAACCATTGTTGGGTGACTTTAATCAGAGTTCTACTTGAGTGTGATAGCAATAATATTGCTCTATAGTTTGGGGATTCTGTTGGGTCACCATTCTTTAGAATGGGCTCCAATATTATCTCTGCCCATAAAGATTACAGCCTGGAAAGTTCCGTGAGGCAGTGCTTCTCTGTCATACAGTGTTGCTGAGTTGGAATAGACTTGATGACATACAAGCAGTTATCCAAATGAGAGTCCCCGGGTGGTCGACAAACAACACATTTGGCCGGTATGTGCAAGGTTGGAAGTTCGGAATTACCCAAAGGCACCTTGGAACAAGAAAGGCTGGTGACCCACCTCTGAAATATCAGTCATTGAAAATCCTGTCAGCAAACAGCTGTACTGTGACACAGATAGGGTCTCCATGAGGTGCAGGCCACTCAAGGACAAAACACTGACAACCTGTACTATGCAGACGGCATGTAGGGCAGGAACTGTGCTAGATTCTAGAACACAGAACATATTTCCTATCTTTGTAGAGTGTTGTGGCAGACAAGCTCGGTAAGCAGACAGGCTTATAACAGACTGTTCTGTTACAGAGGAACCCACCCTTTGGATAGGGTGATGGTGGAGATGGGGACAGTAAGGGTTAGAAGACTGGAGAATACATGATATATGATCTAGATTTTAATCCATGGGGGACGTTTGTCAGTTTAAAAGGGATGGGCTGAAAGAATCCCAGGCCAAGGTGGCAGGAAGAGCTGAGCATGAAAGTAGTCATTCAAACCATCATTGTCCCTGTGAGGCCAGTCTGATGATCTCCATTGTACAGGAGAGTGAAAAGAGATTTTGAGAGTGCTCATTGATGCTACTAGCAACGTGACTGCAGCATGTGAATCCAGTGGAACTGACTTCAAAACATGCCCCCACCCCCCAACTATGTTAAGCTGCCTCCTTATGGAGAGAAGGAAGAGGTAAACATGTGGACACGGTGTTGCTGTGTTGAGGTACCAATGAGTTGGCTCTGACTCGTAGCAACCGCATGTTCAACGGAATGAAGCACTGCTCAGCCCTGCATCATCCCCACACCGATGGCTATGGGCGAGCCCATTCTAGAAACCATGTGTCAGTCCATCTTGTCGAGGGTCTTCCTCGTTTTTTGCTGACCTTCTACTCAATCCAGCACGATGTGTACAATAAAAAGACTCACTCCCATCGAGTCAATTCTGACTTAATGATGACCCTACAGGGTAGAATGGACCCTGTGGTTTCTAAGACCTAACTCTTTATAAGAGTAGAAAAGCTCATTTTTTTCTCCTAAAGAGTGGCTGGTGGTTTCCAATGGGTGACCTCAAAGTGAACAGCCCTGTGTGACACCACTGCTCCACCAGGGCTGCTGGTGTAGAACTGTTATGAGATGCACTGTCACTTCCATAACATCATGCACCCAGTGGTTGCTCGCTTTCTCTGTCAAACATGGGGGAAGGAGTTTACAAGATAGTTGGGTAAAATGATGAATCAGTACCCCATAGAAATTGACCCAGGCCTATAGCTGTCAGGAAATCCCAGAGTTTGCGACCTGTAGTACCTAGAGAGTGCACCTAAACGCTCCACAGAAGATGTCATTGCTGCTATGCAGATTTTGAGGCCCAAATCTTGGGCTTGAAGTCTGCTCTGTTGAGATTCTTGACTCCTATTCGTTGACTCTGTGAGCTTAGGCAAATTCATTAGACAATCTGTAGTTGAATGTCAATATCTGAGGACAATATCTCTGGTACCTGAGCCTGAAGGTCAGTGAAAAAGGATTACTACAAAATCATAGAGACCTTTATCACACAAAAATATGAGAGTACTTCTAAAAGTGGGTGGGAAAATGGAAGTAAAAGAACAATAGAAAAACTCTACGAATTTTTTGAACCCTTCTCTTAACAAAAGGTGAAGCTATTGTTTCTTGACAATCCTTCATCTACCTCTCTACACTTCTGAAGGTGGGATTTCTTCATCTCTAACCCTTCCTTGAAACATTCTATACTCTTCCATTTTTCTTGGCATTGTGCTCCTTTAAATGTTCTTCGAGTTTGGGAGTAAAAGAAGTGTAAAGAAAATAGAGCTGGACTGTAAAGGGATTGGGATAAAGTTTTCCAACAAATTTCTCTGACAACAGTCTTTGCTACCCTCAAAGAATGAGAGTCCATTTGTCATGATGGAAAACCAAATTCCTTGGTGCAACCCTGTTCTCACCAAAATAGTTTTCCATGTTCTTAAAACTCCTTCTCATTGAGCCCCTATGATAACTCCTGTGTCCTATAGGTGTATCTATCAAGCTCACCACCCACTGAAATCCCAACATATAATTGCTACCGCCTGGTGAGCTGAGTGCTCCACCTTGAATTTTTTGACACAGATGATCTCCTTTGAAACCACTGTTTTGATTGGGCCTCTTTTTTTTCCCCTCCAAGATATCATAAAAATAAACAAAGACATTATAAGGAGATTGATAAATCTGCTCTGGAAGACATATGGCCAGAATGCTCCTTAATGGCAAGAATGGCAAGACTCTGTCTCATGTACTTTGGACATGTCAGGAGACACCAATCCCTGGCGAAGGGCATCCTGGTTGGCAAAGTATCAGGAAGTGAAAAAGAGGGAGACTTTCAACCAGAGGACTTGACGCTGGCTGCAACGATGGGCTCAAGATAAAAACAATTGTGAGGTTGTGAGGATGGCCCAGAACCAGACAGTGTTTCCTTCATCTCTACGTACATTATACATAGGGTCTCTATATGTCAGAATTGACTTGAGGACAGGTAACACGATCCGGAATATGATTAGACACATTTTGATTGGAACAAAGGCATGCATACTCGAACTGGAAGTCTAGTAACAAAGGCTTGCTGACTTACCCTCCTACAACCTTCTGGACAGGACTGTTTTCATGATTAAATAAGAGGATGTACATGGAAATTATTTTATAAATCCAAATGCCCTACAATAATAAAATATTAGTGTTAGAGTTTAAAAAGCATCTGTTGAATAAGTGTGCACTTTATGGACCTCCTGAAATCGGCGACAACTTTCTGAACTTGTTCCATGTTGGATTAAGTCATATATCTAGGCACTGAAAAGACAGACCTACCCTTCCCGACTCCTTTCATCTTCCAGTTTTTGTGGTGGGTGCTTGGTGGTTGTGTTAGTCCGGGTAGACTAGAGAAACAAATTCATAGACATATGCCTATGTGTATAAGAAAGAGCTTTATATACAAGAGCAATTAAATATTGAGAAAGCATCCCAGCCCAGTCCAGATCAAGTCCATAAGGCCTATATTAGCCCATATGTCCAACACCAATTTATAAAGTCCTCTTCAGACTCATGAAACACATGCAATGAGGCTGAATAGAGGAAGATCATAGGCCAGTGGGTGGGAAGTGTTATGAATCCAATGGTATTGTAAGCATCTCAGCACTGGCAGGGATTTCCACGTGGATTCTCTGGCTCCAGAGGTCTGGCTCCATCAGCCTCTCTCCATGTCTTCTCCCCAGGGATGTCTTGCATGGAGTGAGCAAGTGTCCCGCCTCGCCTCCAGCAAGCTATTTATCTCCTTAGTGCCTCCAAATGAGGTCATCAAGATACTACCTGATTGACAGGCTAGACTCCACCCCTTAACTCTGAGTCCTCAAAGTGACACAAGATGATATACCTATCACAGTGGTCTTGCATGGAGCAAAGTTTACTGATATAGTTCTCCTCTGATCACTTGCTAGGTAGCAGAAGCCCTGGGAGTCACCTGGGAAGGGTGGTGGTAACTCCAGAGCTGATTCCAGGAGAACATTTGGTCACAGCTATCCTAGTAGTTGAGTCTGCCTCAGCTGGCTCCACTGCTGGCTTCTAATGAACTATGACCGACAGCTCTTACCCAAACATTCCGTAATTTTTAAGTTGTGACCAAGCACCACCAAGGAAGGTGACTCCCGTGAGAAAGACCAAGCTAAGTTAGTTGTGCTCTGAATTTTCAATTGAACAGAAGGTAACGGTCAAAAATGATCAGAGATCATGTGATGCAGGTAATGTACAACTTGTACACATTTTATAAATTAGAGAAATCATGGGTGGGCTGGGGCGAAGGTTCTAAAGCATGCATCTGAAGGATTTTGAATTCTATTAGTTCAAAATAGATGAAATGTTTCAGGAAGACTGATTATATTCCTAACATCAGAGACTGGGGCTCTGATGCTCTTTTAGTAAATTGGAGGAAACCACTGTTCCAGTTTGAAACTAGCTACATGGAAAACAAATTACTTCACTCTTGGGTGAAATGAATGCTGCACATACCTGTTTCAACTTGTTAAAAACGTTGGCCTAGAGAGGACTTCTATGGCTCTGAGAACTGGACAAACACATCCTAATTCTTAGCTATTTTCTATGCATCTACTTATTCATTAAATGAATATTATACTTAGTAAATACTTAATATTTAATTATTCATTAAAAAGACATTGGGTATCTCTCACTGGAACATTATAAGGTCTATAGCACACGTGGCATTGAACTCCAACAGTGTAGACCACAGAGAGAAAGGAGACACAGCTTTTCCTCTGACAGGTAGAGGCATGTCTAAGGGATGTGTAAGGGAAACCAGGGAAGAAATGCATCCAGACAAAGAGGAGAATGGTGTGGGAAGAATCATGTGTTCCATCTGGAATGGAGGGAGGATTTCACAAAAGAGCAACGTCTGAACTAAATCTTGGTGCTTGAACAACCAGACTCTAGAAACTACCATTTGAGCCACATCATGGAAGCATGGACTTCTCTGTATCTTAGAGGCAGTTCTTCACCTATCAGCATGCACCGGACAGTGGTCTCAACTCTGGACACAGAGAAGCGTCACCATACAGTTAGAATCATGAGTCACCTTCCAAAAACCTTCAGGGCTGGGTGGCACCTGGTGACCTTATAGATTTTAAAACACTCCACAGGTGTTTCTGAAACACAAACTGGATTCAACATGTCTGGCCAAGATCTAGAATGTGTGCCATGTGACACTTGGAACAGAGCGGGCAGTGAGAAGAGAAAGATGGAGCGAATTGCACACAGGTAAAACAAGATGATTTGATAAAGACGACAGAGCTGGTTGGGCATGCCGAGGAGATTGGACTTATTCATGAAGGCCTGGGCAGCCACTGAGAGGTTTTAGACCAGAAACTTTGGTTTTCTTTTCCTAACAACCGTCATTTACTATATCAGAGTATCGTTGGGTCGGGGGACTGGGACTTCTTTGATTAGCTCTCACACAGCCACAATCGAGCCATCAGTGAGAACATTATCCATTTTATCTGATACTTGACCTTTTCTGAGCTCCTTCAGGTTGCTGGCAGCATTCAGTCCTTTGAAACTGTGGCACACAGGGTCACTTATCTTTTTTGAGAGCAACAAGAGCACATCTCTCCATCTGTGTCTGCCCTCTACACCTGCTGTAGGAGCTCACCTGTTAAGGTCAGGCCATCCAGGATCATCTCCATTTTGATGACCTCGAAATCAGCCGATTAGGGACTTCAGTTCCTACCCACTTCCACTGAGTTGGCTGGTACCTATAGTAACCCTAGTCTCGCATGATCTTTCCCATACAATGTAATGGGGGGGTTTATTGGTTGTTTTTGTTTTTAATGGGGTGATATTCCACTAGGTTAGAAGGTCCTATTCATACTAGAGATAAGAGAATGATCCAGGTCATATACACCAGGGAGAAAAAGTGTTGGACACCAATTTGGAATTTTGTTTACCATTGGAGAATTTGAGATTTTCTGATTCACATTTTACAAAAACAGCCTGGTGAAGTGGAAAGAAGGAATATGATTGAGAAGAGACTGAGGCTACACAGATGAGTTGAAAAAACATGTGCAAAAGATGATCGGGTGAAGAAACTGAGGTGGAAGTAACATTGGCGCATCGTAGAGAATGGTGGTGGTGGTGGGGGTTAAGAAAGCGCAAGGATGGTCGGGTCTGCTTGAGAAAGACACACACACACACACACACACACACACACACACACACACAGAAACGACATGATTCCTCAAGTTGTCCAATTCTAGACACTCATTTCTTATTACTTTTTTCTATAAGATACCTCTATTGACATCCAATCAATTTCTCGTTCTGAAATAAAAATGAATTGGCAGAGTGGTTACAAGTTGGGCTGCAAACTCCAAAGTCCACAGTTCAAAACCGCCAGCCACTCCTAAGAGAACGGCAGGGCTTTCTACTCCCATAAAGAGTTACAGTTTCGTAAACCCAGAGGTGCAGTTCTCACCTCTCCTACACAGGCACTGTGAGTAAGTGATATGGATGTCAAAAGAAAATAGTACGCATTGCTGACCCGGGGCATCGACTAAAGTGAGCCTGAAAAGGAATGGAGATATTCAGGAGATACTTTGAAAGTGCGCTGTTGTTTGTGGTGAGTCTGATTGCAAAAACAATCCTCACTCAAAAAACTAAGGATGAATCCATCAAAAACCTAAGAACATTAATTGCAATTGGACTGACTTCCATAAGAAAAATATAGGAACTTCAGCAAAGAGTTGGGACCGGAGGATGCTATTGTTTCCTCTGTCTTTGTCTTCTCTTTCTCTATATCTCATGGTACAGCTACTTCTCTTTATTTTACTCTCCTCTTCCTCTGGGTATTTTCCTCATTGCTTCAATTTGCACATTATCCAGAATGACTGACAGCCCCAGCTTGGTGAGACCTGTCTACACTGATGGTTGTAACTAACAGATGTGTAACCCTCACATTTTCAGAAGGAAGCTCATCTCATTGGTTCACTTTAACTTGCTACATTAGACCTGCCCTCAGCAACCTACAGGTTGGCTGTCTTTGGGTCCGGTGTCTTCCCTCAGGGCACTTGCCTCTAACTGACTGGAGGAAGTAAAGTAGTCACATGGTACAGCATAGAGATGTATAGACGGAAACAGGCCCTGGGAGCATGCACCTATTAAATATGTCTAGAGAAAAAGTACAGTATAAAGGGATGATCACGTGAAAGAGGAAAGGAATACTGAGCAAAATATGTGTGTGACAGGCAGAGAGAAGTGGCACAGAGGTTCAGAAAATGAAGAAGTCACACCTGGGGGGAGAACTTTATTAAAAGTGTTTCCATGGGCAGCTGTTTATGAGGAGAGTTATATTAGTAATATGAAAGAACATATGCATTAGGTAGACTTGCACAAGGTTTATCTAAGGTATTGGAGAGCAAGGATGTCATTTGGAGGTCTAAGATGCACCTGACCTATACCATGGTATATTCTATCACATCGTATGCATGTGAAAGTTAGACAATGATAAAAGACCAGATAAGAATTGACATCCAGTTGAATCTGATGTTAGCAAAGAAGATTGAAGTGCCTTGCATTTCCAGAAGAAAAAGTAAATATGTCTTGGAAGAAGTACAACCAGAATTCTCCTTAGACTCACAGATGGTGAGGCTTTGAATCGTGTACTTCGGGCATGTGTCAGTAGAGAGCAGTCCCTGGGGAAGAACAGCATTAGTAAAGGAGAGCATGAGCGAAAAAGAGGAAGCTCCTCACTGACCTGGACTGACACAGTGGCTGCAGCAATGGGCTCAACCATAGCAACAGTCGTTAAGATGGCACAGGACTGGGCAGTGCGCACACCATAGAGTAGTTAGTTATATATTGAAATGGACTCTATGGAACCTAACAATAATAATATATTCATTTCTTATTACGACTGTAACAAATGACCACAAAGTAGTGGCTTAAAACACTCGTGCGTTTGATCTTCCAGCTCTGCAAGTTAAAGTTCTGAAATAGCGCTCTCTGGAATCAAACCAAAGTATCAGCAAGGCTGCATATCTTTCTTGAGGCTCTATGGGGGATCCATTTCCTTAGTTTTCCCCGCTTCTTGGGTCCATTCACACCCCTGATTCAGGGTCCTCTTCCTCCATCTTCAAATCTAGCAGCAGCAAGTGGAGTTCTCATTATATCGAATTTTGACATCTTCATTTTCTCCCTCTTTCATATTTAAGGACCCTGATAATTGTA
Source organism: Echinops telfairi (assembly GCF_000313985.2). Taxonomy (NCBI): domain Eukaryota; kingdom Metazoa; phylum Chordata; class Mammalia; order Afrosoricida; family Tenrecidae; genus Echinops; species Echinops telfairi. The sequence goes on along the minus strand of NW_022103922.1, from coordinate 14,487,339 downwards.
CAGTGTCTATCATACCAATCTCCTTACTTTAAGGTTGGCTGGTTTAACAACTTTAATTCTGTCTGGTCCCTCAAGTTCATTTAGCCATATAATGTAATGCATCATCAGAAGGAGGACACAAACATCCCTTGTAGCTGGGCGCACACTATTCTGCCTAACACGTAGGCATTTCAGATACAGATGAACAAGGTCAAGGGCTCCTCAGAAGTTTGAGTAGTCTAGTTTGGCTCAAGTTTATAAATTATGAAGAGACGCATTTTGTGGCAGACATAACAAAACTATTTAAGGTCATGGTGTTGTCAATCTTTTGGTGTGGTTTTAATGTGCATATTCTGATGACTTATGTTTTGAACCGAATGTTCTCATTGGCCACTTTTGAAGCTTTTTCTGCGAAGGACTGGTATCAACTTTTTGAGGGTATTGAACCTTTTGTTAAGGAGAATGGTATTTGCTTAATGAACGATAGGGGAGTCACTGAGAGTTTCAGAGAAATGGTATGAGATGACTAAATGTGCTTTAGAAAGATATATTTGTTTAGCACATGGATTGGGGTCTGTGGAAATCATGTGATGCCATTTCAGGTAGGAGGCTATTGAAATGACCCATTTCAAGAAAGCATCATAACATGAACTCAGGTTGTGACTTTAGAGAATAAGGACATAGAGAAGGACATAGAGAAATCATTAAATGGATAGGTTGAGTAGAGGGATGGGATCAAACTGCCTGGGTTTATTCCAGATATTAGGAAGTTTATCATTTAATTGCAATTTCCTAAAGAGGTTGTTTTAAAGGCGATTGTCCCTGAGCTGTAGTTTCATCAATGGAGGTGGTTGTCAGGCCACACACAACATGACAATTTGGTGGGGAGAAGTGGAGGGAGAGGCCTTCCTTTGAAGTTGAGTGGAAGGTTCCACTGGGCGGGGCCTAAGTAAGAGTGACAAAAGCAGGAGAAAGGAGTCATGCCATAAACTGTATTGGCACAGATGTCAGCACAAGAGGAGTTAGAGTGGCCAACTAAAAGCTGGGGTGGGAAGCCAAATGGCTGTCAGAGGGTAAAGAAAGAGCAAGCAGCAGCAAGTGAAATGCATGAAAATGACTTGGATAATTCTGACAGCAGGGTGCTAACTCCTGTGGCAGCTCTTTTCAGGGTGCTAATATGTGTTTTCCTCTGGGGACTGGCTCATCTAAACAACGAGAACCAGGGGAGGATTCTTTTCTTGTAGATGGTCTGGTCAAAGGAAGGGAGATTTTCTTAGGTCATGACCAGATTCAGCAACTGTGTTGACCCACCCCCTCTCACAAATGATATGAAAAGCAATAAGTCAATACGATTCCCTGACTTTGTTTTGTTTTGTTTTCTCTCTAAATGGACACACCAAACGCTCATTAGCATCTGGTCGATTCTGGCTCATAGTGCTTCTACAGGCCAGAGGACACCTGCCCTGTAGGGTTTCCAAGTGTTCAGTCTTTATGGAAGTAGATGGCCACGTCATTTCCCCAGAACGGCTGCTGGATTCTAAACATTCACCTTTCAGTTCATAGCCAAGTGCTTAATCATTGCACCGCCGGGGATGATAAGTGCCCTCCGAAATGCCAGGAACTCTTTTCTCTGACACTTGATATTGGAGGGAGGGGTGGAATCCGAGAGTCTCTGCTTCTCCCTGGAGGTGCTGTCACACTCTTCTCAGAAGGAACCGTCTGAGGTTCCCATTGACTGCATGTGCCCGCTCGGTTCACACTGCTTGGAATAGGGTCAACCCAGGAAAACAACATTGAGGAGACGATGCTGATCAGTAGCCAGAGAACGGAGAGGTGAATAATGATCTGTTCTCAGTGGGTCTCTAAGCAGCAGCCCCGTGCAATAGGGAGAAGGCAACCTCACCTTCTTCTAGACCAAAGGTTGTAGCTCATAACCTCCTGTAGGCACATACTCTCTGCTAGCTTCCAGGCCTTCCTTTTGAAATGTATGGAATGTGTGCCCACAAGGTTCTCCACTTCTCTCTCACTCCACTGAAAGGGGGAAATGGTACCATTTTTCTTGAGGACAATTTGCAACATTTCCCCCCACAAGGCTTGAAGATAGAATGTGATCCACCATCCCAAGCAGATGTGCATATATTTTATCCCTGCTTTGGAACCACAGCACAAAGTTGAGCAATAGTGACAGAAAATTTAGGGTTATTTTTTCCCTCTCTGCTATCCTTTTAATATTTATTTAAGTTTTTCTTTGCTTCTGGATTCCCATATTTTTGCCCATTATGCGGATAAAGTCTTATAGTGACTTTAAATCACAATACACAGTGTACACTTAAAAATAAGACAATCAATCAATACACCATTCTACACTTCAAAAGAATAATATTCCCTCCCTGATTCACCCAAACAGCTAGGATCAACCAAGCTGAATTGCTTATGAGTGGCATTAGCTGAAATTGCCATTCATTCCTCTTTCCCAGCTTTTGATATCCACCCTTCCTTTCTATCGTGACAGCCCTGAGGAGGAGGAACTTGGTGGTATAAACAGTTAGCACCCTTGGCTGCTGACCCAAAGGTTGAAGGTTCAGATCCATCCAGATGTTCATTGGAAGAAAGACGTGGGACCTACTTCTGAAAAGCCAGCCATTGAAACTCTCTGGAGCAGGTTCCATGGGAACGTCCTCGTCAAGATGAAGTCCAGAGCATCTGGCTACTAGTCCACTTTGGGAAGAGGGGGATAAAAGAGATGCAGAATACAGGAAGATTGGACATGAAGGAAATAAATATTTCCCACCCGACTGGTGCTCTAGTAAAGTGGCTTGGTAAACTTATAGTCAGACACTTGTTTCCAGAGCCCAAAGCCAATGGTGCATCTTGTGATGGAGACGATCTCTTTCCTTTAGCTGCTGCCCCTCTTGCTTTTCCCAAGGTCTTTCACACAGTCTCTCTCTCTCTCTCTCTCTCTCTTAGTTTCATAGTCTTTGTTTCTTTGGGAAAGATTTTAAATGTTTCAAGGTTGGCTTAATCCCTCGCCTGTCCTATAGTCCACATTTATGCATCATTCAGTTGGACTCACTAGGGTGTTGCGGACCCCAATGTGGCAGCAATTCCTTTTGTGTCACTCGTTGAACAGCCAGATGCCTCATCTCTGCCTTTCCGATTTTCTGTGTGATATTGGACATCGATGTACTTCAGCCACCGAACTCCTGTGTGGCAGAGACCAGGCCTCCTGGAAGGCCCTAGATAAACTCTCACAATGACATAGCATGAGCGAAATTCTTTCCTTCAACAACTCTTCTGAGAGACGGGGGCACAGCCCCATCCAAACAAAGTCCCCTCACAGGATCTCAAGCCGCTGTTTTTTGTATGTAGCCATCAGCACAGGGCCCCTGCATTTTGTTTCTCCTTGGTTAGTACTTTAATGAATACAACTTCCCCACTGAATTCATTGCTAGCTGTTACTGAGTTGGTTCCCACAGAATGAAATCTTATCTGCTCCTGTCTCATCTTCATGGTTATTGTGTGTTCAAGTCCATTGTGGTGGCTAGCCTGTCAACCTTTCTCATTCCCTGTTTCCCTCGCTCTCACTGCTCCACTATTAAATATACCATAAGGGGAAAAATACTTGAATGATTCTGTTATGGTTCTTAAACGGCCATTTCTTTGAGTCCTGGACTGCCTTCTGTTTTCAATGTGTATATACAAAAAACAATGGGGTAGAACACAGAATCCAGGTATAATAGCTCTTGGTGTGCTTCGAGTACAAGGTCTACTGCGCAGAAGCAGTCTCATTCAGAAGCATGGGATGTTTTACCTCCATTTCTGATAGCAAGACGTTTTCTTTTTCTAGTGAACACCACCTACCCACCTCACTTACTTCTTGCTTCCAACTCAAGCTAATTACCTAAACAGCACCTTTCATGGTGAAAAGCTGACACAGAAAACTGGACGAGGTCTGTGTCTCGAATGCTCTGAGGGACGAGCAGTAAGTAAAGTGCTCTGCACAGCTCAATAATTTGCACCACAGGAAAGCCATCCTTCCAAGGGCAGGCAATATGTCTACAGAATCCTCCTGGAGGAAGGAGGGCCAGGAGCTCATCTTTATGGCTTGAGGCTCGAAAGCTGCTTAACTGGGCGAAACGCCACCTCCTTGCCATCAAAGCTGTCCACCTGGCAGTGAGTCTCCGCGAGACAGCTGACTGGCTCAGCAGACATGTTGCCTTGCCAAGGGGATGAGAACTTAACCAGAAGGTCTTTCAGGAAATCTGTTTAGGATGTGGGGGATGAAGAGGAAGAGAAGGAGCAATTGATCCCCTGAATGAGCAGAGGGAGAAGGCGGGGCTGTTACTTGGTTGTACACATCCGTTTAGGGTCTTTGCTGTGCCTTTCATCCACTTACCCCTGATTCTTTTACCACTCTGATTCCCAAGTCGGATATTTTTAATCAAATCAGAGATTCTTTTGTGAAGAAAGCATGGAAGTTAGTATGATTCCAAGAATAAAACTATGAAGAGATCTTAGAAACATTTCCATCTGAAAATAACTGAAGCAGATGACCAATATTACAGGGAGTATGGATTTATTAGTTCTGAACATTAGACTGTCACTTGTTCCCCGAGGGGTTAGAATTGCAAACCCACTGATAATAATCGTGTCGTTTTTCCGATCTTGCTATGTGTTGGGGACCAAACACAGCCATTCATACAGCTATCCTCACCTCAGAAATTTCTGAATCTATTTTGTCTACAGACAAGAAAAGTGAACCAGAGAGAATGTGCAGACTGTCACTGCTGCATGGATATAGAGCAATGATTCTACCCCCAGCGTCTCCCGATCCAATGGTCAGAATCTCACTCACCAGGACACACATCGCAATTATGTTGTGAAAATCCTCATTTTATCACACAATGAACCACCAGGGCAACAGCGAGAGAGAGCCCTGTGGACATGGGTTGGGGTAGAGATGTTCTACCAATCACTGCCCCGTTTCCCCCTCGTTGGGCATTCTGAAGCAGAGTATCTGTCCCTAGCACGGGTTCCCTCGGGGCAGGCACCAAGAGACCGAGTGCACCCAGCACTTGGAGAACTTGAACATCTCCTAAGACAGGCTGCTACAGGTGTATTAAACCCAGACTAGACCAGTCCATGCCCTCTCCTCGGGGCCCAAGGGGAAGAATGAATAAAACCTCAGAATGCGCGTGAGAACGCAAGAGCTTTCCCTCTCTGATTTGGGGGGATTTTGATGAGATGGTTCCTCCTCTGTTTTGGGCAACTATGAAAGGTATATATTTTGTCTAAAAATATGTATGAAATATATATATATATATATATATATATACACACATATAAAGATTTAGCGCTATATGTAACATTATATATCACACGATAAAAACTATATATACAGCTATGTAACCTCCCCACTCAAACCCCACCCAAATATGAGGGGGCTTCAAAAAATTTGTGGGGGAATATTTCTTATGTTATCCTTTAAATTCCTTTTCCCACAAACATTTTAAGCCCTCTAGTAGATGTTTAAGCAGTCCCAGCGGCACCCGGTGGGTGAGTTGTTAGGCTGCTAACCTCAAAGTTGCCTGTTCAAATTCACCAGCTGCTCTATCAGAGAAAGAAGAGGCTGTCTACTTCAAAAAAAAAATAAATGAGTCTCTGAAACTCTATATTGGGTCATTATGAGTTGAAGCTGACTCATAAATTTATTTGTTTGCTTGACTTTCTGTCAAATCAATTGCGACGCATAGTGACCCGATAGGATATAGGGGGGGCTGGCTCAGAGGTTTTAAATTTTCTTATGGACCCAGATTGCGACATCTTTCTCCTGCCATGCCACTGATGGCCCTAACCCACTTTTCAGTTAGCCGCCACGCACTGAGCCACTGTGCCAGCAGTGTCCTTATAATGCACGCCTGTGTTCTTCTATATACTCACGTCTATGTAAATGGACTATTAAAAATCTTCAGTGTATGTACTAGATTCTTTTGTCTCTTTAATGATGCTTCTGGTCCTTTTGGAATTCAATAAGAGAAAGCGAACGAGAAATAATACGATTAGATGGAGCCGTATGAAAGCGTTTTGGATGGACTCTTCAGAAGCCCAGCCTACTTAGAGTAAGTGGATATTTGGAAACACTGTTTGGAAGCAGCTAAATGGATGAAAGCACAGACTGACCTTGACCCTTCGCCTCCCTATTGCCGGCTGTGTGACGTTGGTGGAGCAAGTTACAGAATCTCCAGCTCGGTTTCCTCATATGGGAAACAGGGGGAATCAGGCTTGATTACCCATGAGATAATCCATTCACAGTGCTTCACATAATGCCTACCTCGTGGCAAATGCTCATGTATAATGAGTTATTAAATGCCTGGGATTTGAACGTAGCAGTCATCTAAAAAAAGGCGTCATTCACTTCCGCATTGAGGAATAGAGAGGGAAAACACGATGGCTTTCCCAGCCAAGGCTGGCCTTCAGCATCCCTTGCAGGTGCTCACACAGCACCATGCGCTGAGGGCTCCTGCAGCTCCTGCCACACTCGGTGGCAATGGCCTGTGTTCTGCTCCGTCATTCCCCTGAGGCAGGAGCTGTGGTTTAGTCTTTATTTTTTTTTTTCCTTATTAGCACCTATTTCAGGGTTGGAAGCCCAGGCACATCACAACAGATATCTATTGCAAGAATGATTAGAATGGCCAGGTTATATAGGTGAACATATTAAGTTATTAGGCATGTTGGGAATTATCGGATAATACAATCATGGTTGTGGCATCCAAGTATCCTCCATTCATGCTCTCATAATAATATTACTATCAAATAAAATAATCTTTAACCAGTTACTAAATAAGAATCACCAGCCTATACGGGAGATCTCACTAAATAAAGGGTTTTGCCTAAAGAGCCTTTTTTCTCCCCTGCCATACTGTACAGTAGATGCTGGCTTCCGAAGAGGAAGCTAGGTGCTTACTCACCATTTATCAGCATGCAGACAAGTCATTTCTGGTGAAATTCAGAAAGCTCGCCAGAATTTCAATGCTGATCTCATAAGAAAGAGGACAATAATTAACTAATAGTGGAGATCTCTCTCTCTCTCTCATTTGTTTTATGAAGATGGACATTGAATGTTCACCATGCTGAAAGATGGGGGATACACTTCTTGTATACATGTACAGCTGTAAGTTTTGGGAGGGGCTTACACAGTGTCCCCTAAGCTGCAGCCACATCAGGAAATGGGCAAGCAAGAGAGTGACAGCTTTGCATCTGCTCCTCCGTGGAGACGCAACACTTACGCAAACTACGAACCCAGGGTTTCAAACTCACGCCAAACATGCGATCCCACATCTCAACAAATGGTTGAATCTGCCGAGAGCCTAGTAGAATAAAACCAATCTGCTGTTGTTGGGATATTTGCCTTTTGGTGAAGCTGGTGCTTTGGACATGTCGTTTTGAATGAGCCTTATCTAACACCAAATTGGATATGCATTTTTTCTTGATTAGAGATGAGCTTTTTGGAAATATTCTTGTATTCCTTCTGAACTACTCTGAAATTGGATGAGAGACTCGGATGAACCCGAGGCCAACAGTCCTGGGCACTGGCCCCACAGTGAGCAGGTTATGCATTACCCCTGTTTACAGATGAAAAACAATCTCTGGGAAATGAGGTGATTTCCCCAGGAGATGAAGCAAGTATCTGAACTCAGACCTGGCTTCCAAGTCTGTACTTCTTCCACCATACTCGCCTCTTCATGCTTGGCAAAGGTGAATGGAGACTGGTTATGTCCCTCTGGGGTCTAGTTTCCTCATTCTGTTTGCCTGAGGCTCTCACCTCCCGCTCAGGAGGCCAGGGCTTCATACATGGCCCATGTACCTCATGCACAGTCCCCACCCGTTGGTAAATGCAGACTTGTATGTTGCTGTGAAGCTGAATCGATGTCAGTGGAGCTTCCAGAATAAGACAGACCAGGCAGGAAGGCCTGGTGATCTTCTGGAAGTCAGTCAAGGAAAACCTGTGGATCCCAATGGTCTGACTTGCACCTGCTCTTGGGGATGGTGCAGGATCGGGCAGTCTTTTGTTCCATTATGTGTGGGGTCACCATGAGGGAGAGGCTGATCCTTTGCCAGTGGCTCTGGAACAACTAATAACAAAAACAAGAACCGCACTCTGGATAACAGGTCCTTAAAGTATAAACTATTCATCATAGGATGTGGGGGAACTGGCCAGTCTATTGATCTTACAGTGAAGATATTGTTTACAACTTTGGAAGTCTCTTTGTTGCCAGAAATGATAAGCAAACACCAAACAGTCCTCCCTAAGTAATGTGTGCTCCCACACCCAAGCCTGCTTCCCAGCTCCCTGATGTAGATATGTAATGGAGGCATGGTTCTTGGGGCTTTATCTACAATCCCAGGGAGCTCACACTATTAAAAGACCTTTGCTTCTTTTTTTTTTTTTGACCTTTGCTCCTTAAATGCATCTTTGTTTGTTTCAAAATTGCATAACAGTATAATTTATTCCAATTTTCCTTTCCTTCTTTATGAATCATTAGCTAACTCTCTGTTCTCTCAAAGCCTACCTGGCAGCATTGCTTGCAGTATCTCATGAACTGGAAGTTTATTTTTTGCATCTTCTCTAATAATCACCTATCCTGCCCAGATGATTTCAAGGTACAATTATACAATAAAAGCTTAATGCTACAATCGCACCAATTTGTTCTCACTTAATATCCTGTCAAATTCCAGCTTCCAAACCGGGATGCAAATACACAGTCATGAGGACACATCTGGAAAGCGAATTCCTTCTAAGAACATTTAATCCCACTGGAGTGGGGATCTGGATAATAATCACCCACGCCAGAAAGCAGGAGCAGGTGCTGGATGGTGAAGAGAGGGTGAAAGAGAGCCAAGTTTAATCTGGACAAAGAAATCCCACAGGCCTGTGAACGTTAGGGACCATGGAATTCAGGCAGGAGAGAGTCAGGGATATCTAAAAGAAGTTAAGTTGTAGGTAATATACATTTAAATAGAGGGACAGAGAGATAGGTACATACACAGTTATATTTATGTTTATAGCTATAGCGTATAATGTACATATGTGCAATATAGTTATATTCAAATTCTAAATTTATTTAACATTATTTTTTTGTTTTGTGTTTGCTAAGCTGGAGATCCACCTTTACTTGCCCTTTGGAAGTACAGCCAAGACTCTTAATTCCATTGATTAAACATTGGACTTCTTCCCACAGATTCAAACTTTACTTTCATCATGTGATAAATCAGTTTCTTGACCTATCTGTATATTCATGGGCAAAAATCATGATCTTTAGATCCCATCAGCTTTACAAATTCATGTCTTAAACAATAATTATGGAGTGTAAACTCTATTTCCAGAATCGTGGAGGTTCTGAAAAACAACTAGACACATAGTTACCCTGCTGGAAACACAGATTCTAAAAGATTTGGGATGTTGTATGGAAAGAGTTCCTGCTTTTTTTCACTTTCTGGAAAGCTATCAGACACTGCTTTTCCGAGTCAATCTTTCATCATGTTGAATAGTTCTAAGAAAAAAACAAAACCGAATTGAACTTATGGTTGAATTCATTCTGTCTCTGTTAAAATAAGAGGATTTACTTTTAGAATAAACTATATTTCTACAAGTTACTTTAACTGTTATCTCATCAGCTTACAATTCCTCAAGCAGCACTCAGTTTAAAGTGTGATCACTGGTCCCACACTCCTATGCTTCTCAATGCTAATAGTTTTGCTATTTCTTTTTAGCATGACAATTATTATGGGTGTTAACTAAATAGTCTTTTCAGGTCTATTGTGTTATTTTGAACTTCAAGTTTTAATTTCTAAATTATAACTGTCATCTACTTTTCAAAAGGTGTTTCTTAGCATTAATTATTGTATTTATATCATATTTTTATTTCAAGTTATCAATTTGATGAGTTGTGTTGTTATGTGTCCTTATGTTAAACTATCCCTGCATTCCTGCAATATACACTGCTTGGTCACGGTCTCCTGTTCTTTCAATATGTACCTGGATTTAATTTGCTCGTTTTTGTACACAAGAGAGATAGTGCATTGAATCTGTATCCATAAGTGAGTTCTTCCCCAACCCCTGTTCCAGCAGGCCTGGGAAGTAAGGTTATGCTAGCTTCCTAAATTGAATTGTGAAGTTTTCCATCTTTTGCTATGGTCAGAAATTTTTTGAATAGCATACGGATTATCCACTCCTTGACAGTTAGATAGAATTCAGCTGTAAAACCATCTGGGCCTGGTGCATTTTTTAGTGAACAGATAATTTTGGAAGAGGATTTGTGGTACAGTGGGAAGAAGGCTGTCTTTGTAGTCAGAGACTTATATTTGACACCCTGCCCAAATTCATTGTTTGTGACTTGGGTGAGTGACTTATTTTCTTTGATGTAAGAATGTGAACAGATGTCCCTATGTATACATATATCTCTCACATATCTATCAGCCATTTATCTATCTACCTCCCTCTGTTGGTTGGAAGAGAATTTTCTAGATACATTTATTAAATCAGAATATTTAGGTCAAGAGGTGGGTAGTATCTGGCACCAACTAGGTGCCCAATAAGCTATTTCCCTCCTTTTAAGTAATTCCCATGAACTCATTCCTCTCTGGCTGGGTACATTCTAATCGTTTGTCTCAGTAATAGATACACATAGCTGTAAACAGCAGAGCACCTCCTACTAAACTCTCTACAATGACCCTGTGCATGGAGAGTGACCTCACAGTTGTGGTGCTGGGACTGCTGGGCAGCCAGAAGGAGGACTGCACGTGGTTCCTCACCTGCTTGTGCTAGTTGTCCTGGAGTTGATTATAACTCGTGGTGACCTTATGTGCAACAGCATGCAATTTCGCTAGGGCTTGTGCCATCCTGACCATTATTGAAAGGTTTGAAGACATTGTTGCGGCCATCGTCACATGTCATTTGCGGTCCCCTTTTTATTCGCTAGTACTTGACTTCACCACGCATGACGAGCTTTTCTAGAAATGAGGTTTCCATGATGGTGTGTCCAGTGTGAGTAAAATGTGCTCTCGCCGTGCTCCCTCCAGCAGTGCTGGCTGTACGGACTTGCTGACGGTTCTGGAAGTCCACGGTACTTTCAAGATTCTTCATCAAATTTGGTTCACGGCGGCCCTCTTTCATGAAACTATTTTGGATGTTCCAAGTACTTTGGTGAAGATGAAGTTTCTGGTTTTTATGATTTAATTTAATTGACTTCTTTTCAGGAATCCAAGGGAGGCTTTGGATAGGATGAACAAAAATTGCACCTCCTTCTCTTTACAAAGGAGCCCAGGCATTGCTGGAGGGTCCCTGTTGGCCTGCTAACCTTGTGGTTGGCCGTTCAAATCTGCCAGCCTCGGAACGCCTGCGCAGGGTAGTCGTGAGTCGGAAGAGACTTGATTGGCCGAGAAGGATGGTGGGTTGAAGCCTTTAAGAAAGGGTAGTTAACAGATAGTTCTTTGGGCTAATCACAAAGCATTTGTTTCAGCGGCATGTCATAACCTTGTTAAGGTCTAGCTAAAATTTAATTCTATGGATCTTTTTTTCCCCAGGGAAAAACCCTGCACAAAATGCTTGGGTCGCTCATTTAACAGCTTCTCAATGGTTTCAAAGGCGAAGCAGCTTGGTGTTTCTGAAGTTTTAACAGGAGGGAGAATAAACATCTACTCGGGCTCCATTGAGTATGGTACTAGAAACACTGTTAGATGAGAAAAAATAGATAAACATACATGCTAATGTCGGCAATTTTCAGGAAGGATATACAGTGAACCCTCGCCACTTCGCGCTTCGACTTCCGCGGCTTCACTCTATCGCGGTTTTTGCGTAACAGCGCATGCTCTGTCATTACTGCCACTGATTGGCTCATACTGTACACGCTTGATGCCATAAATAATATAATAAATAATAAATGATAATTGTAACGTCCAAAATGTTTTACTGTATTTTCCCTTTTTCGTTTAATAAATTGGGTAATACGAGTGTAATGGTGACTAAAGGGTGTTTTTTCATGTCCTCTATGCTCTAAATACGAAAATATTTGATTTACAAATAAGGAATCCTACTTCGCGGAATTTCATTTATCACGGTAGGGTCTAGAACCGATTAACCGCGATAAACAAGGGTTCACTGTGTTAGAAACTGTGAACTCTACATTTGGGTGGAACTCAGAGCTCACGAGAAAAGAGATTTACACTTTATTTTATATTATCTTGGGTTTTAGAAGTTTTTCATGAATTAAAAAAAATGAACTTACTTTGTTGGAGATACATCTACGGCAACACTGATCCCCACAAACACACCAATTGGATTGCTTTTTATGTGAATCATTGTACAAAGGCTTGCAGTGTCTTCTAGTAACCATGCACGTTCGTGTCAATGCCCCGATGCCCTCACTTTCGTAGGAAACATAGTTCCATTTGTCCATCTTGCATAAGGTCCTCCAAGGGAAATTCACTACAAGTCTGGCCAAGAAAACATTTCTGGGACTTAGGCTTTGTTTGGGAGTGGTTTTAAAAAGGAAATTTCCCGTCGTCAAATACAGTTTCTTGAGCCCACACAGAGTGTGTGGCATGGCTCCAGAAAGTCCTTTGGGGTTCCTTTGAGATTTGTCTATGACTTTGAAAATCAGAATTTCTATAAAATAACATAAGACTTCTCTGCCTCGTAGCTCAGTAGAACGGCTGAGCAAAGAGACTTGACTCGATTTAGATGGTTGTTTTTGCCACGTGTATTACCAAAGACCAAAGCAACCACACAGAGCAAAACAACCACGACTAAGCAGCACCCCAAAAGGAAACTAAGCCTCTTTGGTATTTCTTACATAACCTTTAAGGTCGACATGATGTTGCTGGGTTCTGCTGTGCCGACTCGGACCTGTTCAGGTGTTTGGATGCAGAGCTAGCATTGAAATAATCATCCTGGAGGGGGTGGATTAACAATGGGTTATAAAGCATGGAGTTGTTGACAGCTAAAGCAAATTGTCTTTCAGTTCAAGAGCATGAGCCCTGTGCTACTGGGCAGGCTGTGAGTTCACTGTTGCTCCTGGTACTGGCTGTCAGGAGTGCTCACCACTGATCCCAAGGGTCACATTTGCTAGTGATCCCTCTATTGTGAGGCAGGGAGGGATAATTTGCACCTATAGCAAGAAATTCTCAATTCCCAGAAAAATTTTGTCTTGGAGATGCTTTTATTTTTCTTCTTTTTTCCTTCTTTACCTCCTCTCTTCCTTCCTCCTATCCCTCTTCCCTGTTCCCCTACAGCTTTTTTATTTATTTTTCAACTTTTTTAATCAAGTGCTATTAGATTTGTATCATGTTAGTTCTCACCAGTTCATACTGAAATTAAAACAATCACAACAAAAACCAACCATTCCATATCTAGCTTGTCAAATAGGTATTGTATGGCAAACTCACCCAACTCCCCTGGCACATGGGACATTGACCTTTTAGGGGTTCCTTTGATTGAGAGGGCCACGTGACTAATTCTGGATACCAATGAATTGTGTGTATGCCTGTAATGGTGTGTTGTTTCTGACCTGGAACATTCATTGCTGAGGTCAGATGGTTCAGAGCTAAACAAAGGGGCTTCAAAAAGTTTGTGGGAAAATAGGATAAAAGGCAATGGTATTGTTCCATGAATTTTTGAGAACCCTCTAGTACTGGGGCAAGATCAGTAGTTCTAAACCACCAGCCGTACCATGGAAGAAAGATGGGGATCTCTACTCCCATAAAGAGTTACAGTCTAGGAAACCCACAGGGCAGCTCTAGCCCGTCCCATGGGGTTGCTATGAAACCAGAATGGACTCAATGGCTGTGAGTCAGTTTGGTCTGGGTTGGGTAGTCTGAACTGTCTCTTTGTCAGCCTGAGTCTCTAAAGGACTACTACGTGGTGAGAGCTAAGCGGCTGGGGGTTTAAATCTGCTGAGACTTAAGGAGTTACCTTAGGGTCTTTGCTACCACAGGAGTACTACCCTAACCTCACTGGTGATGCCTGCTGATATCAATGTGAACTGTACTCTGTTAGGAATAGTTTTAATTGATTTAGGTATTTCTCTGCTTTAAAAAGCATTTAAATATCTTTGGACTTCCTTGCTTCAATTCTGAGGTGGCACCTCTGTGGCATTTGCCTTTCTTTCTTAGTCTGTGAAATTTCAGAATACTAGAGCCTCTACATTCAGCCAGTTTCCATGACCTAGCAGATAAGGCAAAGTCAGGCCCAGGTTTCCTCCGTACACTGACCTTAGTCCATTACAGCCAAATGCTTCCATAATGAATGATTAGTGGGCATCTGTGACAGCTAACCTTCTCCCACTGTCTAGGCAATAGAAAGGCTTCGCTTTTTGACACCCTAGTCCTAGGGGTGGTCCTGTATTTCACTTCTCACCACCTGTGAGAGTTCACACAATGGTTTCTGCCAATTTTGCTGAGTCAGCCAGCAGGGAAAGGTGCCCAGTCAGGGAGAGCCCTGATGTGAAAATCAGGGGACTCATCTTGAAGGTACAAAACCTTCCCTTAGGAATAACAATTGTCTGTGTGTTTCTCTGGTAGGGATATTAGCTCAATGAGTGCAGAAAACTTTGTGTCTGCCTGGTTTATTGAGTCCTGACTCCAGGACTCAGTACAGTATGTGATACATGAATAAGAAGTCAGTGAATATTGGCCGGACAAACGAATGAAATCTATGTGTCTAACGTGTTGCTAATGATATGCTGGATTTATAAGAGTGAATTCTTTATTTCAGTATGTGATAATTACTTTCCTAACTTTGAATAACAGTCCCTGGTCAAAATGGACATATAGTTTTACTTTAATACATGTGATGTCTCCATGAGCCAACACCAATCCAACAGCAGCTGTTTTTTTGTTTTTGTTTTTTTTTAATAATTGTGGGCTTGGAGTTCAAGGTCCGTCAGTCCTATGACCAAGTGGACCATGCTGACAGCTGGGCATGAACAAGTTCATTTCCCATTGGGGCAACTGGTCTTGTTGTCTCAGTCACCCAGGCTCGTTCTCTCCGGTATCTTAAAGATATTCCCAAACCAAGCCACATATACTTTTAGGAAATCATCACTAATTTTCTTCCCATTGTTAAAAGTTGAAACTCGACATGTATTTACCTCCAGAGCAGCCACTGATGGTGGAGGAATATGCAATGGAAACCCTTTCCTGGTCTCATACACAGTGGGTTCCAACTTGCCCGAGCTGATGGGAGCTGATGGTTTAAGCACCCACCTATCAAACTCCTGTCTTAGCCGGGGCTGTTAGATCTTGCACAGTCTGTATAGCGATCACCTATTTGTAGCTGATACTTGAGTTGAAAACCATGATTTGGAAACCTTGGCTCCCTCTGCAAAAAAGGTTACGTTCAAGACTTGCAAAACAACGATATTATTTGAGTGGCAGTTCCTTGCCTCCTCTCATTTTTCATTTGCTTTATTTGTCTGGAGCCAGTCTGCCAACACATGTGGACTGAGTATAGTATCTTTTCAGCCCTGTGCCTAGAGCTGGGAACTCAATAACATGACAAGACAGATGTGATTTCTGCTTCTGTGGTTCTGATAAATCCAAATGAAGCCAGTAGTCACTGGGTCTATTTCATCTCCGGGCTGACTCCAGGTGTTTTGGCATAGAACCAGGCACCATTGGGGTCTCAATGGTGCTGGTCTTCTGGACCAGAGACACATTTGGAGGAATTTAGCATGCCAACCTTTCTGTGAGTAGCCCCGCGCTGAAGCATTTGCACCACCCAGAGACCCCAGCGATTTGTGGTTCTTTCCAAACTGGTCATAGATGCATACCATTTTATAATGGAGACGAGTACTCGGTGCCCAAGGGGTTAAATATACTCATCAGTTCCTGATACAGAATACATCTGAGTTCTCCCCGGCAGGCCAAGGCTTCAGCTCTTCTTAACCACGCTGCCCTCATAGCATTAAATAACGAAGGTTAGCAATGCAAATTATCTTTCAAAATGAGTAATGTTCCTCTGGGTAAACACATCAAGACTATGTCTTTTGGGTGATCCTCACGCATCCTTGCAGATAGGACCACTGATAAGCATTTCCCTTTTTCTTATCTTTAGGCACCTCTCAGAAACCTGAGGGTATTTGGATGGATGGATGATGTGCCTGACTCCAGGCTTCTGCCTGCCCGGCTCCAGAGTTTATCTGCTTTCTGTTTGTTTTCGGTGCTCCTATTAGGTTGTTGTTAGTTACATTCTGATGTTTGTAGTTCGGGGAAATCTGTATCTTTGTTATTTATGTTATCAATAATGTGACCTGGGCCTTCCTCAGCAATGTTCCAACTGTTCCCGGGTCCTCAATCACTAATTATGCAGATGAACAGATTGTGGAAACTCTTTTCTTATGGCTGCATTCTGGAATTGTTTTTATTAAATTGCTTGTGTCTTGAATTATAATTAGGTACTGGCCCATCTTTACAAGGTTTCTCCTTTCTCTGACTCTCGCTCCTTCCCTCAATTTTCTCTTTCCCCTCCCCAACCTCCCACTACTTTTCACTTACAATGGGCTGAAAAGTTTATCGAAAGAGAAGTAGGAGGAGAAGTCTGGAGCCATTAGCTACAGAAGCAGGCTGCCTAATAGCAGCTGACAGGACAGCATGTTAGATATCAGGAAGTTCTGTTTCTTGCACAAAGTCATTAGGATGTGAAGCAGCTTGCCAGACAAAGTAGTAGAAGCTGAGAAACTTAACAAGTTCAAGGGCAAGGAAAGGATTCATTTACAGCCTTGCAAACCAGTCTGGCCCGTCCACTAAAAAAGGAAGCGTAACAGTGGTCAACGAAAACAGAGGAAGAAATATGAGGACCATGGAGACCTTCAGTTTACTGCATTAGATACATCTTTTCCTAGTTCACCTACTAATTCCTTGGGTGAATTAGACTGCCCGTATTATGTAAAATTTAGTAAGCATTCAAGATGCATTCAACACAGTATGAAGGTATGAATCATGATTTTTCCCTAGAAGCAGCTTGGTTTCAAAGACTGTGAGGACTCTTGTTTGAAGACATGGGTTAACTATGATTTTATATATTATATATATGCAGTTACACACATGTACATTGAAAAATGAAGTTGGAGCTATTGAGGGTGTGGGAAGGAATAAATGCAGAAGTTGCTATGGAGGAAAAAGCCCATTAAGTTCCAGATACTGGGAAAAATGCCTGCTTTGATTTATTTTTATAACTGAGTTCCCATCTTTCATTTAGGGTTCCAAAAGAGATAGATGATTTTTTCCCTCCATTTAAAAAAATCTTGTTCCGAGACTTAACAAAAGAATGTTACACTCGAGACAGTTATAGATAAATACCAGACCTTCTAAATTTAGGGAAAACATATGTATATATACCTATATATACACACACATATGTACACATATATGTAAACACTCACCATTCTTCCATCATATTGGTATGACCGTACTTTTGATGAGAAGAACTTTGTGAAAACACTAATATTAATTTCCCGGCACTTAAAAAACAACTGAGTACCGTGAAGCAGTCGATCTAAAGAAAGCAACTCAAGCAAGCTCCAGCATTTCACTTGTATTGTTGTAGGAAGTCAAATTCTTGTATTGTTGGGTGAAGTTAAATTTTGGTTTGCCAAGATGAGACTAATGCTCTTTATGCTATTTTCATGCAAACGTATGACTCGGCCCAAGTCTGAAAGAAATCAGGCCTCTGTGATAACGCTAGCAACAGTGGAAAGGATGGCTCGTAGGTAACTGATCTCTCATGCTAGTAGATACATGAGAGATCATACAACAATGAAGCCGGAGGAAGCCAGAGCTTATCGATTCCATTCTAGCTAGACAATTCCTAGAGAAACGATGGCTTAATTATCTTTGAGCTTTTTTTAAGAAGAAAGAGAATACAAGAATCTACATTAAGCTTTTCCAATAATTCATACTTCCCTATTTTGTTGTCCTCACATGCAACTATAGGATGTTTACATTGCCCACAAAGTACTTTCTATTCAGTCATGTGTCCTGTTTTAATCAAGCTTTCTTTTTAAAAAACTTGAAATTGGTGTGAACTGGGGACGATAGTACAGAAAGTTCTCATATATCCCACAGTGAGTTTCTCCTCTGTTTATTTGACATTGGTATGGTCTGTTCTCACAATTAATGGAGCAGCAGTGACATTGCTTTACGTAAAGTTCATATCTTATTCAGATTTCTTTAGTGTGTACCTAAGGCCCCTTTTCTGTCCCAAGATTCCATTTTACATCTGGTCATCATGTCTCCTTAGGCCTCTCAGATTTTCCTTGATTTGTGATGACCTTCACAGTGTTGAGTATTACTGGCCAGGTACTCGTACAATGTCTCTCAACTAGGATGCTTTTGCTAGGATTAGAATTGGGTGTAGGGCTTGGGGAAAGACAACTGCCATTACCATTCAAGAGTAATTACTACCAGCGTGATTGGCACTGTTGATGTCGGCCTTGACCGCCTGGTTTATCACCGTGTTTGCAGGTTTCTCCCAAGTAAAGTTACTCCGTTTTCCCCTTTTCATGCTGAACTTGTGGGGAGCAAGTCTACACAAAGGTCACATGTAAGGAGGGAAGAGTTCACGCTCCTCCCCCTTGAGTCCAGGGCACATGCACAAATTATTTGGAAAGCTATTGTTTTCAGAGAGTTCCTTTAGATTAAAGTTTGATATTTATCTGGTGTTCTATCTTGACACTGTAAGTCACCAAACTAGATGTAACACACATATATTATGTTGTTTTCATTTATAGTTGTGAAATTTAAGTATTAAGAAAGATGTTAAAGGAAGAAAAAATATCCCATACAATCAATGAAACCAATTTAGTTCTTTTAATGTTGCTTTTCTAAAGGGTGGCTCAAGTACTTTCCTTTCAACTAGGACTGTCCCGGGTCATTTCCAAGGTATCTAATTTATCCGCTTCACTGTTTATGTAGAGGTTAATAACCTCTTCACCACATCATAGCTATTCACTTTAATCACTAACTACTCTTAGTTTTTCCCTACCTGCAATACCTCCCTTGTTTTTGAGAGCACCAATCGTCTACTATGGGTTCCCACAATCTCCTCTTCTCAAGTAAATCTGATAACACCAATTAAAGAGGACACACATATTAACTTTATATATACACTGAGTCGTCTAGGGTACCAGGACTGTTTTTATCACTGGCGTTTAGGGTTCCTGGGTTGGCTTGATTAAGAATGGACAATATTTTTTTATTTTATGTACCTACTTCCACTCATTATTGAGGTCACTGATAGAGCTGTAATAAGAAGGATTCCAAGGACATGCCTGAGCTCCTGGGGAATAAATTATATGACAGACAAACTATGAGATTCCTGGGATTGAAGGGATAAAATGCTAAATGCCACCTCCAAATGAGGGTCTTATCTATCAGCCACTAAACAAAAATAAATTCACTACCATTGAAGTTTTTAGCAAATAAGTCACAAATTTAGCCAAGTTTTAAAAGATGCACTAGTGTTTGACTTTATTTCTGTATGCTATCAAGTTAACCTAATTCATCTTCTTGTCTCACAGAGAAAAAAATATCATCTATCAAAGGACCTTATTATGTTTAGGGATAGTGGGCTGAGCTGTTAACTATCAGGTCAGCAGTTCAAATTCACCAGCCACTCTGCCAGAGGGAGATAAGGCTGTCTACTCCTGAAAAGACTTCAAGTCTTGGAACTCCCCAAAGGGCCATTCCTCCCTGTCCGACAGAGCTGCTATGAGCAAGAATTGGCTCAATGGCAGTGTTTGCTTTTTTGGAAGGAGAAGCAATGGTGGAAGGATACAAGACGACTTCTCGGTCTGATTTGAAGTCTGAGCCTTGTGCTAGGCGTTCTCATTCAAATGACATCGTGGAAGGGGAATACGATATCAAGGGACCCATTGTTCCGTGCAAGGATCCAACCTTTCGAGAGGGAGAAAGACACAGACCCATTTTTCTAGTCTATTTCCCTCTGTTGTTCCTTCAGCTGCTGGTCCCCTCAGCTCCAGCTAAAACTGTTCTTAGGAAATCTTCAAATTGAAAGTCATTTATCATAAATATCGAATAACTCTCAAGTACGTATGGAGTTGTTTTAAAAATCATACATAACGGAGAAATTCCAGTGCGGCTATAAATGTAACTTACGTGCCAACCTCATGTAGTTGGCGTGTCTGGGAAGTCTCTGCTCCACCCCCACATCTACTTAATGCACATCACCATGTCTGAAATTTCCACCAACAATGAGTTACTCTTTGGGAGAGTTTCTTGAACAGCAGTTTGTTTGTTTTTAATGCAAATTTGCTCAAGAGTGGTAAGGCATAAACCAACCTCACTAGAATATGCCATAACTACTTTTCTTCTGAAACAAAGAATCTGGGTGAGCTTACGAAAATGATGCAGAGGAGAGAGAAAGAGTACAGCCAAGAACTGACCGCTGGGAAAGGGTTGTTCATACAGCGCTGGCCTCTTGGCAATAAGGACGAGTTTTAGTACCTCCCACATTCCTCCTAGGGCGAGAGGGTGGACAAAGCTAATATAATATTTTATAGTAGACATAAAAATATTTAATGTTCCAGAGTGATTTGACAGAAAAATGAGGAAATTTATTTTAAAAGTTGTAGATAAAGCAAACTGAAAAAGTTGCCAGTGCTACAAAGTTCAGAGTTAATATACCACACAAAATTGTCATATCATATTGGATGCACAATCCAAAGCAAATGAGAAGAAATTTTACAAATAGTGTGAGCATAATTTACTGGGAAAAATAGCACAATCTATTGATCTATCTATGTTCTATAACATATATAACATACATATTATATAGAGATTACATATAATTTATTGTGCATAGATGGTAGTGATCATTATTAACAACCAAGGGCCTATCAACAGTGCTGCTTCTATTAGCTCCCACCAAATGGACATTGACTCATGGCAACTGGTTCATGCACCATGTCCATGATTGTTGGTGTGTCTGAGTCTAGTGTGTGGTTATTTTGCCAGTCTAGTGTGTGGCTATTTTGCCAGTCCCTAGTTTTTGTTGGCTATATACCAAACATGATTTACTTTTCTAACCATTGGTGTTTCTGACAAAAATAAGTGAGCTGAAGTCTTGCAACCCTCACTTCGAAGGAAAATTCTGGTTATATTTCTCCTAAGCTGATTTTTTTTTTATTCTATCGTATATCTATCCAGTATTCTGAAATGAATGAAGACCCACCTACAATAGAAGTTATAAACAAACCATATAGTCATATATAATACTCTACAGAAAATGCTAAATGGTACTACAATGACCTACAAGAACATAGATGAATCACAGAAACTTTATGTTGGCTAAAAAAAGCATATAAAAAAAAAAAGAGCTCGCATTGCATCATTCCCTAGTTGGTGCAGCAGGTAAGTGCCCAGCTGCTAACAGAAAGCCTGACAGTTTGAACACACTTGCCACTTGAAGATGTACAGCCTTGAACCCCCTACGGGGCAGTTCTACTCTGTCCTATGGGTTCTGGGTTTGTAAGCAGTGGGTGTTTAAGTAGTACCATGAGAAGATCGAAGAGCCCGATGGAAGAAGAGCCAGGTCAGGACTGAGTTTCAAACTTTTTGGTAGAATAAGCCAGAAATAGCTAGAAAATTCTGAGTGTGTGTAGTGTGGCCATGGCACGTGCAGCCATGTGTGCAGTCCTAAGTGGTGGTGACTGTGAGCTTTTGTTCCTGGTTGTCCTGGAACAAGTTGCCTAAATTAGTTGGTGTCTCACTTTATTCCTCTGTAAGAGAGATGAAGGTTTTGTATGTGGCATTCGAAGGAGATAATGCATATAATGCATATAATGCATACTTAGCAAAATACCTGACACACGCTTAGTGCCTTCTACTCTCAGCCAGTTTTATTACTAAGGACAACTCCCGACATATCAAATACTGATGTTAGAGCAGCCACAGAACGGCACACAGGTTTTGTTTGCATTGATTCAAGCCAGGGACGGGCTTGGATGCTAAAAAAATGTCAGCATGTACCTGAGAGGGGAGCCAGGTCATAAAGAGTATTTAAAAATAGCTTGGGCACAGCTCTCACCTTTTCCAACTATACCAAGGAGAAGGAAGTTCAAAGTCACCATCAGCACCACCCAAAGCTGAAAAATGTATGAGGTTCAGGTCAAACATGCCTCCACCCTCTATCCTTCTTAATCCTAGTCTGGCACCAACTGTCCTACCCATGACACCATCCTTCTGAGACAGGGGTTCAATGACTCATTGTAATAGCCACACGGAACTCCCAGACAAAGGCTTACAATTAGGGGCCTTAGTTGTAAGTTAACAGGGTAGAATTCATCGTGCGAACTGCTCAGCATAGTTATTCCTTCAGGGCAGTGTCTTCTTCGAAGTGCTCTTTCTTTTTGACCTGCCCCCTGTGCTACTCAAACTACATGACAGAGCTCTTTCAGGGTTGCCAATAAATATTCAAAGAGCATGGCACTTGACTCAAACATCCATCCCCAGACATTCAACTCCATGGGTGAGTAAACCCTGCTCTACCAATTAAGTGCCCAGAGACACCCCATTCCACAGGGCAATCTCCTGCACCAACAGACTCCACTTTATTTGCTCCATGGGCTCTGTTTGCTCCATCACTCTGTCTTCTGGTTCTGCTGATGCTGCTCCTCCTCTGCTAGTCCTGTGGGCACAAGAATCTTGGGATTCAGAGGACACGCTCCATTCCTGCCTCTTCGCCTTGATAGTACTGAAATCCTTCTGAGATGGCTCATTGTGTCAGCAGAACAGTAATCGCAATGAACTCTGTTAACAGTTACAGCTGATTCACATAGTTTGTTCAGTATCTTCCCTGATTGAATCACATAATTCAATCAGTATCTTCCATCTTCTTTCCCTGACCCATCAGGAAAACGATGGTTGCTTGGTGGTAGCGACTAACGAAGGCTGTGGCTAGAGGAACCATATTAAATGATTCACATAGACTCTGTCTCCATAGTCTTTAGTTGTTCATTAAGTATTTGTAAATATATTTGTGGTAAGTTTTCCAAAGGGATAACTCCATTTTGAATTTTGGTTGATTTGATCATTTTTACCCTAACAAGGAAGTAATGCAATTACACAAAAATTTCCCCAGCATTTTATTGAAGATATTCAATTTCTTTCTATTTCAGCACATGAAAAGCATTCCAAATTCTGTAATGATTTATTTCCTTCTCTGAAATCCTTCTACAGTATCTGTTATTTCCAAAGGATGCATTATCTCCAGCCTATTCAATCATTTTCTGGAACTAACATTTATACACTCATCTCTCATCTGTCCTTCATCACCCCCATTGCCTTACTCTGTAAAATCTCTCTTTAAAATTTATTTAGAGTGAATGTTCTTACCAGAGCTCTAACCTGCTGGTCAACAACTAGGGTATTTCAAATTCAGGACCAGAGCACCCTTTGTAGAATTTCACAATCATCGTTTCTCCCTGCCATAGGGAAGTAACCTCGCCAGGTGGTATCTTCTCCTGTGCCTATTGTGTGGGAAAAAGTAGGGCATATTTGCCATGGACGATTCTCTAAGAGGTTAATGAATTGGGCTCTGAGCAATGCCTCTCTGATCAGAATAAGCTGCCAATAGCTGTGAGTCATCAATTCCACCTTACAGCAGAGCGGAGTCTTATACAAGGTGCCCTGGATCTCTTTCCATGTGGGCTCAGAGATTGATGTTCCTTGGGAAAGAATCTGATTCATCGTTTCCCCAAAGATCAAGCCATTGTTAAGAACCTTGGAATGGGCCAACTTGCCTTCTTCTGTGTGCAAGAAAAGTTCACCCCCCAGGATATTTATAAAGCAGCATACAATTCAATCTTAAAAACCTTCCCCCTAGTAAATCATCGCTCACATTTGCATGATCGTTTGCATAAATTTGTATACAGAAATACATTATTTCTATAAAATCATCCAAAAGTCCAAACTCCAAGGAGGTAAAGCAATTAATGAGGGTTCAGTTTATCATGTGGTCAGAGCCAACGGGATATATGGCACACCCAGGACATCTGTGCCACGGACGGATTCTCTTGGATGCTTCGTTTTTGTTGTTGTTTTTCACTTACTCCCGGAGCCTAATCCAGACTTGAGCTAAAAAGCCTTCAATGTAACAACAGTAGCAGCAGTTATGGCTCTTTCCAAGCCGACATATATGTTTCTGTTCATTTGCTGGAAATCTCATCTTCTTCAGATCTTAACTCTCACTACTTGTAATTTAGTTACATTTGTGTCTAATAGCTCTTCCCTTAAGAGGTAAGTTTAGATCCTAGCATTTCTATTTCTTAGTTATGTAACACTTGCAAAGAAGCTAAGGGACCCGAGTCTCAGTTCCCATATCTGTAAATTGGGGACAACACATCATGGAGTTCTGAAGATTCAATATAAAGTATGAGGAGGGAAATTGTCTGGCAGATAATAAGACTAAAAAAATTATTCGTTTTCTTCGCCATCTACCTCTGACTGTATCCCATTCGACCTAGTCGATATAAAAAGCATTCTGTTTTTACATAGGCCATACCTTCATGGTTCCAAAACATCTGGCTACAGAGTGAAAATTAATGCAATCATCCAGGTGTTTGGCCTGTATGATGACAGATATCAAACACTCAGCGCCATCTGATGATTGGTATGTTTTCCCCACTTTTATCCAGATGTATGCAGGCACAGCTTTGGTCAAAGAAAAATTATCATAGGATTTTTTCTTAAATACTGCATTAATGATTTTTTGTAAAATGATAGGACTCAAAAATCTTTGGCTTGTTTGTTTCATTTGCAATATTTCTTGTCTAATCTACCTTTGATAACAAAAGCTTGTTTCATTTTTTTCTACTGCAATGTAGGCATTAGAAAAAGGAACCGCAACAGTTTCATACTTGCCCAAATCTCCCCCTTTCCATACAAGAAAATGAAGAACGAGAAATGATAAGTAATAATTCCAGGACATAGGGTTGGGTAGGAGAGCAGCTCGGGAATAAACGGGGTCTCTGATCTTAAATGCAAAGCTCCACATCACCCCTTGCCTGTCTGGGTTGCTTTTAAATCATATACATGTTTACCCAGATGGCACAGGTACTAACTTGTATATTCACAGGCATACATAAATAGCGCTACTTCTCCTCCTGAAAATCATATTATTCAAAGATGGCCTTTCTCCAAATACTTTTGGAAACGTTTGCAAGTTCCCCGGCTTCAGTACACTTAGCCACACGTACGTCCTGTACTTGGGCTTCAACATCTGCCATGCAGGGCACTGCTGAAACGGATCTTGTACTGAGGTCTGTTATCCTGTGAGCAGCTGATGCAATTTTCCTCAGTCACAGAGATGAAGCTCGGAGAACATTTCTGGCGCTGTGAAATCCCCAAGTCACAGAGAAATGATTCCACTGACCTAGCGGCTTTGCACTCCCCATACAACATGTTCTCCAGCTGCATCCCCAGGGAGAAAATAACGTGAGAGTTTTTAAGAGTGCCGACAGCTTCCCCTCTAATCATCCTGCATGGATTCTGTGAGCATTTCAAGGCGTCCCAGGCAATCCAGAGAACACTTTGGGGACTCACGGAGGTTTTCTAAACAGTTTTTCCCCGCTGACTGAAGACACGAGAGATAAATGACTTCACAAAATAGCATTGCTATTTTAATATGAATACAACTTCTTAATGGCTGTTCCCATCACAAAATGATGGTACAGGGCAAAAAAAAAAAAAATGCCTCCCTGATAAATTCTCAAATGGGTGTCACTTTCGGTAGCTTATTTGTATGCTCGTTTGTTTTTTAAGTAGGGAAAAATCCAGAGAATCAAATATTTGGGGATTATTATTTGCAAGCCTTGTGCTTAATTGATGTCTTCAAGTAGCAGTGGGTGGCTGACCTTTGGGGAAGGAAGAACATTCCTTGGCTGCTGACTCGTCAGTAAGACCACCAGTGACTGAAGAGTCTGGAGTAGAGGGGTTGCCACAGTCAGAGGTTACCGAGGGCGATTGCACTATAGTGAACAGTCTCAGATACCAAAACAGAGATCGAGACACGAGACTAAGTTGCAGTCAAAACAGTGGTGTGCTGATGCCAACTTGAAAGAGATAATATTTTAATGTTTAGGAACTTTGAGCACGTTGCTGTTGCATTGGGAGCTGGTTGATGATATAGTATTTTAAGTTGGTTGCTCTCTTGCTGATAAATTAAAATGGACATACAAGTGAGACTATGAACCGAGGAGATGAGAATCAGTAGATGTCATAGAGCAGGTCTTTTGTTTCCTGGAGAGCTGGTGGCTCACCAAGTTACTAGGCCCCCACTGAACCAGACAGACCCAACTTCAAATCCCACCTCTCCCCCTCATCTTTGTGGACACAACAAACCCTCTGAATCTTGGTGTCCTGGCTGGTAGATTAGGGAGAGTAATTCACACTTGACGCTGTTTTGAGATTTAAACTGAACTTTGAGCTTCACCAGGTTTAGTGCTAAGTTGTTGGGTTATTTGCTTGCTAAATATTGATGCACATGTGATTAGTGCTAGAGACACGAGGATGAATAGACTCATTGTCAGACACCTCAGGAGTGGACCTCAGGAAGCCCCGTCTAATCAAATACCAATGATTATGCAGTAGTTTGTACTGAGGGCACTATGAGATACCAAGGTTCAAGGTTGGAGTAGAGATGAAGGAGCCATCCCTGTGAGTACTGGTCCATGATGGGCAGAGTTGTCCAGCCATTTCTTGACATGCTGAATCGTGGATCCGATCAGACTTGAAAATGTCCAGGAACAGGACCCTTGGGAATATGTGGCAATCAGAACACTGTAGTGTTCATAGACTATCTATTGGTAGGTTGTGACCAGAGAAGCAAATGTAATCATTACCCGCCACTTTACACTTATCAATTGATGCTATTGGCGCTAAAAGGGTAGGAGCTACTGGAACTTCCTCCTCAAAAGCAATGATTTCTGGGAGCTCCTAGCAGGCTTCATTATCACTGAAAATCAGCCCAGTCTGAATTGGTGGTGAACTACTAGTAAATTGTCTTGAATTTGGTGCCTATTGCACATTGTCCAAAGGTTCAAGTTTATATAAATACACCTAAGTGTGTGCTTCTATAAATGATTTCTCAAAAGCATTCAATTTTCATATACGTAGGCTATACAGTCAGCTAAACCAAAGAAACCTACTGCTGCTGACTCGGTCCAACTCCCAGCGACCCTGGAGACTGACGAGAGGAGAACTGCCGAGGCTGTCTGTCAATGGTTACTGGTGATTTCTGAGGTTGTCAATGGTTACAGAGCAGGTTGTCTCATCTTTCGTCCACAGAGTGGCTGGTGCGTTCAAACTGGGGACCTTTTGGGTAGCAGCCCATGCTTACCCACTGCACCCCCAGGTCTCTTTATATCCTCAGATACCAATATACATAACACTAATGATGATATTTTATACATGTATTATACTTGTACTATATAGCACATTAATATATTATTAAATTAAATATATTACTATCAGTAACTACCTAAAAATGTTGGTTTTAATGCAAAAGTGCCTTCTTCCTTTTAGAGAAATTAATGTTTTATTTCAATTAAACTCTAATAATGGAGAAGGATGTATATTGGCAAAGCACTTTCTCTGTTTCCCCAGACTACCCGAGAGTCCTTTGAGGTAGGATCATTTTTCATATCTATTTTTGGATGAGTAAACAAAGTCATTGGAAGGTGAGTAACTTCTCAGAACTACCCAGAGTCCCCCGAGTTCAGCTAAGTTTAGATTGAGATGACTTTGACCGCTAGAACTGTACTGGTCCAATTGGCTCTCTGCAACTGTGAGTGAGGTCTTTAAACTCCGAGCTGCTCTTGGCTCACCCTCAACCTTCCAACACCTCTAAATGCCCTCTGAATTCTCAGATCTGTATGACAGGCCCGATGGGAAAAGGTCAATATACAAATTTAGGAGAACGGGACCCTTTTCTTCATTTATCTCATACAGGACTTAAAGCCCACAGGGAGAATTTCCTTGAGGGCTTCTTCAGCAGCAAATCCTCAGCTCATTCTCCTGTTAGTGCTCACAGGGAGGAGCCTGATGTGTGGCGGTCACCACAGGGTCAGCAGTTTGAAACCACTAACTGCTCATCAAGAGCAGTAAGAGCCGTTCTACTCTGTCCTGTGGGGTCACCATGAGTCAGAATCACCTCCATTGAGAATGGGGATCAAGGCGCACTGAGGCTGTGACTTGAAGAATCTCCGTATGTGGACAAAGATCCAAAACCCTATAGAACTTAACGCTAATAAGAGATCTTCCTAAAACTTCTCCAAAGCCAAAGTCCATGTGCTAAAATTCTGATTCTCTGGTTGGTGGGTTTGGGCTTTCTGGTTAGGTAGGAATCCATCCATATTCTTCATCATAGCCCTGGTCATTCTTAACACCAGCTTGCAAGGTGCAAATGAAAAGGATTGTAATTCCCATCTTAAAGTTGAAAAACGTGAAGCATTTGCCCAGTGGAAAGAGATAGCTTGAGGGGATGAATGGGTTTGGATCCTTAGTCAAGTGCTCTTTCCATAGAATCGGAAGTATCTGGCCTTTAAACCATTCAGAGAGAGGGAGAACTAGAGAAACGAAGGCATGGCTTGGGTACCATGGTACATATTGTCTTTCAGGGCTTGTTTTCGGTGCCATAATGTCAATTCTGACCCAAAGGTACCTAACATGACAGAGTAAAACTGCTTCATACTCCATTGGGTGTTCTTGGCTGTAGTCTTTACAGGAGCAGGTCACTAGGCCTTCCTCCCCGGGGTCCCCAGGTGGGTTCAAATCACCAACTCTTCAACTGGCAGCTGGTCACTTATCCAGTTGTGCCATCCAGACCCCCTTTGATAGGATAGTGGGTTATACACTGGGCTGCGAAACGAAACCCAGCAGTTCCAATCCACCCCTTGTTTGTAGGGAGAAAGCTGAAGTGGCCTACTCCCATAAAGATGTAGAGGCTCTGAGACATCATAGGGCGGTTTGACTCCATTCTCCAGGGTCATTGTGAGTGTGAAGTGACTCAGTGGTAGGTGGCTAAGGAGGGAGAAAACTTACAGCCAGGAAGACTTGGAATGGATGGTCCTTCCTGTCTTCAGTGATGGATCTCAGCTTTTGAAACGTCCCTAGACCACGTGGTGGAGCCTCTTGTCATGGTCATTTCCGAAGATGAGAAAAGCTTGTTTTTCTTTTTCCTTTTTGCAATATAGATATTATTAATCAACAACTCAGAGTGAAAAGAGAAGTGAGGTTTCTTTTAAGGCCCTACGATTGGCCTCACCTTTCCTCAATCGCTGAGTGGGAAGGTCATGATCACTGGCCTTGGAGTTTGAGTATACACAGAGTACGTGTGATAAAATTATATGATGATTTCAATAATCATTTCCTTGTTGCCTACCTTTATTTGAGAATCTTGCGTTGACTATGTTGTTATTTG
Source organism: Echinops telfairi (assembly GCF_000313985.2). Lineage (NCBI taxonomy): Eukaryota > Metazoa > Chordata > Mammalia > Afrosoricida > Tenrecidae > Echinops > Echinops telfairi. The sequence goes on along the minus strand of NW_022103922.1, from coordinate 14,457,866 downwards.
TTGTTGAGCCTCGTGGGCTCACAAGGAAACACTAGCTGCTCCTGCACCATCTACGATCATCCGGGCCCTTGTTCAGGCCATTTGGTTTCCTGCACGTTTGCCAACCCAGTGGGCTTTCTCCTCATCTTATATCACACAACATTCTGGTTTGCTGCATGCAGTTTTCCTTGACAACATTTTGGAATTATATCACGAGTCACTCACCCTACTCTTTCTGAGTCTGGAAACTTGACTGAAATGTATCCATTAGGGGTGACCCTAAAATTCCAGCAGCATCGTTTTTAGCATCCCAGAAACATGCAATTTATCACAGTATGACCGAATAACCACTGGGTAGTGGTGTATAGTCCAGTTCAAGGTATAGTACCAGGAATATGCTCAGCGAGGCAAGCTGACTTTGCCAACATGGCAAAAGACTAAAGAGGACACATGGGGGTGGGGGTGTGTGTGCCTATGACTGCTGGCAACTGGCATTAGATCCAGAAGTAGACAGAGGGAGGCTTTTTCTCTATAGGAAGATAGTCGAGATCTTGAGTGTTCTTCTGGTAAGCAGAAATTGAGCTATGTGAGGGGGGGGACTTGCCCTGTGCACTAGTTTGCACAATATCTCACCTTTCACCATGTTGGTGAGGTAGGCAGTCCTGTTCTCAGGTTTTTATGTCCAAGGCTTTCTTGCGTGTAGCCACACAGGTGGGTAATCATTTCCACGCTCTTCCAAACTATTTTGTTTTCCATCTCGCTCTTCTTTTCCATGTTACTTTGAGAAAAGTCCAAAACTTCCTCCCCAGTGTCCCTTGCTGCTGCTTTTTGTTATTGTTTCTCACCACAGCCTCCATTTGAAACCTCGCCCAGTAGAGGAAATTGACTGTGTGGTTATGGGTGTGGTTTTGTTGTTGTCTCCCTTCAGCCAATCCGTTAGTGTCGTGTCCTGGTAAAATGAGCCATTGTCTAAAGAGGCCTTCTGGAAGAGCGTTGAAACTGGTTTTCCTTCTTTGCGAATATTTCAGTCTCAAAACAGCCAGATGAATTTCCCTAAATGCTATCTTTGATCATAATGCTCCTCTGTTTGCAGTGTCTCACCCTCCACCACTGCCCCCGGCCCCCTGCACCTTTGTCTCTAAGATAAAGACCTGACTTCTTGTAGCTTATGTTTTCCATACCTCCATTGTCTGCCTTCTGCTTGTCTATTTCAGCTTTCTTGCTCATTCTTTCATCTTGAACCAGCCTGGCTTATTTACTGTCTCCATAAAATTTCCTTTCACGTTCTTCTTTCTACTTCTTGGCTTGCACTGGTCCCTTTACAACAAGGAATATCTTCCTATTCTTGCCAATTTAACTGATGCTTTCTGATCTTTGTTCAAGCCCAGCTAAATACCCTTCTCCATGAAGTCTTTCTGAATTTTTCCAGACCACAACCCTGTTCCTCCGCTTTGAAATGATGAGAGTCTCTAGTCTACTCATATGACATTGCCTAGTCTGGTCTGTATCATGTTGGACCCTTTTATAATTGCTTCTACAGAACTGTGCTTTCTTATTATCCCCACATGAAAAACAAGCAACCACCCAACACAAAGCAGAGCCTAATTTACGGTATGGGTATTATTAGAGATAGGGTTCAGCACACTTCTCTGTGTCCTTTACATATGGACCCATGGGAAAAATAGCTCTCAGTCCTCAAACCAAGAATAGCTGGACTTCTCCTGAGCTGTTAGTTTGTTTTTATCTTGTGGTCATTATGAGTCATGTCTCCCTCTTTTTGTAGGCTCCGAGCCAGAATTGTAGCCCACTGCAACTAACAAGATTTAATGGCATGTGCTTGGAGAATAGTAAGTTAGCTTTGATTTCCTTGTTTTGCTTAATGTCTTTATTTCCCCCCCCTCCATTATTTCCCCCTTTATTTATGTTATTATCTGGTCGTTTAACATATCTTTATAAAAACATTATACAAACACACACACACATATACTCTATCTATCTCTATATCATTCAATACCATTGAGTCAATTCCAACTCATATAGGGCAGAGTAGAATTGCCCCTATGTGTTTCTGAGGCTCTAAGTCTTTACAGGGGAAGAAAGTCTCATTTTTCTCCAGTATGCACACACACGCACACTAACAGAGAAACTTCAAAACAGTTCTGAACAAATGGAATTTTTGCAGGAACTTTTTGAAGTTTCTTCGTGTCTGTGTGTGTGTATATAAATTAAACATATGATACTTTTCATTAATTAAAAATTACACAAATTTTAAGTGCCAGGGCACTTCAAGCATTTAGTAAAATAATATCTTTTATTTTAATTTTTCCAGTCTGCTCACACATAATTTGAATATTTATATATGTATGAGGATGAGTATTCGGTGGTCTTCTGTTCACACCATATCAAACCAACATTTTAGGAACATCCATAAACTCAAATAGTGTACCCTTGAACTAGTCTTTGAGTTTGTGGAACAAAAAGAAGTTTGAAGGGGTGTAGGTTGGAGGAGGAAAAGTTTCTCACTGAAATTCCCATAAGGCAGCTCTTTTGATGGAGCCACTTAAAGGAAACTAGCACAAGTAGAATGCTGAGAGAACATGTTTGCAGCCATGAGGAGTCCTCAGGTAGAGATTAAACATTGCCTCTCCTATTTATCTCTAGGTCTCTAGTCCCTACAGAGGGCCTGATATATTGTGGGTACTAAATATGTATGTGTTGACTTAGCAGCTGAAGTTTTCAAATCTATTACTATCTCAACTTGATGGAATGTTACGCTTTCTTAAGTTTGGAAGTCAGGCTGGAAAATTTTCCATAATATCATTGGACATCATTTCTTTGAATAGGATTCCATTTCTACTCTTTCTCAACCTTCTAAATAAGCAGGAAAAAGCAGGCAACTGCCCTACAGAGCGGTTTCGCTAAGAGTTAATAAATTTGGTCTTAATTATAAGCTTTCCCACCACAGAATTCCTTGTGGTTTGCGCTCTGATTCTTGACTCTTTGGGAGAATTTGTGGAGGAATATGTTGCACTGGGTAACGAGTGACCACTTGACAGCCCAAGGTTCCACAATCTCATTCTTTTTCATCTAACTTGACCTTCTTGCTAAAAAGAAATCTGCGGGGAGTGAGAAGACTCTTTCTCTCATTGCCTCAAGGTTTCTTATTCCTGGACACTGTGAGAATAGTCTTGATTGAGAATTTATTTTAGTGTGATTGTTCCCATAGCATGTGCATGAGAAAGAAAAGGCATTATTAGCAATAATGGAAATAAACAATACCCATTTTTCAAGAATGATTTTCATTTATTTTAGTCTTCCCTCCCTGGACCATCTGGCAATGAATCTGGTCCCAGCAAAGAAACTAGATGGCAAGAAGTTTGGGCAAGTCATTCACATGGAAAAGTAAGCCACGGGGAAGAGAAGAAATTGCGTAAGCAGAAGACTGGTAGATCTGGCGACTTTGGGTTGGACAGGAGTGGTTGCTCACCTGTTGTTTGATTTTGGAGAAATTCACATCATTTCTTGACACCTCAGTTTCCTCTATTGCAAATTGAGGGATTGTACAATATCCTTGTGATCTCTTCTGGCTTTTGCAAAAGAAACATCTCAGATTTTGTATTTTGTATTTATTTCTCTGATGATAGGATAACCACATAATTAACAATATTGTAACTTATAATCATATTTTTCCCTAAGGATAAGACAGCTCTTCTTGATTTATGGAAGGCTTCCAAGGACATTAGTAACACTAATAGTTTGTCCTGAAATTCTTGTAACTGATAGGGTAACAGGAGGGTCCTCTGGCATAGAAAGATCCTAGTCAAGATTTCTTTCTTCCTTGGCAGAATGTTTGTTGGTAGTAGGTTGGAGCAAAGAATGGTATTTTGTAGGACATATCCTGAAAGGGTGTGAGGGAAGTGAAATTTGTGTTTCAGGCCGAGTGAACTGAAAATTCATCTGACTAAAATTAATTTTATGTTTTCATTGGGTATAACATTCACTAGCTTGGACTGGAGAGTCAGGTAGCTGCCTCTAATTCTTAGTTTGTCAAAGAGTGTAGTTATCGGTTTTCTTAGTACAAGATACCTTAGTTTCTGTTCCTAATCTGATTTTTACATTACAAGGGTGGCCTGGTAACTGGCATTGATACCAACATTGGACCAAGGCTTGTTTGGGGGGATTATGATATACCGTATATACTTGTGTAAAAGCCGTGTAGTGTGGGTGTTCTCCAGTCTCTCCTGCTCCTCTGTCGGCACCTGTAGCCTCTGTGGGTGGTCTGATGACTGCTGATATCACCACTCTTCTTTTCTCTTGCATGCCGGCAGCCTCTGTGTTGTTTGTGCCGTAATGGCAAAGAACCTGCCCGCTTCTGTGTGCTGGTACCTGGAGCGCACTGCATCCTTCTCAGATGAATGTCGGATGTGGCTGCTCTTCTCCCGCTCTTCTCCAGGGTTGTGACCAATGAAGTACCCTTTACAGTCATACCCATGCTTGGTCATGACCCCTTGCTCCACCCAAGCACTGCTGAATACATGTACTGGTATACCTCTGGTCTTGGATATACAGTACGTTTATTTACAGTTCTTAGTCTGCTATATTTTATTATTTTTATTTTCTTATTAACCCCTATCTGGACCCAGGGTTGACTATGCTTATGACTTTGGCCATTATTCCAGGTGGGCTTACATCTGTATTGCAGCCCCTAGATGTGTGTTTAAATAAACCTTTCAAAGACCGAGTGCAAAAGATGTGGCATGAATGGATGCCATCTGGTCAAGCCTGACTGACAAAAGTTGGAAATCTGATGAAGACTGACATAGAATTGATAACAAAGTGGGTTCGTGATGCATGGGAAGAGATTCCAGAGGACACGGTGCAACGCACCTTCAAGAAATGTGGCATTCGTAATGCTGTGGATGGCAGTGAATGAGAAGGACAGCAGTGATGGTGGTGACTGCGAACTCAATGATGATGACATTGTCTATGTTGATAACCTCACACCAGCTAAAACTGAAGCTCTGCTTGGATATACAAATGATGATGAGGAATCCAGTTTTGAAGGATTTTAAATCTTGTGTTTTAGCGTGGTTGTTGATTGAGCTAAGGATTTTGTACTTTCAAATTGATTGTTGATACCATATTGTTTTTGTTGACCCTGTTTTCCACTTTCAGAGCTACTTTTCTGTTTTTCTTCTAAATAAATATTCAAAAACATTTAACCTACTGATGCCTCAATTAATGTAATTTTATTGATATCTATTTTTATTTTAAAATTTACCAGTTGCTGCTACATTTCCCACCCTAGGCTTATACTCGAGTCAATAAGTTCTCCCAGTTTGCGGGGGTAAAATTAGGTGCCTTGGCTTATATTCGGGCTGGCTTATACTTGAGTATGTAGGTTATTTATATAATGAAACATTTTTCTTCTTTGAGAATGCTTTCAAATGTGAATGGTAAAGCTTTTGTTCCTTAGCTTACATTTTATTATTAGAAATCTGGTGTATTTTTTAAAATTTAATCCGATGAGCATTGCATCTGGGAGGATAAATATTATAAATAAATAAAAGAGGATACACTAAGTAAATAAATAACAAATAAATAACTTGTGCGTTGTTCAACAAATGCACAAGTCAACATTTGTTGAAGAACCACTACAGTCATGGCAAGGAAATGAACTCAAACCCTCACATAGATTTTCTTCATGTGGCTCTTGATATGAGTGTGGGAGGTAAGTAATAGTATTCGCATTGATTGCACAAAACCCTGGTGTGCACCAGGGACTATGCAGGACACTAAATGTGCTACCGGTTCACTGTTATTGTTCCATAAATTCCAAACCATGGCCACCACATAGGTGACAGACTGCAACAGGGCCCACAGTGCTTTCTATGGCTGATATTTTTAAAAAGTAGGCCAATGAGTCTTTCTTTAAAGGCACCTCTGGATGGACTTGTAACTTCAATCCTTCAGCTAGCAGCTGAATGCTTTAAGTCTTTGCACTAACCAGAGACTACCATTAGGTATGGAGTGGTGAGTAAAGGAAATAAAGGCCTTACTTCTAAGGAAAATAGACTTCAAATGAGTTACTCGACAAAATAGAGATATTGCTAGAAATCATGAAAAGCCAGGTGAAGAAAACATAAAAATGGTATTATGACAGGAAACTATAGGAAAAGGTGATCTAAGATCAATGATCAAAGATCTTTGAAGATGTGAGAACCAAGAAGTGGCCCGTATGAACTGGCTACAAAAGAGTGCCCCCAGTAGAAGAATAGCACGTGCAAAGACCACCCAAACCAAACCCAAGTCCACTGTCACGAAGTAAAGCAAGGGGGTGACCTTGTCTGGGCTTCTTGTTCTAATTAACTTGGCTTCTCAACTCTTGCCAGCAGAATCCTGATGGCAATTGATAGTATTTAACATTTACCTGAAGTCGACTGGCATGGTAATTGTGCCTGTGGATATGTAGCCTATAAAATGGAGGAAATACTTGGAAATGACTGACTTCACTCTCTGGAATAATCTCTGTACTCCTTAAGTGGTTAAGCATAAGTTTATCTAAGTAGAGAAAGGTTCTGTTGTTAACGCCAGTCCTTCCTTACTCGGGAACGGGTACAAGCCTTCGCCAAGAACAGCAAAGGGAAATGCCTCTTTCCTGGGCCTGGTTCCCTTCGCTTGTCATCCCTGGTCGCCTTCAACCAGAAGCAGAAAGTTTACTCTCTCCTTGGCTGCAGTCGCTTAAAGTTCAGATTTTAAAGTACAACGTCTGTGTTTATATAATTCTGGCTATTTCTGTTTCTAATTGCTCAAGCTTAGATCCATGTGTTCTGGAACTTAAGAAGGTGTGGTTCTGTGCCAATGACTGATGGCAGCTGCCTGCTAATCCCCTGGAGTGATGTGCTATCTCAGTGAAGGCTGTGGTGGGTGGGGCTTTATATACCACCCTGGTTTTAGGTGGGGGAGAAAAGAGCTTCTGGGGAAAATACAACTTCTGCTCTGGGAAGAGATGAAGGCATCCTTTCCTTGACCTTGTTCCTTTCATTCAAGGCAATGTATTCATGTACCAAATGACTATGACTAAATATAAGAAAATTTTGTGCCCGTACCTATGTTTATGGTCAAAAGCTTTGACCCACTCATTTAATTTCTACCTTATGCAGCACTCAATACTGTCCTAACTTTTGCTAACTCCTCATTGTTTAGGTTCACACCCCAACTATTTGGACCTGCTGACATATTATTTTTCCCTGGCTTTGACCTTGGGCACCCTTTCGTGAACTAAGTCCACTTCTTGTCTCCTTGTGTTTTCATTTGTTCTTTGCTTTTGAGGTAACCAAATCATGTTATGCTGACCCCAAGACCTGTCAAGCTTGGGCCAATTTGACTATACCTCCCTCCCTACCTACCTGTCCACCAAAATTAGTTTTCTCTGACAGCATTTCCCCAAATTTTTTTCTTAAAAAAACCCCAACACTGTTACTACTATTAAAACAAAACAAAACAAATCCCTCCAAATTCACTGCTGTCAAGTCACTGTTGATCACAGAGACCCTACAGGACAGGGTAGAACTGCCTGTGGGTTTCTGAGACTGGAACTCTTTATGGGAAAAAGCTCATTTCCTCCTGAGTAGTGGCTGGTGATTTCGAATTTTGACTTGACGATTGCAGCCCAGTGTGGAACCACTACAGGTCTCCATGAAAAAAAATGTTTATAAATATGATATAAAGGCCTTAAAAGATATACTTTTCTTAGAAAGTTATAACATATGTTATCAAAATAAAAGTTCTATGGATATTTGCAGATTAAAAAAAAAACATGTTTAGGGGGAAGGGAGAGAGGGGAAGGAGGGGAAAAAATGAGGAGCGGATACCAAGGACTCAATCAAGTAGAAAGCAAATGTTTTGAGAATGATGATGGCAACGTATGTACAAATGTGCTTGACACAATGGATTGATGTATGGATTGTGTTAAGAGTTATACGAGCCCCAATAAGATGATTAAAAAAATGTTTCGTGTAATTTGACCAAGAATTTCCCAGATTTATTTCACTGTTCATCCTGTTTTTTTGCATTCATAAAAATATTCCAAAATAGTCTTTTGAGAATCATGCTTTGGATGATGTAACGCATTGTCCATTGGCATGCAGTAACACCCATTGCCGTACTATTCAGTGCTCCTTCTATGTGCAAAAGCCCAGTGGTTAGGATTTAAACTCTTCAATTCCCATTTATATGTGACCTACTCTTTTGGCTTCTCCAGCAATTTTGATGGTAAGCCTTTTTTTTTTTTTAATAAAAAGGGAAATCAAAGGACAGGCTAAAATGGCTATAAGTGTATGAATTTATAAAATGCATACATGTATTAGTCAAAGGTAACTAAAAGGTATTACTGCTAGGGTTCGAGTTCATACATATGCATGGGCTTCTTCCAAAGGAAATGGGTTAAGCATGTCTCTAAGATCCGTGGATGACTACAGTTACTTTCTCTCAGGAAAACACTTCTCTCAGGCTCATTAGGGTACTTTCAAAAAAAAAAGCCCAATTAAAACAGTGGCTCCTGAGGGCATTGATGGACCAGTTACAGTTAAGGCGGGTAGGTCAGTTCGCAGGATACTGAAGTTAATGGGAAGAAGTTGAAAAAATGAAAAACTGCCCTGTTGACAAAAGAGACAGGAAAGTTATACCGCGGCCTGCTTCTTCTCCTTCTGACCATGGACCTGCTTATGATTCTAGGATGGCAAGAGCTGTCCCCTGACCATTTTCTTGGGAAGCTGCCCCCCATCAGCCCTGCAGCCCAGATGTTGCCCTTTCCAAGTTCTTTTGTTTCCCAAGCTTAAAGAACATTGGAAAGAATTCGCATTTGAATTATTTGAGAATGCCCAAGCTGCCGCTTTGATGTGGTATAAATCAAAGTATTATTCAAGGGAGGGTTAGGAAGATGGAAATATAGTCTTCAGGTAGAGGCCTAGATGGACAATGTCAAGAAACAAACATTTTGATATTTTTATTTAATAAAGGTGTCTGGATTTGTAGCAAAAATTTTAAAACTTCACCTCTATATTGATATGTATTTTATCATATTAAAGTTACACATGTTTTAAAATATATCAGAGCATAAACTGGTGGTAGAGCTCGGAACGTTACTTTGGATATTTCGAGGGGTACAGGATCCTTGCTTCCCAAATTCATTCTCCAGTCAGCTCTATAAACTTCTCCCTGAAGATGAAAGCTTTGTCCCTGTCATACCAGACAGGGCCACCTCCTTCATGCCCTATTTCCACCCTGGCAATAAAAGAAATATCAAGTCTTCTAACACGAGTTAAAGAAGCCTATCTTTTAATGAGGATAAAATCCTTAGATTTATAATTTTTACAGGGACAAAGCCTTTCTCCATCTCACAGAAAGCTCAATGAAAATGACTCTGTCAGTGTGGGCAGCCATGTGGATCACCAGGTTAATGTTCGCAATTATAGGAGTACTGACATGGGCAGCAGGGTGCTAATTACCTGTTCTGGGTCTTCTCGTCATAGTCTTCAATGGCCTGTACACCTTTGGTGGCAGTCCCCTTTGGGACTAAGCTGTCTAATATGCTAGTGATGCAGGGTTAAAGTTAACCATATTTTGAGCTACTGCCTTACTGGAAGGTGGGATTTCAGCCATACCCTTTGTTTTCTGGAAGCCATAGTATGTAGATTAGTCTTCAATTCTGATATGTGGGTTAAAAATGAAGAACTAACTTCCAGTTTTTAGTTGTGCATTTAATGGACAAACTACCAGCTGCCTGCTTAATTGAGAAAATGCAGGAGACTGGAAGCATTGAACTAGCTGAGACCAGACGTGGCTTATGTAAGATGCACACAAGTGATCAATGTCCTCTACCTAAATACGTTTTTGATGCCAGAAAGTAAGGCCTACACCTCTCCCAAAGTCCTGGTGCATCATGGGGCTGCTAACCACAGAGTCAGTGGTTTGAACTCATCAGCAGCTCTGTGGGAGAGAGATGGGGCTCTCTACCACTATAAAGAGTTATAGTCTCAGAAACCCCCAGAGGCAGTTCTACTCAGTCCTCTATGGTCACCATGAGTCCCCATCTAATTGATGGCAGTGAGTCTGAAAGGTTTATCTAAGCCCTGGATGTGGACAAGATGGCAACTTTCTGACCACTCCTTGGCCCCCAGCGCCAAACTGAACATGCTCAGAAGACGATTGCTGACATGGCCAGTGGCGAACACCAATCAAATGCCAGGTGACCATCTTGATGTGGGCTGAGGAACTTTGAGAAAGTTTGCTCTCTTTCTCTGGCTCTTGTGCCTGGCTTGCTTCCAGCTGACCTGTGTGTTTTCAGGACTTGAGCCAGCCCCCTATGTATTGCCTGCCTTGATCACCAGCTTTCACAGGCTTATTAGTCACCAGCCTGCCCCTGGAATGAGGAGAATCCGCCAGATGGCCACCTGCACTTCAGAGTCGGGCCTTGGCCCTTGAGAGTCTTTAGGATCATGTGAGCCACTTCCAGGATGGTGTGTGAGTTCTGTGAGATGTGGAAGCAAATTTCATAATCCTGGGATATGAGGGAGGTAAGTGAGAGAATCATTAGTGTTTGATATCAGAAATAATGGAGTGGTACAGCATTTAGGAAAATCAGACATTTGGGGCATCTTTAACTTCCACCTATTGGGACAAGGCTTATCCCAATCCTTCTAAAAGAAATGATACTTTTAGGGATCCAAGAAGTCATACAGTGACTATGCAGATAAAAGAAATAAAGGCAATGGAGAGAGGCAGAACCGCTGTCCACTAAAAGGACGCTAACCACTCACAGCTCTAGGAAAGGAACCCTTCTCTTGATTATACAGAGTGAAGAATCAAAGCCCAATACTAGTGATCTTTGTCTTTCATCTTTTAAAATGATATTGGGTTCTACCTTCAGCCCTCAGCACTGTAAGTTACTGTAAGCTTAGTAGGCAAGATTATTTCCGTGTTTAACAAGTCATCTGAAGACCAACTTTTTTCATGACCTAATTCCAATCTAAGCGGGACTGCTAGAAGTGAGACTGCATTTTCTTAGAAGAAGTCCTCCCGGAATCACCAGGTGTGGGGTTGGCAAGACATCATCGCCTGTTCTCTGAACAGGATATCAAGAGGAACTAGTCCCTGCAAAAGGATAGCATATTGGTGAGGCACAGGGTCAGCGAAAAAGAGTAAAACCATCCACTAGAAGATGGATACAAGGACAGCCCCAGTGCGCGCTAACCTAGCAATGACTGGGAGGCGAGTGCAGGACCAGGAAGTACTTTGTTATGTTGCAGCTAGCGTCACTCATGAGTTGGAGCCAACTCCACAGCACCTCCCAACAACAAGAGGACTGATCTGTGCTTACAATCCCATGCTCTCAGTATCCCTGACTTGGTAGCATTGCTGGGCTGTTCAGAGAGACACCCAAAAAAGCCTTTCTGAAGTTCGTTTAAGAATCCCAGTATTACTTATTTATTTTTCTTCCAAAACCTATTTTATTTTTTTGCTCTTCAAATGCTGGCCCAAGGAGAGTACCCCTATGCTGATGAAGCCTGCCCTGATGCTTGTCCCCCAAATATCCACAGAGGGTAGCAGAGCAATGGACACACCTTGCTGGGTACTGTCTCAGAAGAGAACAAGCTGTACAACTTCATCTTTTAGTCTAAGGAGCTGACTCTCCTCTCCACGCACATCATCCTGCACATATGCTGTGCTGGGAAGAAAGCGCCTTTCACAAACTCCAAACACGAATAAATTCCTGAGCCGGCTAGTTTGACCAAGCCTATTTATACATTCCCAATGTCATTGCTTGCACAAAACTAAATAGAGAGAGGCAGAGATGTGCAATGTATAGACAACACCTGTTTTAAATAGTGTAGACTATATTAGGAACCATACCCACAGAGCCTTATAACTAAAGACACTGGGATATTACTGTGGTAATTCAGGAAGAGACACTTAGACATCAATCTAAGGCACCCAGGCTAAAACAAAGCTTCAGTGTACTTCTTGATATAAACTATCTACTGGAGATTGAGAAAGTTTATGATTCCCTTGAGCTATTTAACCTGGGAGTAAGCTGAGTTGGCAGCCAGTGTTCCATGACTGACAAATTGAAATTTAAATCTTCTAGACTGTGGCTCCAACAAATTGAGTCAGATTGGAATGACTTCTGAGTCTTAGAAGTTACTGGTATAAATACAAATTTTAAGGAAAAAAAAATGAACCAGAAGAAAATAGAGGCTCAATTCACTGAAAGGCCCGTGATAGCTTCAAATGTATAAGGTTTTTTGTAACGAAATCTCGGGAAGTGTCATTCATCCGCATACTCAGCGTAAACTTGTTGAACATCCACTGTGACTTAGGCATGGCGCTGGGCAAGTATAACATGAGTAACACAGCCTTGTCATTCAAGCTGTTCTCAGGGAGACAACCCATAAACCGAGCAAGGTGCTGAGGCAGGGTATGATTTGCAAATGGGAACACCAGAGAGGGCACGTAGCCCAGTCAAGAGGTTCTGGAAAAGCATCATGGAAGAGGAAGCACTTTAATTGTCTTTTAAAGGATTTTTAAGACTTTATGAAGACTTAAGCCAGCACCAGGTAACCCAGTGAGCAAGACAGAGATGTGAGATAAAATAGCCCTAGAACGAGCTGCAAAAAAGGGCTGGTGGCTCTAAAGCTTAATGGAAGGGATGGTGTGTTCTCTGCTCATCAGCTTAGGTCAATTATCTGCCACACTGAACATTAAAGACAGAAGACCAGATGAATCATGGGATGGCATCTAGAACATCATAAGAAAAGCATATTATTTCCAAATCTAGAATGATCTCATCTTTGGATCATTAGCTTAATTGCATCTGCAAAGGCCTATTTCCAAATAAGCTCACATTCATGGGTATCAGGCATTAGGAGTTGAACTTGTTTCCAGGGGAAACACAATTCAACTCATTCCATAGGCCACGCTTTTCCCAACCGGAGGGTCTTTGCATGTACTATGCCCTCTTCCTGGCATAAGAAATGATCTGCTTTCCTTTTTCCTTTTGGTCAAGGTCAAAATGTCACTTCCTCAAGGTGACCTGATGACCCATTATTCACTTCCCCTTCCCCTGACCCATAGCGAAGGTGCTGAACATCTTTTCAAATTATATTACTTACTTGTTGGACAACAATTGCATTGCCCCAGTTGCACTTGTAGGGCTTTCATACAGTAGTCATTCAACTACCAACTGTTTGAATAGAGCTGCGGTTTAACCCTTGAACCCTGTAGCCCAGCACCAGCTGAGCCATGTCACTACTGAAAAATAGCTCATGTTGGAAGTGATCTGGAGATTCCCACATATGTAAGAAGACACATTCAGAGGGTTGTTTTGGTCTTGTAATTGTAAAAGTTGGGCCAAATGAGCCTGAGATTCAAATATAGAGATCTGGAGATCAATTCAACTCCATTTTTACCCATAGACTGGAGCAGCTTGGAGATGGTTTTGTTTGTTTGTTTTTAAACTAAAACCTGCTTGTCCCTCAATTCTGGAGAGTCTATAATTCTCAATAATAGGGTGATGGGCTGTAACATGTAAAAAAAATTTCATCTATTGAGTTGATAAGCCTTGAAAATCTGGGCAGAAATTAGTTTGTCACTGTTCAGACCAAGAGCAATGAAATTATATGGAGCAGAATGGAATAATTATGCTAAGAATAGTGACTGCTTTCCTACTAAATATAGTAAAGGTAAAAGAATATCTACTGAGAACTTTTAAGAAGTGTGTTCTCTGCTTCAAGGTTTGAACACCTAAATCACACTTGCTGCTACCGAAAAAGAGAACTAATCAATGATTCTCATCTTTTTGTTTTTCATCGTGTCTCCATTTTTTCTCCCCTGCTAACAATTAGTCTTTTAACCGGTACACCCACGGCATATGAAAATAGACCCCTAGTCCAATCATGTACTGAAAGAATCTACTCCCCACCTCCGCGCCTGTTCCTCCAACATTCTTCCAACTGGCTCTGTAGCTAGTTCTAAATATACTTTCATAAAATCTTGTGCAATGAAGAATGTTATTTGTAAAATTTAAGTGATTTCCAGTGCCATTTCAAATCTGCGAATAAACATTAAACAACAGGATCTGGAAACACAATTGTAACACGTTCAGCATCGAAATTCTAAATTCAAGATAAACTCTGTGCCATCAAGTCAAGCCCGACTCCCAGGACAGGGTAGAATTGTCCCTGGGGGTTTCTGAGACTCGAAATCCTTACAGAAGTAGAAAGCCCCATCTCTCTCCCACAGCGTGGTTTGTGGTTGCAGTGGGTAGCAACTGCATAACAAAAACAAAAAACCAGAAATGAGCTCTGGCGGTGTCGTGGTGAAGCACTGTGCGAATCAACTGAAAGGCTCATAGTTTGAAGGCCTGATCTGGTGTGTGGGAGACTTAGCGGGCTTAAGCCAGAAGGAAACCCCCGGAAGCAGTTCTCCTCTGGTCTTTAGGAGTTGGATGGACAGAAAGATCTAGGAATGGATTAAAAAAAATGAAAGTACATAAAGAAAATCTAATTAGCATGACACCAATTATGGGTATGTTTGGATAATACCAAATAATGTGAAATTTGGGGAAGGAAACTTTTAAAACTTCATATATGTATGTATATGTGTGTGTGTGTGTGTATATATATATATATATATATATATATACCATAGCTCCAAAAGTCAATGAAATTTGAGGTATTTTAATAATAAATTACCTCATTCAGTAAAACTAATCGGAACTTGTTCTTTCCTACATAGAGTGCCTCTGTATAAGCTATGCTCTTTAAGTGAGACATGAGCTGCTGCACGGGGAGGAACCTTCAGCACAAGTGTGATCACTGTGGGTCTGGGCAGAGGATTTCTGCAGACATCTTCGGAAGGGAAGGAGTGTTGCTGGCCTCACTGGAATGGTATGCAGAAGACTGGGAAACGTCTTCCAACATCTAATGTTCGTTTCATAATTAAACCCTGGAATTTTAACTGGGGCTATGACTACTCATTTAAAAACATATTTGCTAGATGCTCTTGCAGCCAAACATGACCATGTGACTAAATGCTTGTTAATGAAATATGAGTGAAACGGAATTGTAGAATTTCTCTTTCGTCTCTTTACAAGGAAATGGTTGCCTTCCACCTCCATTTTGCTTTTTCTGGGAAAAGTCAGTGCTGTCGGGGCAGCTTCAGTCATACAGATGAGAAAAGCACCTTGTTGAGATCACTCATTTTGATTATGATGCTCAGTTTTGCAAGAACGGACTTTTAATTCTGAATTGCTGTTAGGTCCTGTGATAGTTAGATTTCTTGTGCCAATCTGGCCAATAGGAAAATTGGGATCAATCAGGTCACAGTTTGATTAGATGGCAAAGAGATAAATGGCTCTGCAAGGCCCGCTCCTGTCTCTCTTACTCTCTGGTGATTGGACCAGTGTGCTGTTGCTTTAGCTAGTTCTCTGCCTGTACCTGTGTGCTACACCGCCTGTGGGACAAGCCAACCCATGGATCTTGTTGATAGAACTTGAGGCTCCTTTGAGACCTGCTTCACCACACTACTGATGCATCCATTGCTTGACCTTGAGGCTGATGGGTCCTGTCACCTTCCATTGCTTGAGTTCCCTCTCCCATCCAGGCCTGATTTGCTGAGCTCATGAGCTGACCCACCCTGCTGCTTGAGAAAATGAATACTTCTCCTGGTAGTTGGTATACAGCTATTGATCTGGCCAATGCCTTCTTCTCAATACCAGTCTCAAAGGACCATGGGGAAGCAGTTTGCCTTCAGCTGGCAGGGGCAACCATACACTTTTACAACTCCCCCAAGACGGACATCAACCTTTCCGCCCGGTGCCATAATTTAGTCCAAAGGGACCTGGCTCTCCTGTCTCTTCCACAAAATGTCACACTAGTTGTCCATTATATTGATGATATTATGCTGATTGGACCCACTAAGGAAGATGTGTCAAAGACTCTAGATTCATTGGTACAACATCTGCATGCATCCACACTCCTACTGTCATGATCCCAATTCTTCCTTACAAATCTGGCTACAGGATGTACACTGGTACAGATAGGAACTGGAAACACAGGGAATCCAGGACAGATGATCCCTTCAGGACCAGTGGTGAGAGTGGTGGTCCGAGAGGGTGGGGGGAAGGTGGTGTAGAGAGGGGAAACTGATTACAAGGATCTACATATAACCTCCTCCCTGGGGGACGGACAACAGAAAAGTGGGTGAAGGGAGATGTTGGACAGCATAAGATATCAGAAAATAATAATAATTTATAAATTATCAAGGGTACAAGAGCAAGGGGGGAGCAGGGATGGAGGGGGGAAAATGAGAAGCTGATACCAGGGGTTCAAGTGGAAAGTGAATGTTTTGAGAATGATTAGGGCAATGAATGTACAAATGTGCTTGACAAAGTGGATGGCTGGATGGATTGTGATCAGAGTTGTATGAGCCCCCAATAAAAAGATTTTTTTAAAAAGAAGAAAGGTGTATGCTTATACTGTAAAACCTGGTGTTAACAGTTAGAAAAATAAGACGTGAAAATTCTCAGCAGAAGAAGATATGCAATAAAGTTCTACCTTCAGAGTGAGTCATTTTCTGACTTCACCCCCAATTAGGGAAGGAGCAGGATGCTGACACTCACTGTGGTTGTCTCAGCTCTAATTAAGGAACAAATGTTAAATATAAACCTCTCACAAAGGTTATTATTTTCTATAATATTTATGGTATAATGGAGTACTATATTGTAAATCATAAATTAAGGCTTACAAATGGCTTTTTCTTCATCTCCAATTACCATGTATAGTTCTATGGGAAAATGCATTCCAGATACTCAACTTGGACAAAGAAATAATCAACTTGGACAAAGAAAATTTTAATCACAGTCTACTCATAAATCAAGACTGCTTATAGTGCTTAACTTTTCATCTTCTTATATTCTATCTAAGGTTTTAAATTGTTTGAGAATAGGGCCCTTATTAGTGCTCAGTAAGGTGTCTTGCTCATAGTGTCAATAAATATTGGTTGGTTGACTTTGAATTTTAGAATCAAGAAAGAAACAAATTAGCGATGGTAGAGTAATTGTCAAAAGGGCCCCTCTGTAGCTTCACCTCTTACAATACGCTCTTATAACATCGCTCCAGAGGCTATTAACCTACCTCGGGAATTCAGGCTGGCCTTGAGGTTGCTTTTACCAATAGAATGTGGCTGAAGTGACTCTTTGCCAGTTCTGAGTCACAAAGCCACAAAATACATTTCATTCTTTTTTCTCTCTTAAACTCTCCCACCACTATTTAAGTAAGCTGAGGTTAGCTTGCTGGAGGAAGAGAGACCACATAACAAGATTCCAGTTGTCCCAGCCAAGATCATCCTAGACCAGTTGACAACTGGTTTACCTCCAAATAACTGACAGATTCCTACCTAGTGCTACCTACTCAATGAACTGTTGACCATAGATCAGAACTATTCAGTTGACCCTGAGACTCGTAATCAGTATGCTTATTATTTGAAGCCTCATCAACAACTAACTGGTCCCTCAACCAGATTAGGGTCTAAGTACTGAATAAGGACTAGTTCACAAACTGGTGGGATGGGCTACTAATGGTGTTCACAAAATCTTCAGTATATCAGAGAGAAAAAAAATCTACAACAATGAAACCATTGGCTTGCTCAGTTTTAGAAGTGGAAACTATCATAGAAATTTAATAATCTGTGTGTGTTTGAATTGTAATTGTGGTAGTCACCTAATCTGGTGTCAATTTAAGCATTAGGAAGTGCAGCGGAACAGCAGGGGAGGGGAGTAGGAAGATCCCCAGGGAATGATGAGGGTGGACATTGGAGACAGGGCATG
>NW_022103922.1:14426211-14438428 GCF_000313985.2 Echinops telfairi | reverse complement strand
CAAATGCGCTTTACACAATTGATGTGTGTATGGATTGCGATAACAGTTGTATGAGCCCCTAATAAAATGTTTAAAAAAAAAAAAAAGAGTGTAGGGGTGGAACCTAGGCTGTCTGTCTGGAGATAGCCAATGAGACTTCTGTGTGGGCATGACTTTCTCCTGAGAATTCTGGGAAATCTGGTACTTCCTCCTTAGAGGTGAAAGACACTTCTTTCTCTCGGCCACTCCTTGGAGACATTTGCAGAAGAGAAGCCACATGGATCCAACCAGACCTCTGAAGCATGAGGAGCCACAGAGAGACCTCGGCCAGCACTGAGATGCTTACAACGCCACCGGGCCCAAGGACTTTCTACCCACTGGCTTGTGATCATCCTGCGTTAGGCATCACTGCATTTGTTTCTTGAGTCTGAAGAGGGCTTTATGGATTGCTGTCAGGCACATGGGCTAATGTTTGACTTATGGACTTGATCTGGAATGGGCTGGGATGTTTTCTCAATGTTCAATTGCTCTTGTATATAAATTTCTTTCTTATACACCTATGTGTGTCCATGGATTTGTTTCTCTAGTCTTTCCAGACTAACACAGTAATATATTATCTATGTAATTATAATAATATAGAGAACATAATTTTTGTAATCTACATTATAATTCAAATACCTATAGAAAATTTGGAGAATTCTTAAAATACATCTTAGAAGTTTGCAACACTGGAAAGAGAGATGCCACCTCGCATTTCAAGGTGGAGCAATCAAACAACAGGCTGTGCGCTTTCCTAGAAGTATTCAAGAAGTTATTCTGAGGGAAGGATATTTTCAAAAGCAAAATGATTTCCCAAGAGAGCCCAGGGAACATGGAGGGTGAGATGTACACTCAAAATTAAATTGTTTCAAAAAGAATTCTAAGGATACTTGTCAAGGCACAGCAAAACCCATGATATGCAGTCCTTTCAAGAAATTTAAAGGGAGGAATTCAGCTGAAAACCAATGAGATGGAAACAGTGAAAAAGATCCATCAGACAATGAGGAAGAAGGTAACACAGAGACTCAATTAATTCTTAGCCTCAGTCATTCTTTTGGAAGACTTTAAGACATCCTCCACTTGCAAATAGACTTTTGACAGAGTGAAGGGAAGAAGACAAATAATGCTAAAAGCACAAGATGTGCTGAAGTGAATGTGTGAACTGTAGTTAGATCATGTGTACAACGGCATGCTGGCACATTTTGAAGAAAGTCAGAGGTAAGACTTGAACAATGGCAATTCAGAATTTTATTTTATTTTATTTTTTTGTATCTGGAAAATTGGTGGAAGCTGATTCAGGTGATGCTGCTGCTGTTGGGTGCCTTGCGGCTGTAAGACCATGTAGCACAGTACAACTCCTCATAGGGTTTCCTTGGCAATCGTCTTCATGGGAACAAATCCCCAGGTCTTTCTCCCACACAACTACCAGGTTGGGTTTGAACTACTGACCTGTAAGCAGCTGATTGTTTAAGAGTTGTATACCATCAAGGTTCCTTAGCAAAGTGTTAGGCCAAACAATATTTATCTAAATATGGTAGCATCATTGACTAAGGTTTTTGTTCAAGTCAGTATAGAAGACAGCTCTTGAGGGTTGTGTGTTAGTGTGGGTAAACTAGGGAAACAAATCCACAGAAACACATATGGATAAGAGAGCGTTTTCTATAAAGGGTAAGTGCACATTCAGAAAGCATCCCAACCCAGTGCTGCCCAAACCCTTAAGTCCAACATTAGCCCATATGTCCGACACTGATCTACAAAGTCCTCAATCACACACAACACATGCAATGATGCCAACTGCAGGAGGAAAGCCAAATCAGTGAATGTGTAAGCATCTCAGCACTGGCAGGCGTCTCCACACAGGTGCTCCAGCACCCAGGGCTACATCGGTGTAGGTCCCTGTGGCTTCTTCTCAGGGATGTCTTGCAGGAAGTGAGTCTTGCCAGCTGAAATAGGGAACTGACTAAGGCAGCTGCACCCTGGTCTGACCCTCAGAAAGCAAGAGACCCAAGAACTAGAAAGACGAGGCTCACTGAGCCATTTGTCTCTCTGCCCCTCAATTAACCCCACATCTGTTTATCGGCCAGGTTGACACAATAAACCTTAACTATATCAGGTTGCTACTTCTCTTCCCCAGGTTTCACAAGCCAAATTTTTGGGCTACAAGTTCTGATGTTTTTGTCCTAAAGATTTATTTACTATTTCTGCAAATCAGAACTGCAATGAAACACTGAACTCAACTCCTGATCCTGCATGGTCTCTATAAATGGCAGGTTGACTCTTGAATGGGAAGATGGGGTGACTGGCTGGCTACAAGATACAGAGGAAGGTTAACTGTTGAGCCAATGTGAGTGAGCCTATGATTGGCTAACAGGACCACTGGAGCAGACAAGTCTGTCCTCACACACTGGGAGTGTCCCAGTGATGACAAGGAATAGGTTTAATAGACTCATATGCTAACTAGAGGAGGGATAGTGAAATGGCAGCTGTCAGGAACCAAGAGCTTGACTGTTAAGATTGAATCCCTCCACTGCCTTGATGACTGGGGTTTGAAAGTTATATATGTGCCATCTATTGTACAAATTCTAAACATACTCCTACAACTTACAGACGTGAAACCAGGGGGAAAATTTAGAAATAGTAGAAATCATCTCAGATTAATCCACTGGATTATATGACTGGGAAAATAAATCCTGAGGGGGAAAAACCAGCAAATTAAATTTAGTTAGCTGCCTAAACAACTTTGGCCAAAATTCTGTGATAAGAGCTCTTTTAATTTCCCCCCTTTATTTTGAATCATAAAATATTTCGCCTACACTGAAAAGGTCAGAACACAAGATAGCAGACACAAAATGCTGACCACCCAGATTTAGCAGATGTTAATATTTTGTTACATTTGCTTCAGATTCTATTTTTAAAAATAAAATAAAATGTTGCAGATAGAACTAAAGCTGATTCCATCTTTTCCCCTATGTCATTCCCCAGAGGTAACAGCTATGTTAAAACATATATGTAACATGATTATATATGAAATAGACTCAATAGCACATGCAACAATGCACAAGGACATCAATGAATATATATAACATGTTTTATGCATTTAAGTTTTACCTGACTGGTTTATGTACATTGGCATAAGAGTTTGTCTGCTTACAAATTAAGTTCATTAATAGGTAAACAATGGATTTAAAATAAAGGCGAGAGAAGGTATGGTTTTATGTCATAGACAATATGTATGATCTGATATCATGTGATACCATCTCGTCTCTTTTGTTTTAGATAATTATGCTTGTTAAAGTATAGGGTCAGCCAAAAAGAGGAAGCTCATCAATACAGTGAATTGGCATTGTCTACAACACGGGCCTAAGTTTCACAACTGCTTCTGCAGATAGACAGGCTGCAGCAATGTCTCCTGTTGGGTCACTGTGACTTATAACTGAGTTGATAGCATCTAGTAACATCCAATTACACAGTGGCTGCAAAACGCGGCTCGCACAAGGTACAATTGAGGGAATGGCATAGGAACGGGCAGCGGTCCATCTATTGCACGTAGGGTCACTGTGAGTTGGAAACAACAGGATGGCACCTTTCGACATGACATTGAATTATAATATGATTCGGACAAATAAGACATCTAGTTTAAGCAAATGCTCTTTCTGGAAAATTCCCCCTCCCTGCCTCTCCCTCGTTGCCAAACTCACAAGGCTGAATTTACAAAAGCACAATCATGAGCCAATATGTCACAAAAGCCAAATAGTGGAGGCAAGAATAGTCATGTTTGGGCAGAGTCCCACATAGCTAACCTCCCATGATAGGGTACTTCTGAAGAGTCTGCATTTTGAGGAAGGGCCTGGGAATAGTTTGCGATGTAAGAATTTTCAACAAACAGAATGGCATGATGACCTCTTGTGACTAAGTATTGAGGGTCTCAATAACAGTATTTTACTTATCAAGAATGCAGCAAATATAGTAGTCCTTGAGCTTCTACTTAAATGTTCTTGTTTCAACATATGTAACCAGGTCTATATTTACTTAGCATCCCGTATTATTTTGAAATAGCTAGTACTTAGGTAGTAGTCTTCAAGTGGCCCCAGTGGTGCAGTGATTAACACATTCACCAGCTATCCCCAGAGAGAAAGATGTTGCATCTTATAAAGATTGCCATCTTTGGGAACAAGAGGGGGTAGTGCTTCTTTGTCCTAGTGTTACGAGTCAGAATTGACTCAACAAGTTATGGGTTAGGTTATTCCTGCACACAATGATTCTTTTTAAAAAAATCTCTTGATAATTCTTATTAACCACTATGGAAGAGTAACTTTAGAAAGATAATCATACTATTAAATAAAACTTTTTGGACTTTTTTTTATGTTGAATTGATGCCTGAAAGTGAACTTAGAACTAAAATATAACATCCAGCCTTCCTAGCCAGGTGTATGATTTTCAGTGTTGTTCTGCCAATGTTTAGCAACAGATTCTGCGGGGTGGGGAGTGGGGGATACACAATTCATAGTTTTCCCAGAAAAAATATCTGTATAGTTGAGAAGAGGTGAATGTAATCAAATAGAACAAGTCATAAGAGTCAGCCAGCAGATTTATGGTCTAGGCCCTTGCCTTTGTTTCCCCTTCTGTCCCCCAGAATTCTGCACTGAAACGAAGTTCCTTACAAGTCACCAGGTCCTGTATTAGGCAATGACATGGTTCCTGCCCTCACGCCATTTATAAATCTGAAGAGGAGATAGCTATTTAATAAATGCATACAAATAAGTAAATAATTGCTAACTAGGTAAGTTCTGTATAACCCCCCAAAAAAGCCTACTAGAGAGAATTTCAGGATTTTGTAGTAATCCTAAATATTTCACAGATTCCCATCAGGATGATTTCTAGGTAATTCTTCAGTCTTCAATTCAGCAACACATGACACTCAGCCTTTCTACTGAATTATCTTTACCTGTGTTTCTCCCAGTCTTGGTTATGTTCGTGTGTTTCCTCATCTTGGTCCTTCTCTTTCTTAATCTATTCAAATACTTTGTCCACTTGGATGAATAAAGAAGTATGTTTATTAATTTGGTAGGTGAGAAATTTCTTAGTTAGGGAAGGTGAAACAACTATTATTTATATTAAATTGATCTCCCAAATTCATTGCCTTAAAGAACAAATTCAAATTTTCAGTACAGAATAGTCCAAGAAACTGGATTATATAATGATACATATGGTTTCAGGATCAGAGGAAAGCTTATTAACAACCTGCAATATGCACATGACACACACTTGCTTACTGAAAGTGAAGAGAATTTGAAGCACTTGCAGATGAAGATCAAGGATTGCAGACCTCAGCATAGATTACAATTCAATGTAAAGAAGACTAAAACCCCCACAATTGGACCAATAGAAGAAAAAAAACCTCACTACCATTGAGTCAATTCTGACTCATAGTGACCCTATTAGACAGGGCAACACTGCCTGAGTAGGTTTCTAAGAGAGTCTAACTATGGGAGTAGAAAGCTAAGTCTTTCTCGGGCGGAACACCTGGTGTTTCCCATTGGAGTCAGCAGCCCAGTAGGTAACCACTAGGCCATCAGGGCTCCTGGACCATTAGAACACATCACAATACATGGTAGAAAATGCTGAAGTTGTCAAGGATTTTGTCTTGCATGGATCCATAACCAATAATCCTGGAAGCAGGATTTTGTCTTGCATGGATCCATAATCAATAATCCTGGAAGCAGCAGTAAAGAGATCAAAAGACACATTGCATTAGGTAAATCTGCTACACAAGACCTCCTTGTCAACTCTCACTGCCACTGAGTCAAGGCTGACTCACAGTCACCCTAGTAAAGTTGTTCCTTTGAGGACTAAGGTGCAACTGACCCACGCCAGGGCATTTTCATTGCTTCATATGCATGTGAAAGTTGGACAGTGCCGAAGGACAACCGAAGAAGAATCGAGGCATTTCCACTGTGGTTCTGGAGAAGAATGTGTAAAGCACTGTGGACTCTAGCCAGAGGACCCGTTGGCGGCAAGGATGATAGGACTTGGTCTTCCCTACTTTGGACAGGTTGTTAGGAGAAAGACATCCTGATGGGTAAAGTAGAGGGGCAGCGGAAAGCTCTCAAGCAGATCGATGGACATTGTGGCTGAAACAATGGGTTCAGGCATGGGAACAATTGTGAGGAGGATACAGGACGAGGGAGTGTTTCATTCTGTTGGGTAATGGGGTAACCAACTGGATAGCACCTAACAACTGTCCAAGAAAAGAGTTCTAGTCCCTCTCAAGGGCAGGGAATGCATGCATTAAGTGTTTGTACTAAGCAGACCCTTTGAACTGAGAAGGTA
The DNA here is from genome assembly GCF_000313985.2 of Echinops telfairi. Taxonomy (NCBI): domain Eukaryota; kingdom Metazoa; phylum Chordata; class Mammalia; order Afrosoricida; family Tenrecidae; genus Echinops; species Echinops telfairi. Next base: position 14,432,080 of record NW_022103922.1, on the reverse strand, counting down.
GCCTATCCTCTGTGCATTGTTCAATTATCTCAGCATTACAGTGAAATACTAATACTTTTACTTAAAGCTGACACCCACCTGACGTTCCTTCCCTGCCCCCCAAGCGATAACACCTGTACGTGGAAGACACCACTCTGCCCCGGGTGCTTTGCTGCTCTAGTGCCCACTTACAGGATTTGTAACTTAGCTTGCTCACCGAAAAAAATATGTTTAATTTTCTGACCCTGAAGGTTTGGAAGATCAATTAAAATAGAAAAGGCCTGTAACATGCACCTTACAAGGCCCATTTTACTGCTTCAATTCAATATTATCTGTTAAGATCTAGTACAACCAAAATGTCCATAGTTCTGTTTATATTTGAGGTTTACTACTGGCAAAGTTATTTTACTAAACTTTCTTGGAGTTTTGTTTTGTTTCCCTTTTCTTTATAAGGGCAGCCCGGATGATTCTAGGAGGGAAATCATTGAACAGTGAAATCCTCTGGTCCTGTCATTTCCAATCAATCCTTGTGTTGCCTTAATAAGTACCTGGGTAAAACAATTCTCAAGAAACTGTATTAGAGAAGGCACTGCACTGTATGAACCCACCAGAGTTTTGTATCAAAAATCTGGGGCTCAGAATGAGTACAGCAGGTAGCTGTTTCCAGGGAGTATTGAACCTTAACAAAGTTGATTCCTGTCTGGGTTTGTTACACATTACACGAGGACATCCAAGAGACTGTCAGATGAGATCTGTTCACTTTCATTGGGATAAAATTAGGCGAGTGCTGATGAGCCGGGGAGAGTGGTTGAGGGCCTGGGCACTAGCTCCAGAATGCGGCTGTGCCCACAGACTTAGCCACTGAGAGTTTCTCCCGGGAGTCTCAACCTCTTGCCAAATGTACCGCTTGGTTCCTGTGCTGAATCTTTCCATGTGACGCTCTGCTTATCCTGGCTTTGCTTTCACGTCTTTTACTCTCAGCCAGCTATCTTGGCATCTCTGCCCTCAACTTCCTTCAACGGATACCCTGGCTCCCACTCACAGCTCCTCTAGTGTCAACTCCAGCCTCCATTCGACACTCTCCTGAGCCTGCTCACTGGTCTCCTCCACTAGGGAAAGGCCTTTCTCGGCACACAGCCAGAATCGACCAGCCAGCAACCTCTGTATATTATTGTTTGTTTGATTTTTTCCCTCTCCCTCTATCGTTTAACCATTTGACTAATCCCAGTCCTGCTCAAATGAACCCGCTGTGAGTCCTTTGAGACTTCGCAATCCTTGAGATGGGAGAGGCTTTAGCATTTCATCTTCTTGAACCAAATGTCATTTGACCTACTGGGGGGTCAATTTGATGATAAGTTGAGGGTTTGACTCCCTCTTTAGCTAACAAACATGATTTGACAATTAGGTCTTTTTGTTAAGCATTACGTTGTGCACCCCCTCTACCCTTATAATTTTGTTGAAATCCTACCCCTATATCTATAAATGTGACCTTTGGGGGAATGGGAGTTTTTGCATATTAATGAGTTTATAACAGACTAGGGAGGTTCCTAAACTTAATCACATCTGAGAAGTGCTTTATAGAAAACCATCGAAAATACCCATTCACACAAACACATAGCCCGACACACAAACCCCCCTCTGACATATCCCCCGTCTCCCTGACCCCCTACACACACTCAGGCTGCCAAGGATTGATAAAGACCACCAAGCAACTCCCAGGGCTCCTGATAAGCAACAATCCTTTCCTAGAGCTAATGTCTTGATTTGGCCTTCTAGCCTGTGAAACAGTGAGACAATAAATTCCTGTTCTTTAAAGCCATACACTTGTATGTTTTTGTTGCAGCAACACTAATTAACTGAGATATTTTTAAAGTCCTGTTTGAGTCTGGATGACATAATTTCCTTAAGGCTTTTCTTGGCAAATCCTTAAAATTCATAAATTAGTTCTTCATTTATGATTCACTCCTTTTAGCCACACTCATCCTAGTCCACACACTTAACCAAGCCAGCTTTGTCACTGCAATCATTAAACCGTGCCTCTAATTTTCCAGTTCAGGGTTTTTTGACCTGGGTCCTACTTACACGTGATCTGGGTAATTCGTGTTAATGAAGAGCTGTCCTCCGCCTTGTAGCACTTTTAATAGCATGGCTGGCCTCTACTTGCTACATGTCAGTAGGGTGTCCAAAATCTTTATAATAATCATTTTTTAAAATGTCTGCAGACATTACCAAATGTCCCATGGTGGGTGTCAAATTACTCTCGGCTGAAAACTCCTGTAGCTGATGAACTCTAAAGAAAATCTTTTTATTTAGGTTTGCTATCCTTAAAATATCATAGGTGGGTTTTGGTTGTGTGCAAGTGGCTCTTCGAATATTGGGTTGACGCTCCCCATTTTTGGAGGACCACACAAAACTTTCCATCACCAAGTGGCGGGAGACCTTCCCTGCTTATGTTAAATAACGGGCAGGCTGAGACTTGAAATCTCATAGACAGATCTGCGAAGACCAACTATTCAAGTTCAATTCCAGTCTTCCATGGTTGTAGGCTTATCTGTCTACCCCCTCCTACTTCTCCAATGCTCTGTTACCCTTTCTAATTAGAAAGTTGTATTTGACTACAAGAAGGTAGCTGCAATCATAGAATAAATTCTGCCATATGTTTTCTTATAATGAAAAATAGACACTTACCTGTTTTTAAGCAGCTTCTTAGACGGATTGCTTGTGAGCACATGTCAAAGATTTATTTCAACCTTGCCTGCAAGAGAAAAGAATTTGATTTCTCTTTTGGTGGGTTTTGTAGGAAACTAAAGGTGGACAGAAAATATTGTCAGTGAGGCATAAGAAAGTAAGGTCTTATGAAAGACCTTGGATCATTATAAGAGTGATGTTGTTCCCGGGAAACCAAAAATTTTAACTCATCAAAATCCATCAGAAATCCTGGATACCAGAGCATCAGAAAACATAGTTGGGCTGTAACGTAACTTTTAAAATGATATTACATTTTGCTTTAATTGGCAATGTGGGCACGCTACAAATTCTATTAGGAGATGCATTCATGATGATTTTTTTACTCCCCAAACAGACATCATATCATTCTATAGTTCAATCATATCTGACAGAACATTTTTATATCTTAGGTTCCCTCCTCATATGGTTACTTTTTAAAATCATAGATGAACTTTGATTATTGTTGAACTTCACATAAACATGATCATTCAGTATTTGCATTACTAGCACATTATTATTGTTTTATTTTAAAATGCATTTTTACTTTTTCATGATTTTGCGGGTTTTTTATTAACATGGCTATAATGACACCATAAAGGTGTGAAATAACAAGGATCTGCAGTATAATATTATTTGTTTAGAATAAGACATGGTGCCGTGAATGACTCACTCTATGACTCAAGCCATCATCTTTGTAACTTCTACAAAATTCCAGCGTGGAGCCCTACAAATAAATGTATAGAATTCTAGTGTAGAATTGAATCAATGTTGCCAAACCTTTGGGTATAAAAGCAGCCCTCTCTGAAGCAGGAATTGGGCATCTCACTTCCATCAAGAAAGGAAACCAGGAGCAGAATGCTTCCTTTGCATCCTGAAGTCCCTGCATACTAGGCCACCTTGTTTCAGGGGACAGAGAACTGTGGCACCAGAGGACTGGTAAAGGAACGGCAGCAGCCGAACTCAGAGCCAGAGCATGAGACATAGTGATGGGCATCCTGGCCCACCAAGTGAGCAAAGCTGAGTGCCTTTGAACAGGCACTCACTTGTGGATTGGGGTATCTATTGGCATTTAATAGGGTGTCCCATGGAGCTAGAGCTAAGTGCCTTTGGCTTGAAGCTTATAGGGAAGTGGTGTACCCATCGGGCATTTATCTCAAGCACTAAAAGAGTTTTGCAACCTTGCCTAAACAGGGTAGAGACCAAGAGGTCTCGGGGCTAAGAAGTGGATGACCAGAAAGAAGTACGCCTGCTAGCATAGCTGAGAAGAGGTTGTCCTGACCCATGAAGAATTGTATCCTGGGCATTTCTGATCCTGAATTGCAACTTGTTAACATCTCTAATAAACCCTACAATTGTGAGTATGGTTTGTGTGTTCTGTATGGTCAGTAGAAAACATGGATAAGACAGGATCTCTTATATAAGATAGGATCTCTTATCCAGGATGGAGGGTATCAGAAGTGGTAAAGGAGGTTAGATGGTAGAGGCACGTCTGATCTCTGCCTCATAGGAATCAACCTTGGTCTGACATTGAGTTTGATTTTTCCTCTTTCTGAAGTCAGAGGAGTTCAGATACTCACTGCCTATGAAATTCTTAGATATGAGTTTGCAAACCGTGTCTGTAAAGGAACAGAGAAGAAATATTTTAGACTTGTGGGTCACATATGGTCTCTGTTGCATACATCTTTGTTTTTGTGCTTTGTTTTGTGACAACCTTGTACAAATATAACAACTACACTTGGCTTAATGACAACACAAAATAGGTCATGGTTCATATATATTTTTTTAATCTCTTGTTTACAGTGATGCTTACTCGCTGCTCACTACCATGGTTCAGTCTTAACTCACAAAGACTCTATAAGACAGAATAGAACTGCCCCTGTAGATTTCTGAGACTGTAATGCTAGCTTATCTATTTTGCTGGTAGAATGGATTTTATATACTCTGTCTCTTTTTAGACCAATTAAACTTTGTCTTACTCTTTTTCAAATACGTTTGGGAAAATCCTTTTCATAATTCAAGTCATAGGAATTTTTAGAAGCTATCTAAGCATGAAAGAAAGGTTTCACATTTGTGAAAAATAATGCCCCAAGGACAATATTCCTGCTTAGAGCAGACAATGCACTGAGAGGACCATAGGGCCAGCCCCACCACAAGACATGACATCCCTCACTGAACCATAGAGCTACGGGGGACAACACTGGAGACACATTGTGGGAACTGTGCCCGGTCTGACTTCATCACACTGGGGTGAAACACTAAGGGCATGCGATAGAGCAACAAGGAGAGAAAAGTGATGAAATCCCTGGGGAATACCCAAAATAGACGTTGGAGACAGAGTGTGGCACCCCATTAAACTCGACTGGAAACCACTCCTAAAGGTCAAAAATCCAACCGGAACTATTTATAGGCTTTTCCTTTTTGTGTCATTGGCTTTCTTTTTGTTGTTATTTTGTTTTTGTTTTTTGTTGTTGTTTTGTTGGTTTTGTATTCCTTTGCTGTTTTGTTGGCTTTGTCTAGGTTTTGCACTTATTAATGTCTCTGCATGTCTATCAAGATAAGATAGGTGAGATAAACAATTTGGAGACAAAAACAATGGAACCTATGATTCGTGGGTATATGGGAGAAGGGGAGGTGGGAGAAAGGAAGGGGGGTGGGGTAGGGCAACAAACCCAGGGACAAGGGAACAACAAGTGAACTAAAATCAATGGAGAGAAGAGCATACAATGCCTAGTGGGGCTTAATCAAGGGCAATGTAACAACGAGGAATAACTAAACCCGAATGAAGGCCAAACATGATGGTGGGATAAGAGGAAAGTAAAAGGAAATAGAGGAAAGAACCAGGAGGCAAAGGACATTTATAAAGGTCTAAATACAGGCATGTACATATGTAAATATATGTATATATAACGAGAGGGAAATAGATGTATGTACTTATATATATATATGTTAAGAATTAAGGTAGCAGATGGACATTGGGCCACGACTCAAGTACTCCTTCAACACAAAAACGCTTTGTTCTAATAATTCAGCATTGTGTGATGACACGATCGCTGAAGACAAAATGGACATATAAGCAAATGTGGTGAAGAAAGCTGATGGTGGCCGGCTATCAAAAGATATAGCGTCTGGGGTCTTAAAGGCTTAAAGATAAACAAGCAGTCAT
>NW_022103922.1:14415500-14425263 GCF_000313985.2 Echinops telfairi | reverse complement strand
TCCATTAATAGCATGACCTTTCTTATTTTATTAATTATTCTCTTTGAAAGATATCCCACATTGCATTGTCCTTTGATTTAAAGAAATCTTAGTAATTTTCTCATGGAAGTCATCAGCAAGGGATTTTTACAACATGTGAGCAAGAAGCCTATTAAAACTGTAACTGTGCCAACAAATGAAGTGACCATCAATAGATGAAAGGATGAACAACCATACAGAAATACATACAAATCCATCCATACGAGGATGGAACAATATACAATGACAGAGAATAATGATGAATCTGTAAATGAACTTGAGATGTACTTGGCAGACATTATGCAAGCGAACTAAGTCAATCACCAAAGAAGAGTGTATAAACCATTGTTACTAAAAGTCATGAAAATATTTAGCCACAGAAAAGAACATCTTTTGATTGTTACCAAGAATTCAAAATGGGGGAGGGAAAATCACTAACTCCAAAATAACCAGCCCATTGCCAATGTCTGCTCTGACTCATAGTGAGCCTGTATAGTCTGTATGCAAGCTGCTAGCCTCGTATTCCTCCTGAGGCATTGGTGGCTTTGAATCACTAACCTTGGAGTTAGCAGTCCAAAATTTTCCTGAACATGTATTAATTGAGATGAGTGCAACACGAACAAGGCAAAGGGAAATACTAGCAGGTATGCAAAAGTAAAAGGGGATGATGGTAACTATTATTATATAACAACTTCACAACAGTACTAATAACAAACAATCATCTATGAATGCATACAGATGCAAGTGGAACAGGTATGGGAGTATTACCCAGGAGCATATATAAATTTGGCAGAGGATGTGTCTACATATGTATGTATGTGCTGCAGACATACTCATTAAATATACTGGAGACAGATTTAGGCCAAAACCACAGAGGGGCTGTGTCATTAAGTTTAGCATTTCATACCATAGTCTCAGAGGACATAGTCCATAAAGATGATGTTCTACCTCTACGTTCCTTAAACATTTGCAAGTGGCTAGCTAAGACATAACTACTGATATCTCTGTGTGGAACCAAAAAAGAGTGAAGAAAATCTAAGACTCAAAATAATTAGTCCAAAGAACTAATAGGTCACATGAACCATCATAGGTTTCATTAGCTTGAGATCAGAATAACTAGATGGTGCCCAACTACTACTGCTCACTCTGATGAGGAACACAATAGAAGGTCCCAGACAGAGTGGGAGTGAACTGTAGATCCAAATTCAATGTTCGGAAAAACTAGACTTGGGATCTGATAGAGACTAGCGGAAAGCCCAAGACTGACCCTTAGACACTCTTCGAGCTTGGAATTGGACCCATCCCTGGGGATGATGTTTCTGCCAAACAATAGAGGCCTAGAAGGTGAACAATAGCCGTGAACAATAGGCTTCTCAGATCAGCCAACTATGCAAGATTATAAAGGGCAACATTTGCCCAAAAACAAATCTCAGAAAGCAAGAAGGGTGGGGGGAAATGGGAGGAAGCGGGAATGGTGCTGTTACACTGAGAGGGTTGCCTCTAATGTCGCAAAACAAAACGCATATGGGAAACGAATTCTACAGTGTCAACCTTCAATAAAATGTTCTAAAACAGAACAACAACAAAACACTCTCTCGGCCAGGAAGAACAAAAGGGAAAACAGGTGGTCAGCACAGGTAGGAAGGCAGTGTATTCGCACCTTAGCTATCAATGCACCACCCCACGGTGAGATAATTTGCTCTATCACTATATCCCATCTGTCTTGCTCTGTCAGATGTTTGACCTTACCTTACCTCTCAGAGACTGGATCCTGCAAAGGTGCTAATTGTGACTGGATGTAACAACTTCAATAACTCAGGAAAGACTAGCGCTCCCTAATAAAAGATGATTCAGTCGTCCTCAGTCCAGCCAAGGGGTTTTACTATTTTGGAAGAATCTCTATCTTTGGAAATTTTAAATCATACTAATGAGACACATTTATGTTTAGAATTGCTGGATCCCTTTGCAATAAACTATGAGAGTGGAAGTCCTGTAATAATCTGGTTTGGGGGGCTATTCTTTTTTTTTTTTTGCTTTTCCCTAGCTCTGTTTTGTAATTAAAAGAACGGTGGGTCTGATTGTAAGTGGGAGAACATGCCAGTCACTCTTTTGATGAGCACTGGTTTCCCAGAAACACGCATTTCTTGGTTTGCCCGTGCTGGTTTGGGACTCAGATGATCACGTGTTGAAGGGTGATGCCTGTCATTGAGACTATAACGGCAAGACCCAGCCTGACAAATGATCCTCGAAATGAATACGTGCGAGTGAGAAGATTTTGAGAATTTGATCCTGATGAACAAGCAAACTTTAGGAACAGAGCTCCAGTGATCGTTGGAGTAAGTAACCTTCTGGAAACCAACTTACAGGTTTGAAGCTCTACAAAACAGCCCGAAAGAAACTCGTGCACTTTAACCGAGCTCCCATCTTAATACAAAAAGGTTCTTTCCCAAGCTGGGGCTTATCTTTTAGTCATGATCATGCTTTCAAACACGAAGACATTTCCGCATTTTGCTGCATTGTTTGACGTTAAGCATTTGTTCATCTCTATTATTCATCCGTCCACAGGGAGTGAGAGAGGATGTTAGATAGGAGAGTCAAATAACACATCTTTAGGTTTCTCTTTGAATACCATCTTGCAGCCTGGCTGATTATGTGAATTGGAAACAAATACTATCCTGGAGCATTTTGTAGAGCAGATCCTGTTTGTACATTTGGAAACAAATATGTAAAAATATGCCTGTGTGAGCTCGATGGGGCCTTTCCACACGGCCTGTGTTTCATTCTTTCGCAGTGTGTGTGTTTTGCTTTCCAGATAGAACATATGAAGAGGCTCGTCAACAATTGATGTGGAAGTGCTTCTTTTTTCTTTCTCTCTCTTGAGGTAGGCACGTCTCCAGGTAGGAAAACAGGGAAATATTAGCTATGCCTTTCAAAGCCTCTGGTACAGGCTTGAAAGGCATCAAGTTTAATAATCCATATTGAAAGAGTCACAGTATCGTAACTTAATTATCCCTAAGGCACAGAACTGCTCAGCTTTAGGAAAAGTAAGTGCCTTTCTCTCTGTTCCTTTCCTTCCATGCGCCAAAAACACATCTGATGAAAGAAGGGTGGCGTGGGGAAGGAACTCCCTACAAATTCAATGTGTCAAGATAAGGAATGGGGATGGGGTACCACATGATCTTCTCCAACACGTGGTGACCAAGGTGCCATCTGCATTTAACTTAAAAATAAGCACTCCCCTGTTTTTATTACCGCCCCCCTGAAGGCCATGTTCTAACACTGAATTTTCTCTTTGCATACACAACAGAAAAAATGCAAAGATTATCCGCAGTGAATCATTTAATTAAATCCTGCTTGTACTAAATTCCTTGGGTCCATGCTAAAGCCAGAACTTGTGCTCAAAAGAAAGTGCAATATTCGGAATGCCATGATTGCTTTATGTTAGTGCTTTCTACTTCCCCAGCCAAATCACTCTAGCAACTGTTACTTGAGAAAGAAAAGTCTGACATGGTTGAGATTAAACTAGGCAGATCCTTGCAGAAGTAGCATTTTATTTAATTTTGATTCACATTTATTACTTCCTTTTTCCCACTGTTCCTTAAAACACACACACACATTGTATTATAGTTTTGGTGAAAGTGTACCAAGTAAATTCACTTTCCATTTAACAATTCTTACACATTTTGTTTTGTGACATAATTAAATTGCTTCTGTGGCCTTCTAATAAATTAATTTGAGATTGACATAGCTACTTGCACATTCACATCATTAAGACTTACATTGCATTATTTATCATTACAATTAATAATCTTCAAATGACAGTTACCTTGTACCAGGTTCTTATGAAAGGCTCTCTCTCTCTATCTATCTGTATACATGTAGATCCTCATTTAATATTCTCTCTCTATATATAAATACACCCACACCCACACATATATTCATACCTATATCCTCATTTAATCTTCACATACTCCCAATAGGGTGGTATTATGAGTATCATCTTATGAATTTGAGAGTACAGATTTAGGACGGTCAAGTGACTTTTCCAAAGGGCCACACTAGCATAATGCACATTACTGTGGAATTGTATAAGCAAGTAATTCAATTGCATGCATATATATGAGTGGTAGATTATTGAGAAGAACTGAGAATAGCATACTGCCCCTTTTAATTTCTTTTCAGTATCCCTTCTACTATTTCATGTCTCGCCTATCCATATCACTGTCAAAGCCGAAACAATCAATGTTCCCTCCAACTCAACTGTATGCTAAAGGTAACATTTCTCAATCTCGAAGTTTCAATCCAGATATCTTTTACCAACAAATATTGATATATACTGTAACACAGAGCCTTTTTCAATTCAAGCAGAACACCCAACTGACTGCTCTTTTATCCAGAAGTTAATCTATGTTGCCATTGTTGATTCCTGCTCCTGAAGATCATGTGGCAGAGTACAACGGACCCATAGTGTTTTCCGGGCTGTACGTTTTAGGAATGCAGCTCAACAGTGCTTCTCCCTTGGAGCCATTAGGTGTGTTGCAACCACAAGCCTTTCAATCACCAGCCAACTGCTTAATCATTGCACCATCATGGCTCCTTGGATCACTGATAGGAGTCTGTACAATATTTTTTCTAATTTAATAAATAATTATTGTAACCTGTGTGTGTGTGTGTGGGGGGGGCGGTATTTCACCCTCTCTACTTGAAAGACAGTGTCCCAAGCTAAAAATAAGGAAGTAAGTATGCATGCATCCATGTGACGTGCAACTTCCTTAAAAGTACACAGACAAAATTCTCAAGGCTTGCTGCCCTCTCCCGTGTCCTCACCTGCCTCCAGAACACAGAGCACTTCTTATATCTGGAGTACCTCCAGCAGGGGAAAAAACAAACTTCTTCCCATTGTTATCCAAACAGGAAAACTAAAGCCCCTGTCCCCTATGGGAAATCGAATCACTCACGAACCCTCTTAACAAAATCAACCTAAACACTTCATTTAAAGGCACAGGTTTGTATGGCTGTTAAAAAAAATAAAACCGTTTCTCGAGTCTTGCCCTAAAACAAGTATCTATCTAAGGGAGGCATCAACTAAATCCATGATCAAGAAGCACCCCGACCTGTGTGGCCCAAGGATTATAAGAGATAAAATCCAAAGCCAAAGGAGAGAACGGGATGAGGGTTTAAATTATGAGCACCCAGCGTGCAGAAAGCAGTGGATGATAATGGAAGCCCAAAGTCCATTTTTAGAGACCACCCATGGATTAAGCCTCCTGGGAATCCCCTCTGACAATAATCCAGGGATGTCCATAGCTGTGCTGTCAGAGAGAGAGCATGCCTAAGTCCATTATGGCAGGTGTAGTTAGGTTAAACGGTAATGCCTTATCATTTGACCTCCTTTTTGACTGCTCTTAAAATTGTTTTAGTTTTTCATATTTTCTGCTTTCTTTTTTATTGAGATTTTTCTGTTTTGTCTAGTCATTGTTGGTTTGGTTCGGTTCACTCTTTGTGTTTTGCATGGCTTTCTGCATATGAAATCCAGGATAGATCAATCTATAAAGCTAGTAACTGGGTTCATAATGACCGAGGTGCGTGGTAGGGAAAGTTGGGGGGAAATAGGGTGCTGCAACAATGAGTATGAGATCCAACTGGCCTGAAATGTATTGTGCTGATGATTGCACAATTCTCTTTAGTATAATTGAATGATTCAACTGTAGAATAGGCGAACTATATGCCCACTAAGTTTTTAAAATAAATAAGGAACAGTAGACAAATGAGAAAAACTTAGCTTGACCATGCCAGTAGGTGTAATATAGACTAATGAGAGGCCTTTAAAGCTTATGGGGAAATTATGACTCTTAATGTTGAAGGAAAGAAATCTTTGATGTTCTCTGACTCAGAAATATCAAATTGAAGCTTATATGAATATTACCCAACTTTAAAATATTTTTAATGAAAGTGCATTCCTTTGCATAGAATAACAAAATGAGACAAATCATTAAAATCAGAAGGTGACTGTCTGAAAAACCTAGGGGAATAGATGTCTTCCACATGAGGCCACCCCTTACGTAGAACTGACTTTAGATCAGCGAGGGATCTCCAACAGAGCTATTCCCATCATAAATTGTTGGATGTACTGATTAAATAAGTTCTCCACTTAGAAGACTTTTCAAAAACTTTACATGAATTGTTGCATAAACTCAAAATAAGTGAAACTGTTCTTTAAAAATAAATAAAAATGAAGGCATGGGATTTCTTGTCTGTCAAGTTCTCACCTTGATCTGCATGGCTTGTATTTCAGGGGCTCCCATGTTTTAGAACTGCTTTGGTAACTATGATTGTCATAAACAAGTTAAAAACTGCATTTTCATATCAGTCCATCTGACCCAGAATTATGGACCCCATCATGCCCGTGACAACCCCGTGATTTAGAAAATGCACTATTGTCAATAACAGACAAGCCACGTAGGCATTCAAGGAACCTTGATGGCACAAGAGGCTACAAGTCGGGCTGCTGACGGCAGCATCAGCAGTGAGAACCCACGAGCTGCTCAGAGGGAGGAAGAGGAGGTTTTCTGCTCCTGTAAAGATTTACCGACCTGAAAACCCACACCGGGCAGTTTGACTTTGTCTTACAGGGTTGCTATGAATCAAAATCAGCTTGGTGACAATGACTTTGTTTGGTTCTTGGTGTTGATATGGAAATTCAGGTGTGGGTATTTACATTTTCTCAAAGGTTCCACTTCAAGGTTTTTGCTCCTAAATTAGCAATGCTGAAAACATTTGCATGTAGCAGACCTCAAATTAACAACAGACCTAGTCTTGACCAAACACTGGAGAAAGAACAGGACTAATTTTAGGGCAATGGGAAGCAGAGTGTTTTGTAAGAAGAGCTGGGTCAATAATTATCTGCCCACCACAGCAACCATTGATTGCCCACTATTTGAGGCACCGAGCTTATTTTAAACACTGATGGGGAAGGACGTTTACTGAACATTCTCTCTTCCTGCTGGTTTATTGAGTGAGCTGGATAGTTTTCTCACACCTGGATTCTCTTATTAAAGTATTTAAGGTATCTGTCACAATAAATTGGAATCAAATTGATGGCATAGCGTACTAAGATTAAACTAATACTAAGATCAGTGGTTCAAATCCATCAATTGATCAGAGGGAGACAGTAGAATCAGTCCATTCTCTCAAATATTTAATTCTTCAAAACCCAATGGGGCACAGCTGTTTTCTAGGGTGCTCTGAGTCAGAAATGACTCGATGACAGTGGATTTTGCCTGTTTTGAGTGCTCCTGGAAGAAACGGAGGTCGTTAAAATGCACTCGCCTGTTGATGAAGATCACCATGCAATTGTGATGACACAGAAGGACGTGCTGTTCTGCATTCATTCATTCTAATTATGCTTACACTCTAGCAAAACAATTCCCTAAGCAACCTGTTTGTGTTGTTAGTTGCCAGCAAGTCAGATCTGACCCATACCAATGTTCTGCACAACAGAGCAAAACCTTGCTCCCTCCTGCTCCCTCCTCAAAAGTGTTCCTATGCCTGAGCCCACTCCTTGAGCACCTTCCTCTTTTTCATCACCCTTTCACTTTACCAAACATGAGGTCCTTCTCCAGGGACTGGTCTCTCCTGACAATATGTCCAAAGTATATAAGACCAAGTCTTGCCATCCTTTACCTTAAAGAGTACTCTGACCTTATTTCTTTCCATACAAATTAGTGTATCCTTTTAGCAGTCCATGGTACTTTCAATATTCTTCTCCAATACCACAATTCAAAAGAATCCAGTCTTCTACAGTCTGCCTTATTCAATGTCCAACTTTCACATTCAAATGATGCAATGGAGAATACCACGGCTTGAGTCAGGTGAACCTTAGCGCTCAAAATCACACCCTTGCTCTTAAAAACTCTGAAGAGGTCTTGCTTGTGCTCCAGATTTGCAACACTTCTTTTAATTGCTTGACTGCTGCTTTGATGAGCATCGATTGTGGATCCAAGTAAGACAAAATTTTTGACAACTTCAACCTTTTCTCCATTTATCATGATGTTATCTATTGGTCCAGTTGTGAGGATTTTGGTTCTCTTTCCACTGAGTTGTAATCGATACTGAAGGCTACAACCCTTGATCTTCCTCAGCAAGTACTTTAAATACTCCCTTTCAGCAAGCAAGGTTCTGTCATTTGCATATCTCAGAGTGCTAATAAGCCTTCCTCCAATCCTGATGCCACACTCTTCTTCATATAAGCCAGCTTCTCTGATGACTTGCTCAACACAGAGATTGAACAAGTCTGGTGAGAAGATCAAACCCTCATGCACAAATTCCCTGATGTTAAACCGTGTGGACTTCCCTGGTTCTGGCCTCACAACTGCCTCTTGATCCATATACAAGTTCTGAAAGAAAACAATGAAGTGTTCTGGAAGTCCATTCTTTTCAAGGTTGTCCACACTCTCAAATGCCTTCACAGTGTAAATGGATGCAAGTAAACATCTTAGTAAACCAAGTAATCTAGTTTAGTATTTTTCACTTAATTTCATTTTCTTTCATTCTTTCTTTTCTTTTTTTTTTTTCAAAGAAAGAACAAAGGGTTAGAGGCAGGGATCTGACAGAAATCGTGTAACTATGAAGTACTACCACTTGATAACAAATGTTTCTGATTTCAAGTTCATTGCTGGTTCCATATACATGGCTCCTAGGTACAGTGTGAAAATGAATATATTGATTTCATCATGCTTGTGGAAATTCAGGCTCATTCTTATTTACTTAGTCAAAGGTCAGGACACTTAAGTTTGAACATCCATTTCTAAATAGAAATGAATCAGCTCATCATCCCTCCTTGCTATTGACATTGCCTGACTTCTTAACACTACGTGTTGATCCACATGTATTATATGACCAACAGAATAAGTTCATGCTCCACTGGGATGCAGGAGAGGAATGTGTGGGTGGCTGAAGCATTTAAGGACTTGGCCATGGAAAAGTTGGATGTTTGAGCCTATTTAGAGAAGATTCACAAAATCCTGACAATCCAAAAGGTTACAGCCTTGGAAGTCTGGGAGAAGACAGTACTGCAATCATTAAGTCAGAATCAGCTTCCCAACTGGTTTTGCTTTTTCTTTCATTCAGCAAGAAGAGGAAAGGTAGTGCATTTACAGACAAGATACATATAACAACTGCCTCAGAATATAGCTCAAAGAGAGAGAGATGGAAGGAGAGGAAACAATGAAATAGCACAAAAGATTGCACAGCAAACTGTTACCAAATTTCAAAACATGAAATATGTACACACATTGAGTAGGTGAAAACGATGGACTATTCATTATGCCCAAAGTCTTCTACTAAGCACTATAGTAACAAAATCAATGATAAAATATGGTCTGTACTTCAAAAACAGAAAGAACTTGTGATTCAGTTGAAGGAGTTGAATATATTTTTGTGAATGTGTCTATAACACATAAGGATAAGATAAATGAGAAGCACACATAAAATTATATTAATTTAAGAAATCTTGATACTTAGAAGTTTTCTTACTGAATTTAAACAATCAGTACAAGCCACTTGGTTTATCTCACTCTAGTTCTTGTATTACAGTAAAATTTGATGCCATCGACTCACTTTTGAATCACAGTTACCCTATACGACAGAGTAGAATTGCTCCATGGGGTTTTCAAAATTACACATTGCCATGGAAGCAGACTGCCACGTGTTTCCTGAGTGGTGACGGATGGTTTTGAACCACTGG
>NW_022103922.1:14412702-14414520 GCF_000313985.2 Echinops telfairi | reverse complement strand
GTATAAAGATTGATATTCTAGGCATCAGTGAGCTGAAATGGGCTGCTATTGGCAATTTTGAATCAGAAAACACTTTATTGTTTACTATCCTGAAAATGACACACGGAAGAGGAATGGCATTGCATTCATTGTCAAAACAGACATTTCAAGATCTATCTTGAACAACACTGTCAGTTATAAGATAATGTCTACAGACCTACAAGGATATTCAATTAATACAACTATTATTCAAGTTTATGTACCAACCACTAAAGCTAGTGATTAAGAAATTGAAGAATTCTACCAATGACTTCGGTTGGAAATTGATCAAACATGCAATCAAGATGCTTTGATAATTAATGAAAAATTTGGAAAGAAAGAAGAAAGAACAGTACTTGAAAAATATAGCCTTGGCAATAGAAATGAAGCTGCAGATCATATGATAGGATTTTACAAGACCAACAGCCTATTCATAGCAAAGACTTTTTCTAATAACACAAAAGTCAACTACACACTTGGACTTCTCCCGATTGAAGACACAGACATCAAATTGACTACATCTGTGGGAAGAGGCAAAGGAGAAGCTCAATATCAGCAGCTAAAACTAGACCAGCGGCCAGCTGTGGAATAGACCATCAATTGCTCATATGTAAGTTTAGGTTGAATTTGAAGAAAATGAAAACAAATCCACTAGAGCCAAAATACAACCTTGACTAAACCCCATGAGATTTTCAAGATCATATGAAGAATAGATTTGATGAATTATATACCAATGAGAAAAAAACCCTAATGAGCTGTGGGATGACATAAAAAATATTATTCCTGGAGAAAGAAAAAGGTCATTGAAAAGATAGAAAAGATCAAAGTGGATGTCAAAAGAGTCTCTGAAACTCGATCTTACTCCTAGCGTAGCTAAGGCACATGGAAGAAATGATGAAGTCAAATAACGGAGCAGAAAATTTCAAAGGACAGTTCAAGGAAATAAACTAAAATATTATAATGAACTATTCAAAGACCTAGAGTTAGAAAACTAAAAGGGAGGAAAACGTTCAGCATATCTTACACTGAAAGAACTCAAGAAAAGTTCAAGCCTTCAATTTTTGAATGGCAATACTGAAAGATTCTATGGGCAATATTGAAGTGTATATGAAACATCAAAAGAAGATGGAAAGAATATATAGAATCACTATTCTAGAAAGAACTAGTCTACATTCAAGAGTTTCAAGAGGGAGTTCATGAGCAAGAACCAATTGTACTCAGGCAAGAAGTCCAAGCTGTACTGAAAGAATTAGCCAAAAACAAGGCTCCAGGAATTGATGGAATACTAATTGACGTGTTTCAACAAGCTGCTGAGCGCTGGAAGCATTCACTCGTCTATGCCAGGAAATTTGGAAGACATCCACTTGGACAACTAACTGCCTGGAAGAGATCCATTTTTGTACCCATGTGTCACCAAGGAAAGGTGACATAAGATAATCCTCAAATTATAGAACAACATCACTGATAACACAGGCAACTAAAATTTTGCTGAAGATCGTTTAACATGATTGCAGCATTACATAACAGGGAACAGCCAGAGGTTCAGGTTGGATTCAGAAGAGGACATGGGACAAGTTATGTGTAAATTTGGCTGATTGAAATGGAGATGGGGTTAGACTATACTGAGGGCTCCAGTATCCTAGTCCTGGTGGGGTAGTGGATACATGTTGAGTTGCTAACAACGTCAGCTGTTCAAAACCACCACCCACTCTGTGGGAGGAAGATGAGACTTTCTGGTCCCATAAAAAGTTACAGTATCTAGCAGAAGGACATTGGGCCTCCACTCAAGTTCTCCCTCAA
>NW_022103922.1:14408745-14411836 GCF_000313985.2 Echinops telfairi | reverse complement strand
CACAATTGATGTATGTATGGATTGTGATGAGTTGTATGAGCTACTAATAAAACGATTAAAAAAAAGAGTTATAGTATCAGAAAAATCACAGGGGCGATTGTATCTTGTCCTATAGGAGTGCTATGAGTTGGAATCCACTCAATGAGAGTGAGTTTTGAGTATCCTAGGCTGGGAGCTGGTGCTTCTTGTTACATCGAGGTCAAGTACCAAATGTAATGGTCGCTTGTGTTTTGAATACTACCATGAAAACATTAGAGAACCTCAAAGAAAAAATTCAGATATGGACGTTGACTTATTTGCATTCCATTTCAGAAATAACTGCAAGAAATATTCCATGAAGGATAATACAAAGTGAAATCTAAGAGTGAAAAACAAAGCCAAAACAGTACTTTGTCTACGTAGTGCTTTTACATGGTAACCTGCAACCCAAAATGGTAGTGCACCATACAATTGGGCCTGGAAGAATTGACAAAGGCAGATTCTCCACCCCAATCTAAAATGAATGTCAATGAAGATCCTGAGGCAGGTCACAGCAATTAAACCAAGGGGCTTCAAAAATTTATTTTAAAATGTCATTATTTTTCCGTTCCAGTTTTCCATGAACTTTGGGGAGTCCCCCTATATTTTGAAAAACCTTATTTAAGGTTGAATCCCCAAGACTTTGCATAGGCCTATAAAATAACATATTTACAGCTTCCCAAGGGTGAGGACGGGGACATTCTGAGATTCTGTTGTTCTACCTCCCACATTGGTCATAGCATATGTACGTATTCAACTTTACTGAGCATTGCCAGCTCTCTTTACAAACTGATGTTCTAACTATTCTCACTCTAAAAATGCATATTTCGCTCTTCCCACAGTTCACATGAACAAAATCTCTCATTTTGCCTAGTTAATACATGTAAATGAATTCTCACTACTTTAATTTACATTTTATTCTACTAGTGAAGTTACCTTATTTTCATACATGTTAATTTTATTATCATCTTTGGATTTTTGTCATGAATTAGCCTTTCCTTTGGGGGAGGATAGTGTAGGGGTTTGGGCACTGGACTGCTATACCACAAGGTCAGCAGTTCAAACCCACCAGCTGCTAGGCTGGAGAGAGATGAGTCTGTCTGCTCACGTACCGATGTATGGCCTCAGCCATCGTAGGGAGCAGTGTTACTCTGCTCTATAGAGTTGCTGTGAGTCAGAATCGACACAAATGCAGTAACATTGAGGTTTGACTTTTTGTTACTGATTTGATTTTAATATATACAAAACAGAAATTAATCCTTTGTTAGGTATAATAGTTGCAAATATATTTCCCCATCGTGACTGAAAATTTCACTAGCATTATTCATTTAATCCTATTGTAATTTTTAAGACACTCATGCATAATTTTTTTCTTTGTGATTTCTGCTCTTTGTAGCTTATTTAATGTATGTCTGGGATATTTAAATACATATTTTTGCTTTCACAGACTGTGAAATTTTGCTTTTAATCTACATATATAGTTATATAGTGTGAGTTAGAAATAGCATATGTATTTTTTTAATACAGAAACTTAAGCTCCTGGGCATAGAGGAAATTCTCATATAATATAAATCTCACATATATGTGTACATAGGTTTCTGATTCTGTGCAATTTAAAGAGGCTTTTTTTCCCCCTGTACCTATACCATAGTATCTTAATCACTATAGAACCATAACTTTATAGTAAGTCATGTGATAGATCAAATACTCTTGGTTCCTCCATATCTTCTACCTTCTTCGTGAAGACTGCCTTTTCTCTTTTGACTCTTTTTTACGATGAATATTTACCTCTCTGTTACATTTCAACTTAAGAATAGATGTTAACTGATAAATTTTATCCATGTACATTTATTGTGATTATCTTGATTCTGTTCCTTTTTTTAAAAATTGGGATATGGTATGTCATTTTCAGTGTAAAGTTTGATGAATTTTAATTATGTAACCTATAACTCTATCTTGAAATTCCAAAGACATGGAACATTTCTTTCACCTAATCCAAGCCTATACCTCCCTCTAGTGCTAACCACTGATCCGATAGCTAGCATCATCAATTAGTTTTCCCGCTCTTAAATTCATGTAACACTGTACAGTTTATATTGTTCTGTGCTTTACTCCTTTATTCAATATAATATCTGTGGGACCTTACCATGTACCTGTAGTTTGTGTACCTGCAGTTTGTTTTCTTAAAACAAACTTCGTAGTATTTCACTGTATGACTATATCACAATGTATTTACTTGTTCTCCCATTGATGGGAATTTGGGTTGTTTCCAGGCCTTTCGGAATTATACTGCCATGGACATTTTTCTACATGTCTTTGATGGATATAAATACTTATTTATCTTGAGTATGTACCTGAGAAATGAATTTCTGAGTCATAGAGAAAGTCCACAATTGCATTTAATAGAAATTATCAGACATCCTGGGAGCGCTGGTAGTGTCGTGGTTACACATTGGGCTGCTAACCGCACAGTCAGTAGTTCCAAACACCAGCCCCCCCTGTGTGAGAAAGAAGAGACTTTCTACTCGCATTAATAGTTACAGTCTCAAAATTCACCAGGGCACTTCTACCCTGTCCTACAGAGTCACGCTAATCAGAATTGATTTGATGCCATTGGGTTTGGTTTGGTTTGGTGAGATTTCTAAAGTGCTTCTACCATTTCCCACTTTTAGAAGGATGAAGGAGAACTCCAGTTTACTCACATACTCATCAATACATTAGAAATTCTATCACATTGTGAGTTAATTTAGCCTCTCTGACGAGTAATGATGCTCAAGCCATCTTTTTCTGCTTATTGGCTACTTGAATATCATTCATGTCGATTTTCTATTCAAGTTCTTTTCATCTTAAAAACTCACTTATTCACGTAGTTTTTGATTGATTTGTATACTTTCTGTCATTTAGGTATTAGTCCTTTGATAGACATATGAATTGTTAATGTCTCTTATGGTTTGTTGTTTATCGAGTGTGGGAAGTAGGGGAAGGGAGGAGGATTGGCCAACCTAGGGACAAGGGAACAACAAATGGTTCAAAACCAATGGTAGGGAGGGGATGGGAGGACTGGTAGGGAGTG
>NW_022103922.1:14400663-14407331 GCF_000313985.2 Echinops telfairi | reverse complement strand
TAAACCCAATTCATCATTTTTAAAACTTCTACAAGTGGTGCTTTTTATAAGCTGTTTAAAAATATGTTTAATTACCTAAGGTTATAAAATGTCTTTCCACGTTTTTGTGAGGGTTTATTTTACATGTCAACTTGGCTAGACTATGGGGCCCGGTTGTTTGGTCAAACACTAGTCTACAATCTTAGATGATAAAATTAGTTGGCCATAAGTAAAGCATATTACCCTCAATAATGTGAGTGTGAGCCATTAAATAAGTTGAAGGAACAAGAACTACAAAACCTTGGGGTTAGCTCCCTAATCTGTCTCGGAAGCAGTACAACTAGAATATTCCTTAGAGGTAAGGAGTCTTCCATACTTTGGACATGCTGTCAGGAGAGACCAGTCCTTGGAGAGGGACATCATGCTAAGTAGAGTAGAGGGGCAACCAAAAAGAGGAAGGCCTTGGACAAGGTGCTTCGACACCATGACCGCAACAACAGGCTCAAACATAAGAAAAATCATGAGGATGGTGCAGGACTGGGTAGTGTTCTGTTCTGTTGTCATTACGAGTCAGAACCGACTACAGTAGCTAACAACATAAACTCTCACGAATCTGTGGTTTGATTTCTGTCATCTGTTTAGGAAAATCTTTAATTATTATTGCTTTTAAACACTGCTTCTGCTCCATCTTCTGGCCTCTTTTTTAGATTTCAAGCTCCATAGCCGTGTCATTTGTGCATACTTTCATGTCTCTTCGACTATGTTCTGCTGGGCTTTCGTTTTGTTTTCTTGCCTCTCAATTTGGCTATTTTCTCGGTACTTGAATTACGTTGTGTTTGGTCTACATTGTATTTCAGAAAGTAAGGGAGTGTTAAAAATTGATGTGGCATCTCAAATCATCATGAACTCCCAGTGACCAAGTATGAGATCATTTAAACAACAAAATATGTAATGACAATGATGGATTACAACTAATAAATCAAATGTGTATTCTTGAGATTACGTGAATATAAATAAATAGCTCATTAGATCAACAAATAATGATCCAGATATAACTTGCTCTTATTCTTGACGCTGTTGTTAGGTATCATCAAGTCTATTCCAACTCATATTGATTCCAAGGACAACAGAAAGAAATTCTGCTTCGTCCTAGAGGACAACTATACTGAACCAACTTTGAAGAATTCTGCTGCTCTTGCCAGGTACCATCACGTGGTTCTGACTCAGAGTGACGCGATTGTACAACAGGGAGGAACACTGCTGGTCCTAAGCCATCTTCGCAATAATGTTTGAGTCCATCCGTGCAGACATGGTGTCAAAATTCATCTTGCAAGGATTTTCCTCTTTTTTGCTGTTCTTTATTTTATGAAGCATGAAGTCCTTTTACAAAGGCTGCTCTGTCCTAATAATGTGCTCAAAGGGAGCAACACTGAGTCTAGTCGTCCTTGCTTAGAAGGAGCATTCTGGCTATACTTTCTCCAAGAGATGTGTTTGTTCCTATGGGAGTCCATGGTACTTTCAATGTTTTTCACCAAAATAAAAATTCAAAAGTCTTTATTATCTGATCTCCTTTATTCATTGTCCAGGTTGCAAGAACCTATGTGATGACTGAAAATACTATGTCTTGGGTTAGGCGCATCCTTAAAGTGACCATCTTTGCTCCTTAATATTTTAAAGAGGTCTTGTCCATCGGATTTGTCCAATATTTGATTTTTTGACTGCTGCTTCCAGGAGTGCTTACTGTGGAACCAAGTTGAGTGAAATCCCTGAAAACGTCCATCTTTTCTCTGTTTTCCATGATGCTAGCTATTGGTCCAGGTGTTAAGATTTTTTTTCCACATTGAGTTGTAACTCACACTGAAGCCTGTAGGCTGTGATCTTTATCAATCAGCACTTCAGACCCTTGTTGCTTTCAGCAAGCAAGATTATGTCATCTGCATCCCACAGGTGACAGGTGAGGCTTCCTCCAATTCTAATATTTCATCCTTCTTCAGATAGTCTACTGACTTGGGTTATTTGTTCAACATCCATAGTGAAAAAATATTGGGACAGGAGGCCACACTGAGAGGCATCTTTTCTGATTTCAACCACAATATTACCTTTCCCTGTTGGAACAACTATTTCTTGCTCTAAACATTGCTTCCACACGAGAACAATGAGGTGTTCTGTAACTTTTCTTTGGAATGCTTTCGATAGTTTGTTATGATCCATGTAGTTGAATGTCTTTGCATAATCAATAAAGCACAAGTAAACATATTTCTGATTTCCTCTACTTTCAGCCCAAATCCATCTGCAGTCACCAATGATACCCTTCATTCCATGTCCTCATCTGAAAACAGCTTGCATGTCCGACAGCTTCCTGTCAATGTACTGCTGCACCCATTTATGGATGATCATCAGCAAAATTTCACTTGCATATGATATTAATGATATTTCTGGATGATGTCCACATTCTGTTGGGTAGCTTTTCCATGATCATATGATACCAATTAAAATGGTTGAATATTGACCAATTCTTATTGGTACAGTGATTCTGTGTACTTTTTCCATATGCTTTTGGTGCTTCCTATATCATTCAATATGTTTCCAACAGAATCCTTCAGTATTACAACGAGAGGCTTGGGTTTTTTCTTCTGTTCTTTCAGATTGAGAAGGATGTTCTCCCCTATTGGGTTTCTCCTGGTCTTGTCACATTTCATTGTAATACTTCACTTTGTAAAGTACTTCTGCCATTTGAAATTTTCTGTTTAATCTTTTATTTCATAATGTCTTCCATTCATTTTAGCTACACTACCTATTCAAGACCAAGTTTCAAAGTCTCTTTTCCCATTTATTTTTCTCTCTCTTTAATGTCCTTTTGCCTTCTTCAGGTAAGATGCTCATGATCATACCCCACACCGTGTCTCATTCATTAGTGTTTAATAGGACAAATCTGTTCTTGAGAGGATTGTTAAACTCAAGTGGGATTTATTCACGGTGGGATTTTGATTCGCATGGACTTGTCTTAATTTTCTGAAGCTTCAAACTGCATTTCCAAATAAGCAACGGATGGTCTGTTCCATATTCAGTCTTGTTCTTCTTTTATCTGATAATACTGAACTTCTCCATGTTCTTTTCCTACAGAAATAATTAATTCTATTCCTCGGCATTCCTTCTGTAGAGATGCACATGTATAGTCACCATTTATGTTATTAAAAAATACATTTACTAAGAAGAATTTGTTGTTCTTGCAAAATTCTGCCACAAGATCTCCAGCTTCATTTCTATCACCCAGGCAATATTTTCCACCCACTGATGCTTCTTTTTGGCTTCCATATTTTACATTTTAATTGCTAGGAATTGTCAGTGCTTCTTGATTGTATGTTTGCTCATTATCAGAATAGAGAGGTTGGTAAAATTCTGCACATTTCTTCATCATTGTTTTTTGTGATTGGTACATACAATTAAATAATAGTTGTATTAGCTGGTTTCCCTTGTACATCAAGATTGATACTGAAGTATTCTTTTTAATGACCAATATGATGCCACGTCCCTGAATTCATCATCCCAGTATAGTAAGCCATATGAGTGTTGTATTCAAAATTGCCAATATAAATCTACTACAGCTCACTAATGCCTAGAATAGACATCTTTAGGTGTTCCATTTCATTTGTTACAACTTCTTAGATTCACACTTGATCCATTCCACTTTCTGATTATTCAGGGATCATTGCAGATGCACCCTCTGATTTTAGCCATGCCCCATCAACAAATCAACATTCTGAAAGGTTTGCTCCATCTATGTCATTAGTGTCAACACTGCTTTGAGGAGGCAGCTCTTTCTCAGTGGGATTTTGAATTCCTTCCTACATGAGGGGTCATCTTTAGGCACTGTCTCAGACAGCATCCAGTGGCTTCAGTTTTCACTGGTTATTCCTTCAGTAATGGACCAATTCTTCTTCTTACTCTTTCTTCACCTGGAAGCTCCACTGAATCCTGTTCTCCATGGATGAACTCGCTGGTATTTAAAACATCAGTGGTATGGGTTTCCAGCAGCACATCAACAGGCAAGCATCCCATCAACATCCAGCATCACATCAACAGGTTTCCAGCATCACATCAATGGGCAAGCAACCACAGTATGACAAGCTGGACAGATGACTGCTGAGATTAAATGATAGGAACAGGAAATCCCCATTTGGCAAACAATACCGTAAAAATATCATCAATGGATGTTAAAATTAGTAAGTCAAAATATGATCATAAACAGGCTATGTGCATACTGTCAAAGCATTTCCCCACCTGATTCTAATTAATGGCAAAAGAAAAGATGCAGTCATTTCCCAGTGGAGAAACCTGGAGGACATTGTCCTAATCAAGTGATCAAAGTTAACATAGCAATAATAAGGCAGACTGACATCATATACCTACTGATGTGATGCACTTGAAGGGGGAAACACCCCTCTACAGTATCTTTTGCCAGAAATGAATAACCTCACTTCAGTCATGAGAAAATAGCACAAAAACAAATGGAAGGGCTTATTACAAAATAAATAAGCCAGTTTTCAAAAAAATTAATTTCTTGAAACACAAAGCTGTCAAATCCTGACAAAATTGTCCCAGATTCGAGGAAATTAAATGCAATAAAAAATCTGGTGGAATTGCATACCAGAAAATAAGGACAGTTCTACACCAAACTCCCTGTCACACATCAATTGTGAATCAGAGCATCCTACATAGGCTTCCCCGACTTTCCCAGATACGGCAGGCAGCTTCATCTTTCTCCTGCAGAGCAGCGGGTTTGAACCTCCAAACTTGAAGTCAGCAGTCCGACATTAACCCAACAGCACCAGCAAGGTGAACTTCAAATAAGTTCTGAGATCAGTTAATACTACTACTCCAAAGCTAATTTTCTGATGTAGAAAAAGATAAACAAGGCGCTATGATTATATAAGATGGGCCGAATGTGGAAAGAAGAGTGGAAAAGTTATGAAAATTTTGAAGTCTTCACAACTTTTTTCTTAGGGTATGATACTAAAAAAAGTCTTTAAAAATAAAGTTCTTGTCTTCTACTGAAATATCTAAATCAAAACAGAAACAAGATCTGTCTCTCGTTAATTGTTTTTCTTGGTTTCTTGGCAATTTTTTCCCCTATTTTTAACACATTTTATATAATTTTTGAGGGAATGTCAATGTGGATGAGAAATTATAGAGGCACTTAGAGATGTAATTTATTCAAGTGAAAGTTACTTCTCCTGCAGGCAAAGAAACCTTCAATGGATCTCTTAGTTCCTGTAGACACATGATTGGGAAATGTGTCCAATAGTAAATATTTCAGTCTTACTGGGCCTGCAAGTACTCAACTCTGCCCCTATAGTGTGAAAGTAGTCATAGACACTACACAAACCACTGGGTGTGGCTGAGATCCAATAACACTTTTACACAAAAACAGATGGCTAGCTGGGTTTCCTCCCCACACCTCCAACTCCTACCTCAGACATAGTTTGCAGACCTTGATGAAGAAGATTTATTTTAGACTTTGTGAAGGCTGGTATACCTAATTTGCCCTGACTTCTAGACTATGTCTCTTTTGTTGCAGCAAAAAGTTGGAAAAGTCTGGTATGCCCTAGAACTGTGAGGCAGTCCATTTTTGTTGTTTTAAGTCTCTCAATGTGTTGGGGCATGGAAATTAAATGCAGTCCTTGGTTACAACACCTGCTCATAGATGCTTTATTCTCTATTACTACCTGTCTTGGAAGAAATATAGTCAGAATGCTCTTTCTAAGTAAGGATGGTGACACTTTGTCTTATGTCCTTTGGACATGTTGTCGGGAGAGATCAGCCTCTATGAAAGGACACCGTGTTTGGGAAAATAGAGGGGCAGCCAAAAAGAGGAAGATCCTGGACAAGACGGATTGACACAGTGGCTGTGACAATGGGCTCAAAAATAAGAACAATTGGGAGGATGCACATAGGGGTGCTCTGAGTTGGAACCAATTCAACAGTAGTTAGCAACATCACCAAACTAACCTGAAAGTGGGCTGTTCAAACCCACCCAGTTGTGCCACAGCAGAAAGACCAGGTGACTTGATGCTGTAAAAGTTACAGTCAAGAAAAAAGGATGCAGCAATTCTAGTCAACAAAACCACGAGTTGGAATCAACTCAATGACAACAGACTTAGTTCAGTTTGGTTACAGCAGTCTTAGGAAACTAATACACACACCTTCTTTCCAGGTATAATTTTTTTTCTTTTGGTGCATTGCATGTTATATATTTGTAGTATATCCTGGGTTTTTTTAGTCATTTTATTTGGGGCTCATACAGCTCATATCATAATCCATACATACATCTATCGTGTCAAGCACATTTGTACATGTGTTGCCATCATCATTATCAAAACATTTTCTTTCTCCTTGAACCCTTGGTATCAGCTCCTCCTTTTTTCCCTTCCCTCCTCCACCTTCCCTCCCTCATGAACCCTTGAGATTTTATAAATTACTGATTTTTCTTGTCTTACACTGACCGATGTCTCCCTTCACCTACTTTTCTGTTGTCCATCCCCCCTTACCCTTACCCTCCTGGTATCACTATTCTCATTGGTTCTTCAGGGTTTGTCTGTCCTGGCTTCCCTGTGTTTCCAGCTCTTCTCTGGACCCGTGTACATGCTCTGGTCTAGCCAGATTTGTAAGGTAGAATTTGGGTCATGATA
>NW_022103922.1:14398447-14399582 GCF_000313985.2 Echinops telfairi | reverse complement strand
TATCAGGAAGGTGGGCACCCACTGATATGATTTTTAGTGTTTTGATGTCTGATAACTGGTCCCTACTATACCTCATGGTCAGACAGGCTGGTGTGCTTCTTCCATGTGGGCTTTGATGCTTCTCTGTTCTGGGCCTTTTACCTGATCCCATCGACAGCTGATAACCACACATGCTGGTGTGCTTCTTCCATGTGGACTTTGTTACTTCTCAGCTAGATGGCTGCTTGTTTTTTATGCTCAAGCTTTTAAGACCCCAGATGCTATATTTTTTGATGGCCAGGCACCATCAGCTTTCTTCACCACATTTACTTTGCACCCATTTTGTCTTCAGTGACTGTTGGGAAGCTGAGCATCATGGAATGCCGGGTTATTAAAACAAAATTTTCTTGCATTGAGGGAGTACTTGAGTTTGGGGCCCTTACTGGGGACTCCTATAGATCTTATAACAATTTATTCATCAATTCTATCAAGCATATTTGTACATATGTTGCCATAAATATTTTCTAAACATTTGCTTTCTATTTTTCTTGGTATCAGTTCCGCTTTTTACCCTCCCTCCCCTTTCCCACCCTGTGACCCCTCAATAAATTATAAATGAGTATTTTTATATCTTACACTGACCAATGTATCCCTTCCCTGTGATTTCTTCCCTCCTCCTCTCCCCACCTTCCCCCTACCCTCCTGGTCTCCCTACTCCCTTTCCTGTTCCTGGATTCCATGAGCTCTTATCTCTTATCTGTACTTGGGCACATGCTCTGGTCTAGCCCGCAGTGAAAGGAAGGACTAGGGTCATGATAGTGGGGGGTAAGGAAGTCTCAAGGAACCAGAGGAATATTGTGAGCTTCAGAGTGCTATACTGCCCTCTGGCTGACTCCTCCTGTGTGAGGCGATGACCCATTGTCTACAGATGGGTTTGGGGTCTCTGCTCCGACCCCGCCCCTCATTCTCAACAATAGGGGGGGTTTTTTGTTTCTTTGTTTTGGGTCTTTTTATGCCTGTTACCTGATCCTATCGACACCTCATAGCCTGGTTTTTATATTAAATTATCCTTATTTTACTCTATCCCTTGAATGATGGTTTAGGTAGAGAGAGCTAAGATGCTTGGATAACAATTTTTTTCTCTCAGTACAACAAT
>NW_022103922.1:14373753-14397812 GCF_000313985.2 Echinops telfairi | reverse complement strand
CCCATCTGTAGGCAACTGGACATCCCCTTACAGAAGGGTTGAGGAGAGGAGATGAGCCAGTCAGGGTGCAGTGTAGCAATGATGAAACATACAACTCTTCTCTAGTTCTTTAATGCTTCCTCCTCCCTCCACTCTCATGATCCCAATTCTACCTTACAAATCTGGCTAGACCAGAGGATGTACACTGGTACAGATAAGAACTGGAACCACAGGGAATCCAGGACAGAAAAATCCCTCACGACCAATAATGAGAGTAGCGATACCAGGAGGTTAAGGGAAAGATGGGGGAGAAAGGGGGAACTGATCACAAGGATGTACATATAATCCTTTCCCAGGGGGATGAACAACAGAAAAGTGTGTAAAGGGAGACATCAGTGTAAGACATGACAGAATAATAATAATTTATAAATTATCAAAAGTTCGTGTGGGAACAGGGCTAGGTAGGGAGTGGAAAAATGAGGAGCTGATACCAAGGGCTCAAGTAGAAAGAAAATGTTTTGAGAATGATGATGGCAACAAATGTCCAAATGTAGTTGACACACAGATGTATATATGGGTTGTGATAAGAGTTGTACAAGCCCCAATAAAATGATAAAATATACATAGAATTTTTCTTTTTAAACGGGCATATACTTCACATAGCATACAATTCAATAGTCCAACCATATTCAGAGGGTGGTACAAGCACCACCACACTCAACTTTAGGTCATTTTCCTGCTTTATGGTAGTTATTCTTGTTAGCTCCCCAGCCTCCCCTGCCATGTCCCTAGGTAATTATTAATCTAGTTACTGTCTCTATAGATGCACCTATCCTAGATATCATATGCAGAAAAATCATCCAAAAAAATTAAGAAATAAACAAAAATGAACAACAATGACAAAATACAACAGAGGGAAATGTCAATAGAAAAGGTAGCAAAAAAAATCTTGACAACGGAAAGAAATTTAAAATGGATCAGAAGTGAGGCAACATTGTAGCATTACATTCGACTCTAACTGCGTCTGCTATAACCAACTTTTTAATGCTCTCCGTATGGTGGCAAGACTAATCGCACCCCTGGGCTATGGTTAGAGGGAACCCACTGGTTTAATACAAATGGGGACACTACAAATTGATTTTGGGCTTTCTCTGTCATTTCAACTGCCAGCAGAGTCACTCAAAATGAGCAGGTTTCAGCGGGGTTTTCAGACTAAGAACAGACAAGGAAGAAGAACTAGGCTCCCCATTTGAAATACCAGGGACAGCGCTTCAAGCATCACAACCACACAAGAGCCACCACAGTAGACACACTGACAGGCAGACTCCCACTTTGGAGGAAGGAGCTGCTGGAAACCTTGTCAGTCACTGCAGGCCCAGAGAATGGAAGCAGGGTATTGTGGGAGAGCCTTCCAGAGGGCGGGCCCTCAGGTCTGGGGTACTGGCAGTGTGACTGAATAGGAGCTGATTTCTTGCAGGGGAATGACCACGGTGAAGATCAATGAATTAATCGATGTATTCTATTCCTCATAGATCTTGAAAATTAATTTTTACCTCCTAAATAGTTCTCGGGTCTATACATGGGTGCTTCAAAAAGTTCATGGAAAAATTCCCAGTATCCTGTAGGTCGATTTCCCCACAAACTTTTGAAACCCTCCTCTATTATCAATAATATTTTATGTAGCAATGATAAGCAGTTTTTATTCCTTTCTATATTCATATTTTTTATTAAAAATATTCATTAATTGTACCCTGGTAAGCATGCATCACCTTGCCCTTGTAGTGTTTTTGCTTCTCTAGTACCACCGTTAGGTGGTTCTCCTTCAAGACTCTGTGCCAGGGATAGAGGGCGGCTGGGAGGTATCAAGACCAGAAAGTGGAAGCACGGACTTGTGCGCTCACAGAGCTGTGACACTGAACGCCCCCCACACGTTACCAGCACTAGGTTAAGTCACTGCCATCGTTAGGTGAAGTCACTTAAAGGAAAATTAAGCAACCAGGTTGCTGTCAACTTGGATTTCCCTTAAAATTAGAAGCACTCTGCCAGCTATACACTGTTTGAAACTGTCACAAGACACAAGGTAGATGTTTTCAATATAAGAAAACTGAAACCCTGAGAAAATAAGTAACGTGCCTAAAATTATGGAATTATTAAAGTGTAGGAGCTGGGATGAGACTTCAGTTCTCTGTGACCAAATCATGTCATTTCCACTACATCTTGCTGCCTCCCAAGTAGAGAATACGTTCATTCTTTATGGGAATGTGGGATCCTGAACTGCCTAGCTATTTTCATATAACACATTAAAAGTCTGTTAGGTGTAGGCATTTGGGAAGTCTTGAATTCATCATAATTATGTTTCTCTCTCTAATTGTTCCTTCAAATAGTTTTCTATTTTTTAAGTCACTTTTCTGATCCACACTGAGGGGCTCTCAGGAAGTGTCACACTGGAGTGTCCGCAGCATCACTTTAAAGTGTATGATGTAAATATTTACAGAGCCTGTGCCAGATCACCAGAGTAACCGTCCCTGTTCTTGTGCTGGTTTTGGAATTTCAGCGACTGTACTGGAGTCAGAGGAGGAAAGTCAAGAACATTTCCAATGTTTGATGAAAATGTGGCTCAGAAAAATTTTAACCCCAACCCCCACCACCACCTTTTAAAACTTCTGGAACAGGATATGAATGGCAGCTCATTGTGCCGTCCAACGCAGGTCTCTGCATCTACCTTGCAACTCCCTTCGTCTCTCAGGACGAGCTGTGGCCGTGCCATGCTTTCATCCTACATCAGCCACCTCCTCAGGCCAAAGGGCACCCCCACTACTTTTCCCCCAGCAGAAAATTGGAAGAAATAATCACATAATGCACTTGAATGAAAAATCAAAACCACAAATAGTTTAGAACTTTCTCCAAGCAAGGGGAGATTTATGGAAAAGAACTAGTCCACAAAATATTTTTTCCAGAGGCTCTCACTTCATTACCCCTGCGAAAGGGTTTTAAATTGCTAAATTACCTCCTTCTGGGGCATGCTTGTTTAATTCCATCAGTTATGTTGTGTGGAAGGACTCAGGGTCCAAAACTCAAAGTGTGTTCAGCAGTGGTTGAAAACAATGGGAGCCCTAGCCAGTTACCCGAAATAGAGAACACTTTTAAAAAATATTCCTCTCCTGACCTATCTCAGCCCTATCATTTTCGACCATTTCTAAAAATCTTAAAGCAATCTCTTCGAACTCAGCATGTTCTAGTTCGGCTCCCCTCGGTTCTTCTTCTCTGACACGTGGAATTTTGCAGGATACCATATTCCCTTGCACTGTCACGTCACACCGAGATGACATTACTCTGATTGCCAGGTTTTCAGAGTATTTTTAATAAGAAAAACACGTCTCATGATTTTGTTCTACTTCCTCACATTTCAAGGGAAGTTCTCTTTTGGCCTTGGTGCTCATTGAGGTAATTTTAAAAATATTCCATTAAGCTGATGAAGATCATTCACTGCTGCAGGTGTTACTCGTAGACAGTGTACGGCTAACACCGTAATCACCCAGGATTGCAAAGTGATTGAGCATCTGGCTCAAAGCTTCTCTTTCTCGAGGATCTGTTTGGCACTGGAGCTTTCTTCTGGAGCAGGGGGAAGAACAAGAAGCCATATTACTAATGGCGTGTACCACAGTTGCCATGGAAGGTTTATCATTTCCATTTCAAGCTTGTTTCGTTGAACTGCAGCTGCCCGTGGAAAATGCCACTGGTGAGGAGGACAAATACGCTGCACTTCCATGGCCCCTTCCAGGACACACAATACTCTTCTATTATCGTGGGCATTGATGATCAGCCACAAGGACGGCCAGGAAGATAGGGAAGCGGGGTGGGTTTCCAACCCACCCCGAGCAAGCAGTTTGCAAGGGGAAGCGAAGAAGATTGTGTCTAATTAGAACTTCAGGGTAATTTCAAAGGCCTGGTGTAATTACCTGGGTGGGAAGTTAGCCAGATAGAAGGTAACACCTCGAGTCAGGAGAGCACGTTCTATTTATAGTCACACACTTGTTCGACTATAATTTCTAAGTGTCTAGGAAGGGAAAATAAGATTTCTACCTTTCAAAATGTTGTGTTAAGTATAGTTTAAGGTTCCACCAGCCATGGCTTTTACTGGAACTCTACATCATTAAACAACAAATGACCTATTGATCCGGTGTGAAAGTTGGTCTCAGTTTGAGTTAGAGGCACACATGCTGAAGGCTTTGGTAAACTCTGAAGTCAGCTCAAGTGATTCTGGCCTTAACAAATATTTAATAATTCATCACAATCATCACGTTCTAATCAGGGTGCAGGTTAAAATGTCTTTCATCTATTTTTTTTTTGGATAAAATGTTTTTAAACTCATCACATTGTAGGAAGTTATAGTACAGCATCATTGAAAAGTTTTATACATGTATGGTGTAGGCTAATTTCCATTTGCTCATAAAAAAAAAACAACAATTAGAATATCATCCTTGAAGAGAATATGCATGTGGACTAAGGATTCATTTAAACTTGGAGTAGCAACTCAGTCAAGGTCAAGTAAACACTAATGACTGTTGAGTCAATCACCACTCTTGATGACCCCATGAGCTCTGGAGTTGAATGGAGCTCCATCTTTTTCTTGTCTGTGATCTTCTCAGAAGCAAATCTCCAGCCCTTTCTTCCACTGAATGAGAACAAACTGCCATCCCTTAGGTTTGTAGCGGACCATAAACCAGTTAAGCCACACAGGAGCCAGAAAGTGACATAAGCATACTTATTTTATTCTTACCCGACGCATACGTATTTAGCACCACATGTGCAAATGCTTAGGGACCAAAAAAGCAATGCTAAGAATCAATAAGATGCTAAGTTTCTTTGTATGTATCATGTAAATACATATTTAAATTATTGTAGACAATTGGTTTTTGTATTGTAAAACTAAGGACAACAAATAACTAAGTTTTAATTTGTTTAGTGAATGCGGTGTTTTGTTGCTTGTATAGTCAATGTGAGAAGTGTAGAACTCTGCTTTGACTCTTGACACTTGTGTGTGTACAACCAGGATGGGAATTGTGCCACTTTGTCTTTCAGTGAGTTTAACCCACCACTAGCTCAAGTCCATATAGCCACATCATTCTCTTTGGAAAAGAGAGATATTTGCTTTGTCATGAGATAGTGCTGATTATGTTAGGCCATAATACAACATGGATTATTATTGGCTACTAGAAGCTAGAAAAGCCTAGTTGCACAGTCAGGTAAGCCTTGAACAGCGAACTGCAAGGTCAGCAGTTCAACTCCACTGGCTGCTGTGCAGGAGCAAGAGGAGGCTGTCTGCTCTCAAAGATGTATAAAGCCATAGAAGCCTTACACAGGGTAGAATTGACTGGATGAGAGGGGCAGCGCAGCGGCTGGAGGTCAACCCTAGTCTAGTTGAAAACACAGTTCCTTGGAGAAGAAAAAATGAAATCAATAACCTCAGTGTCACATAGGGAAATTGGAGAACAAGAATGATACAGGAAGCCATATGACTTATGGTAAGAAATTACGATGAAACAATAGATCAGAAGCCAGAGATATGCTTTATAGTACCTCTCTTGTTGCTGCGTGCCATGTCTTTGGTTTTACATTCAGACATTAGAGTTGGAGGATGGAGCTTTGTTGACAGGACTCTTTCTAGGGGCTACAGACTGTGCTCACAGCCTCCACGGAGCTGGAAAGGGGCATATAGTCGCCTCAAAGCACAACACAAATATCCAAGACCAAGTGACCTGAGTTTGCAGAAGTAGAGCTCTGATTCTATGACTCCTTATGAGAGGTCCAGGCCTCTGCACTTCTGCTCAAGTGCAGCTATCACTTTAAATCGCCTTCCAGGAAGCACCAGAATATGGCTCCTCAGGTGGCATAGAAAAGAGCAAACAGTACATGAGGATAAGCAAGAAACAATGGCGACAAGGTCAAACCATATGCTTAATGGTTCTTATAGGTTGACCGGTGCCCCCCTCCCCCAATGCCCCACGGCAAAATGTGTTACAATCATAAACCTTGGACCTGTGAATGAGAATCTTCTTGGAAGCAATTTCTTTTGTTATATTAATGATATCATACCAATATGGTATGTGTCCTAAACTCAATTGTTTCTGAGTTATAACAAGACCAGAATAGATACAGAGACACATAGAGAAAAAGCAGAGTGTTATGTGTAACTGTCAAGAAGTGCCAGGGAACCACAGAATGTCCTTAGCTACCACTAAAAGGGGGGCTGTGGAGTGGGGCGGGGGGAATGGATACAACCAAGGCTTTGGTTAAGACTTCTAGCATTCTGAACAGTGAGAACATAAATCCATGCTCTTTAATCCCACCACTTTGGT
This sequence comes from Echinops telfairi, assembly GCF_000313985.2. Lineage (NCBI taxonomy): Eukaryota > Metazoa > Chordata > Mammalia > Afrosoricida > Tenrecidae > Echinops > Echinops telfairi. The sequence continues at coordinate 14,391,474 of NW_022103922.1, read as the reverse complement.
TTGTGGGTTGCAGTAGCACTAGCTAACTGAGAGAGTAGTCATCTCAAAGTTTCATGTAACCAACACTTCCATTGGATAGTTGCTGATGGTGGTGGCATCCACTTGATTCTGGCTCACAGAGATGCCATGAGACACAGCAGACCTTCTCGATGGGCTTTTCCAGGTTGTCATCTTTACAGAAGAAGATGGTGAGTTTTTTCCCCAGGAGGAGCACTGGGTGGATGGAATGCCTAACCTTTCAGTAAGCAGCTGAGCACTTAATGTTGCGGCCCAGGGGTCCTTCTTGGTTGGTTACATGAAACAGGGTCTCTTCTTGGATCCATGAAACTTACTGCTACAGAGTCGATTCTGGCATTTGTTGTTGTTCAGGGCCAGGCAGTCTGTTCCAACGCTTAGCGACGCTATATAACCACAGGACGAAGCGCCGCCCAGTCCTGCACCATCCTCACAATCGTTCTTATGTTGGAGGCCATCATTGCAGCCATTGGGTCAATTGAACAGGTAAAGAGAGGGCTTCTTCTCTCTGTCACTGCCCCTCCACTTTACCAAGCATGATGTCCTTCTCCAGAGACTGATCCTTCCTGGTAGCATGTCCAAACATAAGAGGTGAAGTCTTGCCTTCTGGTTGCTAAGAAGCATTCTGGCTGTACTTCTGCCAGGACAGATAGGTTGGTTCTGTCCGAAGTCCATGGTACTTTCAATATCCTTCCCTAATTCAAATGCTTCGGTTTTTCTTCAGTCTTTTTTATTCAATGGGCAGCTTTCACATGCATATGAGGCAATTGGAAAATACCTTGGCTTGGGTCAGCTGCACCTTATTCCTCAAATAACGCATTTGCTTTGAACACTAGAAAAAAACTTATGTGCAATAGTTTTACCCAAAGTGATGTGAAGTTTGATTTCTTGACTGTACGTCCACGAGCATGGTTTGTGGATACCAGTAAGACAAAATCCTTGACAACTTCAACAGTTTCTCCATTTATCATAATGTTACCTATTGGTCCAGTTTTGAGGACTGGAGTTATCTTTAGATTGGGGGGAAACCCACGTTGAAAGGGCAATGCTTGCTCTTCCTCAGCAAACACTTCAGGCTCTCTTCACTCTCTGCAGCAAGGTTGTGCCATCTGCATATCGAGGGTTGTTAATAAGCCTTCTTCCAGTCCCGGTGCATCATTCTTCTTCGTATCATCCACCGTCTCTGACTGTCTGCTCAGCGTACAGACACATCGAACAGGTACAGTGGCGGGGGTACCACCTCAATGCACACCTTTCCTGAGTTCATGGTTTGACATATAGTGAGAGGGTTTCGGGCACTTAAAAAGTCTTGCTAGGACCTGACAATTTTATCTTTTTTCCTTAGACCAGCTGGTGGATTTTGAATTGCCAACGTGGTGGTGAATAGCCCAACGCGAAATCCACAGTATAATCAGGCATCCTCTCTGGCATCCACCGTCAGACAAAAGTTAAATTGCTGTTACTCTGACAGCAACTTAGAATGAATGACCATCAAGGAAGTGGACATGCTGCTTTTCCACACGCTGCATCTCTTCTGTAAATTAAGACCTTTGGCTTATGACTTCAGACTCTAAGGACGCTTTCTTTAAACTAGTATTAAAGCTTCTATTGATCTACCATGGAGTATATAATAGCGTTTCATTAAAATAAGGATATCTAGGAAGGATGAGAAGTATTTACTGGAAATCTCATTTCGCTAAAAGAAAGCAGCCAGCAACTTCCTGGATTCTGTAGCTTAAAATTTCTAGACCCCAAGGAGGGAAAGGGCTCTGATCCCAAGTTCACGTGCAGCTCTTCTTATTGGTAGAGGTTGCGACTTCACAGTATTTCAGCACCTGATCATTAGGGGAGAAGTCTAAGATTAATCTCCCAGGGCACACTAGATACCAGGAAGGTAGATGTCAAAAAGGTCGAAACAAACACACAGACATAAAAAATAGCTACTTCAAAGCCTGCATAAAATCTCAAAATTAAAACTCAGACCATAGCAAGAGAGACAACGAAAATGATGGCTTAAGTAATTATTCGCATCTTATCTCAGTGAAGTGGAGACCCTGGTGCTCTCCAGTAGGTACTGGATTGTTAACCGTAAGACCCATGGTTCAAACTCACCTGCCTCTCTGAAGGAGGAAGATGAGGCTTCTGTGAAGACTGATGAAATCCTATGAGTTAGAATTGGCTCGATGGTAGTGGCTTTGCTTTGGAGTATTTCCGTGAGGAAGGAAAGCAGGGGTTCACAAAGCAGAGCATTTCTCTGGTCAGTTTGAACTAGAAGAAGAAGATATGCGAAGACGTCCAGCATGAGTTCTAACTAGTGAAGGCTTTTGAAGTGGCACCGTGTCAGGTAGGTTCAGAATGTGTTTGGAAAAATTAGAACTAAGGGGATCAAAAAAATTTTTTTTCAAAGCAATAAAATTAATTGTAGGACTGAAAGAAGCGTTATAGCATAAAAGTATTGACTTTGGTGTATTATTTTTATTTTAAGAGGCAGAAAGCAAAAGCCACCGAATAATGACAGAGCCGCAAGCATGCAGCTAATAAAATAGGAGACCCCAGAGCATATCCTCGATCTTAACTCCAATCCTTTGCTCTCCCCACTGCTGGAAAGAACATCTTACCCAGCGGCGTACGATATGTATGGTGGTGCGAGGATCACAGACCAACTAAAGAAGCAGTGGAGGCATCACTTAAGAGACTTCAGGGCAGCCTGGTGGAAAATAACTCAGCTTCTTCAGGAGGCTTATCATTTTATTGTCCCATGTTGTTACTGCTGCCTGCCAGTAAATTAAGTTTTCACTCAGAGCAACTGCATGTGACCGAAGAGAATTGCCCTGCATTTCCTAAGCTCTATCTTCATGGAACCAAATCACCCGGGCTTTCTCCCACAGAGCTTTTGGGTGGGTTCAAAATGGCAGCTGTTTGGTTAGCGGCCACGCACTTAGCCATCGAGCGCCCAAAGCTGGTTTACTGTCTCATACCTCAGCTTAAAATCCTGAAAATCATCTTAGATTATATTAGGAAGGGCAAGTGTCAAGAGGGTGATGATGATTGTTTGACTATCCTTTGACAAGACCCCCTCAGAAGCACTATGTTCACAAGTGGATACCCTATGTAAGACAAACAGGTGAAAAAGCTCATTCAAAATAGAGAATCACAAATTAGGGGATTGGAAACCATGTCACTTGTGCAAAGGCTAAAACAGAGGTTGTCCATCTAAGTGCTTACAATACTTGCCATGAACATAAATAGCCAAAATAGTATAAGAATAGAACATACTTCTCTATTATTAGAAACAAATCAGTGTAAGCCTGATGATAAACAAAACCCGCCAGGTGACTACAAGACAGGCCACACAATAGAGAATATCAGAGACGTGGCACATTGGAGGACTCCAACCCAGTCTAAGGACAGGAAGCCCTAAATACCTCTAGCCAAGTAATGCAACATAGCATGCTTCGACTCCATGGCAGTGAATTTGGTTTTGTTTTTGTAGCCATGTTCACCATGTGGTGACAGAGTTCCCAGCATTATTCCTTTCTAGGGATCAGACCAAGTTCAAAGCAAACACACAGCCATGGAGTCAATGCTGAATCACAGCTGTCCCCTGCAGATTCCGGAGACCTGAACTGCTGAAAGCCCAGTCCTTCGCCCCTGGAAACACAAAATAATATCCGACATCAGTCTGTAAATGCGATGAAGGGCTGGCCATTAAATAGTGTTTAACATGCTAATTTTCAATCTGCATTTCTTAAGGGGTTATGATATTTCCTTATTTGTCTTTGTCCTTTGGGACTTCTGACATTTCTACAGTCCAGAGCAACTTGCAGAACTAATCATTCCATTGGAAACATTTTCAGAATCTCTGCCATAAATCATAACCATGGAATATCTGGTGTATAAGTACTCAGAACTAAACTACTCCAATTTCTCATTTCACTGATGAAGTAACAAAACTTCTGAAGGTTTGAATGATTTTACTGTTGATTTACTTGATATGACTCTTCTCGCCCTAATCTTTGTAATCCCCACCAAATGACTGGTGTATTTCCTCTTTTCCTGATGGGCTGGGTAAGAGAAGGTGGATTATGTGATTCAGTAGTGTGAGGTAGTTGTGATTGTGAGAGCCTGGAACTCTAACACAGGGATGGCCAATGTTGCCATCCTGCTGGACATGAAATGAGTCATCTCAGTGCTAAGAAAGTTTTATCACATTGTACAAGGAGGGGAGAGTCTAGGCCAAGGGGATGTTGACCTGAGATAGGCTTGTCTGTTGGCATGGGCATGGTAGAGAAAAGACTGTCCTAACCAAAACACTGTATCTTGAACATTTCTGATCCTGAATTGTAATCTGCTTACTTCCCCAATAACCCCCATCATCTGGAGTTTTGTGTGGTCATTGTGATGTGTTTTCAGAAATACAGAGACTACCATGAGAGGGATGAGGGATGGTTAGTGTCAGCATTAGTAAGAAGGTAGAAGGGAGCGGCATGCCTGATCCCTGCCTCATAGAAATGGCCTTGGGCTGATGTGTAGTTTGATCCTTCATTCTTTTGAAGTCAGAGATTTGCTATCCCCATGCTGTTTTTACAACTACTCTCCAATGTATAGGCAGAATGGAATCTGGCACTCATACATTTCACCACTGCTTCATACTCTATTTCCTCACAATTTTTAATAATAAAAGATGGTGGCAGTTGAACATTGAATCAGCTCACCAAATTTACCTGGAAGAAAAAAGATCAGTCCTTGCGTATAAGCAAGAGAGAGATATATAAATTGCCAAAACTTGAGAACCTGGATAACATTACCCACACCTTTTCCCTAATCTACACAACACAGCTCTATCCTAGAACTGGCATCTCAGTTTCATGATATCAGATAGAACATAAGTAAACAATAGGATCCCTGATCTCAGGTAGATGTAAAAGAGTATTGGACAGAAAGCATTGTAATCTCTGTTGTTCTGCTCAGTGGGAGATCAATTTACAGATTAGATATTAAACAGGAACTGACCCTTCTCATTAAATAGTGTTCAAGTATTCCTCCTTTCAGAGGAAGTTCTGTTCCTATAAGGGGCGTGGGGGGAGCTCTATCCAAGAAGAAGGTAGACACAGAATGCTGAGCTAACAAAAGGTGCAGCTATACAATCATACAGATTTTGTTTTGCTCATGTTAGCGAATTAAACAGGCAGCCCACTCTTGTCAAAAGATGTTGAGGATTCTTAATTCTAGTCTCAATCAAAGAACAGTTAGTTCTCATAACAGAGCCCTGTGGCATATTCACCTTCATGAAGAGATGGCAGAAGATCAGCGTGCTAGAGCAAAGTGTGATGAAGAAAGTAGATGGTGCCTGGCTATCAACTGGAATAGTGTCTGGGGTCTTCAAGGCTTGTATTCAAACAAGCAGACAGCTAAGTGAGGCCTCAACTAAGTCCACATCATAGAACACACAAGTCTGTGGGATCCAAAGATGGCTATAACAGAATCCAAATGCGACAAAGGGAATGGTTTCAGAGCTTAAATTGGGAACACCCAATTTGTAGAAGACTAAGGAAGACAGTGGGAACCCAAAACCCATCTGCAGAGTGTCTAGTCTGATTAAGCCTCTGGCAGATTCCCCTCTGGCTAATGGCGAGAGACTCAAACAGCTTTACTGTCAGACAGAGTATTGTAAACTTGATTATGGTGGATCGAATCATGGTATAATATGATACTTGGCCAGTTGAATTCCCTCTTGACCCAACCTGAATGTGCTGTAGGCTGAACTATTTCTCACTTGTTCCCCAATACAAATGTCTTCTCTGGCTTTTTAGGAATTGTTGGTTGTCTTTTCTTTCCTACTCCTTATTTTTATCTTATGTTATTATTGTTATTTTCTGTTTAATTTTAGCTTTGCTTTTTGTTGTTATTTATGTTGTTTCCCAGTTTATGAAACACAGAAGAAGTGGATACTCAGAGACAATAACCAATTCAATGGTTTGTCTGGGACTTGGGCGGGGAGCGTGAGGAGAGTGGGGGGGGGGACTATGAACGTGGAAGGGGTAGGGGAACACTAGAGCTGATTGTGATGATGTGTATGCAACTCTCTTAAAAAGTGTCTTAACAATGGAAGTGTATAACATGAATTTTATATCAAGACAACTACTAAAGAAAAGAGAAACAAAAATTGACCAATGGAATCTGTATTTCTCTAGGTTGACTAGGAAAATAAATGCATAGACACATGTATGTAAGAGAGAGCTGTATATCAAAGAGTAATTGTCTATTGAGTAAACATGCCAGCCCAGTCCATAAGTCCTATAATAGCCCATACGTCTGATACTAGTCCATAAATTACTCTTCAGACTCACACAGTACCTGCAATGATGACAGATGCAGGAAGATCACAGGCCAGTGGGTGAAAAGTCCTGAGGGCACAATGCCAGTGGAAGCATCTCAGCCCAGGCACGAGTCTCATGTTGCTCGTCCATCCAGCTCTCTAAGTGTGGCTCCTCAGCAGGAAGGTGAAGCAGAGAGTATGGCCCACCTCTTGGGAGAAAGCGAGGAAGTTCCCAGAATCATCATGAGAAGGCCATGCCCACATGGAGGCATCATCAGACTGTGATTTCATTGGCAGGCCAGACTCCATCCCCATACTTGTTTATCAAGTTGACATGAAGTTATTTAACTACCACTGATACCATCGGTGAAAGAAGAAGAGTTTTTGCTTAGGGGCCATTGAGTTTATGTTAATAGTGGTGGAATAATTTTGGAAACGGATATCATTAATGGTTTCACAACATAGTATAATCAATGGCACTTAGTTGTACATGTAGGCCATATTGAATTGGATAATGTTTTGTTGTGCATAGTTTTGTCACAGGTAAAAGAATAGTATGCTAATAATGAGTACAAGAAAGAATAAAATGTTCTGAAATTGATTGTGGTAATAATTATGCAACACTTCATGATACAATTAATCTATTCAATTTTATGATATGTGGAAGAAATGCCAATAAAACTGAAAAACTACAATAAAATGAGATGTTGATAGAAATATTAGAATAATTCTTTTAGCCAATACTTTATCAAATATTTATTGTACACCTATGTACCAGACATTGATCAACACATTAAGGATATATTATTAGTTGAAGCTGATGTAGCCTCTGCCCTCATGGAGGGACTTTTGAACTCTTGCTGGGGGGAAAGAAAACCAGTACAAAAATAGATAAGTGTGTAACATGAAGTTACTTGACAATATTTAAGAATAAATAAAAGCAGTATAAAGAAGGAGTGAAAAAGAAAGAAGATTCTTTCATTAGGAATTTTGACCTGAATTAATGAGAGATCTGAATTAATGAGAGACCAGCAGAATGTGGAGAAAAACATGGAGAAATGAAAACAAGGACTGAAGTGTATTCCAGAAATAGCAAGAATAGTCAGAGTGTGAACAATGACTCTTTATTACAAGTCCTCGAAAGTGATCAGCCCATTACCACAGTGCCTATCCTGGCTCCTCCTGAACTTTTATGGAATTTTCATGGACTAATTACAAGCCTTTATGGGAACAGATAGCCTCATCTTGCTCTCATACAGCAGCTGGTGGTTTTGAACAACCAACCTCGCAAGTAGCAGTTCAAAGTATGAATAATATATAAAGACTAGAATTCATGGAAATACGTATTTACAACCCCAAAGTTAACAATAAGATCCTCAAAGACGGACATGAAATCCAAGTTTAGAGTAAATCCTAGGAAGACAAATTTTCTTTCCACAAAGATGGAAAGAGCAGAAGAAAAACTAGTTACTCATGTTTGTTACTTGGAAATTAACAAATTCTTCATATGGATGACTTGTAAGTTGTGTATTGTATTGTGATAAAACTATATAGCATTCTTAATAAAGATTAAGGATATACTTAATTCATGATGAAAACTTAATCTTAACATAAATTCATGTTAAACATTCCTTTAGACCCAGTTATTTAAGATACCAGAGTCATTATTCTAGTGTCTATTTTCATCTACCTGAGAGTGTAGATTTATATAAAATATTCTGGCAAGCTGTTAGACTTTAGTATATAAAGAGTCTTGAAAAAAAATCCATGCCATTAGACACAGTAATTTTACTTCTAGGAATCCACCCTAAGGAAATAAACAAATATCAAGATTAATATGTGGTAATAATTACAAAAGGTCTATTTATAATAGTGAAAAATTAATGATGGCCTAAATGTCCAAAACAGAAATTACTGTATATCTATTGATGTGATGGAATATTTTATGGCCCATGTACAATGCAATTTCAAGTATTTTTCTTACGAAAGGAGAATTGAATGGATGCGCATTAAATAAAAAAGCAGTTGAAAAGCTATAAATACAAACACACAGAAGCACATGTGTTTATACATATCATGAAGAAAAGGTTACTAGAATATGTACCAGAGATCTGTGTGATGAAAAACTAAAAAAACAAAACAAAACCCCTCACTGCTGTTGAGTCAATTCCCACTCATCGTGACCCTGCAGGACATAGTAGAACTGCCCCACTGAGTTTACAAGAATGTTTTTAAAATCCTTTACAGGAATAGGTAGCCTCGTCTTTCTCCTGAGGAGAAGCTAGTGGGGTAGTATTTTAATTTGTAGCCCACTAAACTCCTCAGCTCTTGTGTCATGCAAGCATAGATTGTTTATGTTTTCTTTATTTTGAAAGTGTTTTCAAATTTTCTATCATCAGAACTTTTTTTTATATGTGAGGGGGGAAAAAGAACATAAGAATTTGGCTATCCTTGGGCTGTTCCCTTTGATTGAGGGAAGGGAAGTGGGAGTTTGGGGATATTGATATTTTGCTCTTTTTGTTTAATTCTTCAGGTCTTTGACAGAAAATATCATCTGAAAGCATTCCAGGGGTACAAATAATCAAGCACTCAGCTCTAACCCAAACATTGGTGGTTCAAACCTACCCAGAGCCTCTGGGCAGGTCCAAGGGGAAGGGGAATCAGGGCATCTGCTCCCAAGCAAATGACAACCTAGAAAACCCTACAGGGCAGTTCAACTCCGTCACGTGTTGCTATGCGATGAAATGAATTTGATGGTACCCAACCATAGCAACCAAAGAAAGGACTACCTGGAATGTATCACTCCGCTTACCTTCCTACATTGGTCTCGTTGCTAACTGGGTCTGTGGACTCTGCCTGGTTTCAACCCTCACATGTGCTTGCAGAGCCCCATCTTCGACTCTGGCTTCAAACCATCTTCTTTGGCCTGATGCCACATCGTTGTGATCGAAGAACTTGTGCTTTTTGTACACCCTAGAATTCCCATTCTCACAGAGCTGACACTATTTGTGTCCAGAGACCACACAGATTAACAACAGGTCTGAGGGCTTTATACAGCAGAAGGTAAACCGCCCATTCAAGCTAAGAATTCAGATTAGGAACAATGCTTCAATCCAAACCAGGGTTTCCTATAGCTTGTCCCCGTGGGTTTCAAGGAGATACTCCTTGACAATTATATCTCAAAACAGCTTGAAAGACAAAATATCTTGAAGATATTTCCAAGATAAAATAGAGTTACACAATGCTCCATGGTGCCACTTCTTCTGAATTCCTGATGCATATCAAAATGCGAATGTTCCAAAGACAATATTAAAATAGAAGAAAAATAAACTGAAATTTTTTTTCTCCCCAAATATACCAAACTGACCAGAGAATGCACTTTTGTTTGTTTTACTTCACATATTTTTAACATTCTTCAGAACCAGAGTTTCATGGGACGCGTTATGTAGGGTAAATATACATTTGAGAATGACAAACACATAATGAATGTTTTTAGAAAGCCAAAATCCTTCAGGAAAAATGTCTTCAGAATGATGACCTACACTTTTGTAAACAGAAACTAGAATACGACTGTAACCCGGCAGTCTCCCTGTGTTCCTATTACAAACCCAAGTCTCAATGGATCACGTTGCATCTTCCCGGACAGTGGAGTGGATGAGGCATTTGGGTCACCAGGTCCCATAAAGATTTCTAGTCTCAGAAACTCAAAGCAGCAGTCCTCCTCTGTCCTGGAGGGCATCTCTGAGTGGAAGCCCATCTGATGGCAGTGGGTTTGGTTTTTAGTGTTATGGTGGTATATATAGTGTTTAAGTGATGAGTGAGGGGTTGGTAGTTCTAATCCACACTGGGGCCCATGGGAGAAAGACCTTGTGATTTGTCTCCATACATATTTTAGCCAAGGAAACCAACCCTATGGGGCAGGTTTACTCTGTCGCATGGAGTCACTGCATCAGAGTCCCCTCAATGGGACCAAGAGCAGCAGTATGTGCTCATAGGTCTAACTGGTAGACTGAAAGTGATTCCATGATATTCTGTGAAATTGAGCACAGAACGCCTTGGAGAGCGTGATAACTTGAAATGTACTGGTCGTCTGTCTTTGTTTCCCTAAATTATTAATAGAAGCAGAGCAACATGGGAAAAGCTCTAATCCTTGTGTCGTTAGAGGTGAGCATCAACTCCGTTTTTCAAGTAGAAACCAAATATGTGATGCTACCTGCTCACAGTCATGCAGACATACTTAGTCTGCATCCAAGATGCCTTGACTCTTTTCTCTGAAGAAGAAAAAGAAGAATTGGAGATGAACGGCATTAGCCTGCCTCTGAATCTCTCATTTTGTCCCTATTAATTGTAGATCGCACAAGAACCTAGTCATCCCCACTTAAAAAACAGACAACAACAAGGCTGAAAAGTAGTTAAGTATTTAGATCACAGAGCTAGCTAAGCCCATACGTCCCCTCCCTCCTAAACCCACTCCAGGGCTATTCTCATTAATGAGTCCCAGAACTTCAGGGTGAAACGTTCTTCTCAAAAAGTAATATGAAAAATATATATATTACTGAATAGAAAAGGCTAGGCTTTAAAAATAAGGATGCAATTTGATATGGCCCCAAAATAAAGAAGATTTTTTTTAATAAAAAAAAAAAACAAAGGGAATATTGCAGCCTGTTTCCATCAATACTGCTGGTTGATTCTCATAGTAATGGTCTACAAGAAACCAGACATCAGAGTTCTAGTTCTTGTGTGGGCCTCTTAATTTCTTTGCTTTGGCCATAGATTGAGTCCTTATTCTAGCCAGCTGGCCACTGTGTAAGATTCGCTGTTAAGAAACTTAGGGCTTCTCCTCCCATAAAGAGTTATAGTCTCTAAAACTCACAGGGTGGCTATGGGTCAGAATCAACTCGATGGCAGTGAGTTTGGGGGGTGGGAGGTGGAGTTAAAAGAGACAAGGTAGCAAAATAATATGGGAATATTTGTGAAATCCATTAGAATGATACCAAAAACTACCAAGAATAAAGTTCTGCTGTTGGTGGTCAATGCCGTCATCTCAGCATGAGTAGAACAGGGTCATATAGGATCTCTACATGAAGTAGTTCCTCAGGCACCCAGTGGGCTGGGCACAGAGATCTCTGTCTATATAGGAGCCATGAGAGGAGGCAAAAGCTTCTGTGGCTATCGCATAGCCACATTTTACCTTCTGTAGATGTAGGTCCCAAATACTCTCTGAGAAGATGCTAGAAGAAGGGGGAGGGCTTCTTCAAGTTTCCACCAGCAAATAGGAGGTGAGTGTTTTGTTGTTGTTTTTCTTCCCTTTCTTTAGCTCCATGGTGATTTCATCAGTGTTGAGCATATGGAAATATTATATCCAACAGAAGATGTGAGAGTTTAAAAGGTTCCCTTGAGGTGTTTGTAACTAGCTAGTCTTGGAATGAGGAAAACAACAAATACAAATGTTCTCTCTTGACTTATAGGAAGATAAAATGACACTGGTGACTGGCTGAATATCACACTGTTTTCCAAAATGGAAAAATAACTAGCTAACTAAATAAAGCTTATTTGCTATTTCCTGTGAACGCAGATCACATGAATCAAATAGCTCACTCAACATTTCTTCTCAAAACACTTGTACAGTTCTTGATGTTTTAAAAGTATGCACCAAACTAACAGATTAAAGTGGTTTGGCATTGTAAACGTTTTGCAAGTTTAAGTTAAATATATTTCTACTACCTGTATTTGAGAAATAACTAGTTTAAAGAAGTGTACAACTTGAAAGCCAGTGCATATGTAGGTTCCCAGCCAGCCTCCACCTCTGGTCTTGTACCTCCAGCCTCTGATGTCACCATAGCTGTTATACTGTAGGTCCAATAAGCCATGGATGCCACATGCTTCACAAATATTGCCATTCCCTTTGAGCACCTCTCTCTCTGTCTCTTTAACTAAAGGAGTCCCTTGGTGGCACAACTGGATAATCACTTGACTACTAATCCAAAGTTAGCAGTTTGATTACACCCAGAGGTGCTTCCAGAAAAACGACTTGCCCAGCCTTGGAAAGCCTTGGGGCACCTCTCTACTCTGCAGCGCCCGAGTCACCATGATTTGGAACTGGCTTGCGGGCAACGGTTTTGCAGTGGTTTGGTTTTGTGTTTGCAGTTTGGTTTCTAATTTACTTTATTTCATTTTTAAAGAAAACTCCAGCTCAACCGGATTTCAATGAAAATGAAGAATGATCCCCGCCCACCCGTGTGTGTGCAATGTGCGAATTTGACCACAGAGGGTTAAAGGATGGGACATATAAAACCCCGGAGCACATGCAATCAGATGACAAAGACCTGGCTGACTGTATCAGGACCAAATGCTTCCCTCTGCCATGTCACGAAGGAGGACTTTCACCCAACCAACCTCTCTTCCCCACCTGAACTTGGCTTTCCCTGAGAACACAGTTAAACAAACAGTGTTCTTCACATCAGACTCACACACTCTCCCTGAGACTCCCTCTGTAATGCTCTCCTTTGAGCCCTTTGTCTCCCCCACTCTCCAAGACAGGGCTTGAAGATAGAACTTTAATTTCCCTTAAATTTGAATTTCCTGGCTTTTGTCACTTTAAACCAGATCCTTGATGTTATTTAAATGTGGGTGTTTTTTCTGTTCTTTTCTTTCTTTCTATTTTTTTTAATCCTTTGGGGCAAAGGGTGGGGGAGAAGAATTTAATGTTATTTTTAACTGAACTATCTTGTTAACCTTGGGGGACATCCCTGGAGATGAAACCCATTCAAGTAATAATAGCTCCCCCACTCACTCCCTGCAGACAGCTCTGGTGAGTCTGGAAAAGCTCTTTCAAAGTAGTGTCCCTGCCTGGCTCTTTTCTTTTAGTTTCTGTGGTTGTTTTTTTTTAAGTAACAATTTTTAGCTGAGGGGGTTACCGACTATTGTAAACGGGGAAGGACTGAAAGGAGGAGATAGGGCGGGGGACCGGGTGGTGGTGGCAGTGAGGCTCTGCTTGCAGCACTAATTAAAACAAATCCTGCTTGTCTAAGCAGGGTCCCCTTTCGTGTAAAGGGACAAACTGCGTTGGGGCCTCTCAGCGCACACAGCTCTTGTCTGCAGGGACTTATATTTTTAAATACAATTATAAGTAATGCTCCTTTGTTGATGATACTCTTGCTGCCAAACTCGAGGAGGGCCCAATCTGCCAAACGTTTACTTTTAAACTTTGTGTGCAGAGCTGCCTTCCAAATGCTGTCATTGTCACCCAGGGCCGCGGGAGCCAGGGAGGACCGCGTTCCCAAGCCGCTGGGACGCTCAGACAGAGGCTGGCCCTGAGACTGAGCAGAGCCAGCCAGAATTTCGCGTCACTCTCGTCTTTACGTGGAGATAGGATTGTCCTTGATAATGCCAGCCTTTGAACGTGGGGAAGCCTCCACGCAAGCAAAGACCCCAAGTGACTCAGGAGGCTATCCAGCCCCGACCTCATTAAAAAGACCTGTCAAATGAGAGAGAGCGCACACCCCACCCCTGCGCATGGTCAAGAGCAGCCAAGGTTGCATAGCTCATTCCAATTGTATGCACAGCACAGCCTCCCCCCTGCACGTCACTGGGGGTTTAGTGGCTGTCCCCCTTCCTCGCTGTTCACGACCACAATTATTTGATTATTTTACAAGCCCTGATTGTAGGTGGGTTGATTGGACTTAACCTTTTCAATGTAGCTTTACTCCTGGACCATGCAGGAAGCATCGTGCCAAAAGGAAAGCGCCATGGGGTGGGGCGGAGGTTGACATGGGGAGATTTAAAACAAAACGTCCTGGAGAGACGGTCAACCTTGGGGGGTATTTTATATTTCCCAATGTGACTGTCTATGAGAAACGTCTAGTTTGATTCCCCAGTTGCATGCGTTTGCAGAGGTACAAAAGGGGTACTTGGCCTGGCTCCTGCTTTCTCTGTTTGCCCTCCTAGCTTCCACCCTCTTTCCCTCTCACCTAAGGAAGAATGCAGGAAAGGAAAAACGAGGTGCAGCACCCCTTTTCAATCAAAAGAAAGAAAGCAAAAGTATCGGACTCTCTCCCTCTAGGACTGGTAGGTACTTCGCAAGGTGAAGACATGGACGGGTGAGATCGCTGAGGCAAGCATAAGATAGAAGGTGCCCTTCTGATTCAAGGCCCTGTGTATTTTACAGCAATTTCTCCCCTTCTAATCCAGCACCATTGTGTTGTCATTGTGTTAAAAGGAGTTTTCTCAAAGGCTGCATTTTCTTGGTGAAATGTTGCTAATTTCTACAGGCCCTGTATTTGACAGCTACTTGTGCCATGCATCTCTGATTTCTATTCGATCCTACAGGGGTAAATATTTGATACCCCGCCATTCCCAGCGGTGGTAGACCAGTGTACTAAACACTGAGCCGTTTCATTTCATCCAGAGATGAAGTCAGGCTCCAGGGGATAAACAGACATCCATAAATAACCTCTCAGAAATAGCCTAAGGAACATGTCCCGCAAAGAAATCCTGGCTCAGGACATTCTATTTTGTTTATTTTGCATAAAAGTTTTCTTTGTCTAGATTTGTACCAGCATAAAAGCACTTTCAGCAAAACTTGCCATTAAAACAAAACCAAACCAAGAAGAAGAAGGGGGGGGGGCAGTACGGGAGAGTCCCACCTGAAAGGAAATTAACTGTTGCCTTTTGAAATGCCAGGAGAAAATAAGCTTACCTGACATTCTAATGACTAAAGAGTGGGGAGAAGAGGAAGGAGGCATGACGGGAGTTCTATGCCAAGTAGGAACACTCATCTCCTCTGCCAGAAGCCTGTGCCCAGTACAGGACAGCTAGAAGCACTTTCAATACCTGATGCCAACAATACCCAAAGCCTAGTGTTGTCAATGATAAACATGATCAAGAATCTACCGTTCGGCCAAGATGCAACTGACCAGACAGCCCTCAGTTCTTTAAGTGTCTCTCTTTCGGGAAATCTGGATGGAATTTACTGTTTTTTAAAATGTTCTTCCGGAGCGTCTGCATTTGCGTGAGATGAATTCAAGTCGAGGAGAAGGTGGTAGGAAAGTGTTAAAATCCTCTTTGCCGTGAATTGTATTCACCTGGAGAGTTATCATTCAGGGGACTGTCACTTTGGGCACTTAAAAAAGTGATTCAACTGATACCTTTGAATGCCGTATATCAATTTATAAAAAATAGTGTGAGGGCGACAGAGGCTTCAAGGGATCGATTAGTAAGTACAAAGTTCATATTGATGACCAGCCCCAAGATTTGTAACGATCAAATACTTACGTTTTGTTTTGTTTTTATAATCATTTTATTGGAAGCTCTTACAGATATCATACATTCCATAGTACAGTCACATCAAGCAGTATTTACACTTGTTACCACAATCAGTTGATATCAGCTTCCATTTATCCCCTCTCCCCACCAAACCCTTATTATTGTTATTTTATATATATATATATAGTTTTTCTGTGTCTTACACTATCTCATATATCCATTCACCTATAATTCTGTTGTTCACTCCCCTTGAGTGGGGTTTGACTGTCACCATTGCTATCAGCTCCCCCTTCCCGCTTCTCTCCCAGTACCCTCAGTAAAATGTTACTCCCATTACTTTTTCTGAGAGGTTATTTATCTATGTTGACTTGCATGCATCGAAGAGTCTTAACTTTACCAAAGAACATACACATGTCTAACAAGGTTAATTGGCCAGAACTGAAACCATAATAGCGGGGAGGAAATATTAAAGAACTAGAGGATACTCATGTGTTTTATCATAACTCACCTTGGCTTGATCATCCTTTCCTTTTGGCCCTTCTGGGATGGACTGTCCAATTACCTTACAGGTAGGTTTTGGGTCTCCACTACATCCACGCTCCTTCACATCAATTTGGTTGCTTAATTTTGACCTTCTGATATCTATTCCTATTGACATTTCATGATCACACAGGCTGGTGTGCTTCTTCTATGTGGGCTTTGTTGCTTCCCTGCTAGATGGTCACTTGTTTAACTCCAAGCCTTTAAGACCCCAGACCCTATACCTTTTGATAGCCGGGCACCTTCAGCTTTCTTCACCACACTTGCTTATGCACCCAATTTGTCTTTAGCAATCACGTCTGGAGTGTAAATATCCTACAATGCCACATTGTTAGAAGTTACTGTTCTGGTACTGATGTAAGATTTCAGTAGAGGCCCAAAGTCCATTTGCTTCCTTTCTGTACACACACACACACACACACACACACACACCTACATTTATATAAATACTTAATTTTAAATGAATCTAAAGTCAGTTTTCCTTAAAATTTCCCCGGTCCCTTTCTCTGGAAAAAAAATGTTTTTGATCACAACAGGTCAAATGATTACCATATCAGAACTATGCCCTTGACACTAATAACTCTCCACCACCTTTTCCAGTGAGGTATCCTAATGTCCACCTCTAGATTAATTAGCTTAAAATTGCTATGCATTACATATTCACCTGCTCCAAGTTTGTGTTGGTGCCCCCATTCTGAAGTTAGGGATGAGAGAATAAAACACTGCCTAGTTGTGAACCATTCTCACAACTACTGCGAAGTTTGAGCCCAATGGTGTAACCACTGTGCCAATTCATTTTCTTAGGAACTTCCTCATTGAGTTGACCTTCTGCCCTGCCATGCACGCTGTCCTTCTACAGGGACTGGTACCTCTTGATAACCTTCCCAACATATGTGAGAAGAGGTTTCACCATCTTCCCTTGTAAGAAACATTCTGCCTGCACTTTGTCCAACACAAATTTGTCCATTCTGCTGGCGATCCATAATATACTCAGTATTCGTCCCTTACACCAAATTTCAAAGCCATTAATTCTTCTTTGGTTTTTCTTATTAATTGTCCAGCTTTCATATGCATCATAAGAAGCAATTGAAAATAGTATGGCGTGGGCCAAGGGCACCCTAGTCCTCAAAGTGACTTGTTTGCTTATGAACACTTTAAAGAGAACTTAGAGGCCTTTTGCCGTTGATTTTCCCAATGCAACACACCCTTTGATTTCCTGACTCCTGCTTCCATGGCTGTTGATTATAGCTCCAAGTAAAATGAAGTGAAACCATTTATTATGATGTTACTTATTGGTTCAGGTGTGAGAGTTTTGCTTTCTTAAGGTTGACATGAAATCCATATGGAAAGGTGTGGTCTTTGATTTTCATCAGTAAATGCTTCAAGTTCTCTTGGGTTTCAACAAGCAAGGTTGTATCATCTACATAATGTAGGTTATTAATGAGTCTTCTTCCAATCCTGATGCCATGTGAGTTAACTAAAGTTTATAGTGCCAACCTGGCTGACAAACACATGTGGGGTTAATTGAAGGGCAGAGGGATAAATGGCTCAGTGAGCCTCGCCTTTCTAGTTCTCGGGTCTCT